>NC_141157.1:115636570-115957916 GCF_053477565.2 Lygodium microphyllum
GATTGAAGAGTTAGAAATGTTATGGGAAGGTATTGAGGTGCAAGATACAAGTACATCTGCATCCTCTAGAGATTTCACATTGAAGGCCATGTTGTTGTGGACCATGCATGACTTTCCAGGATATGGAGAGTGTTCAAGTACATGTATATAACTCTATATTTGAAATTCAAGACTTGAATCAATTGCATTTTATTAATACACTTGTTTTTTCAGGTTTAACCACATCAAGATATCATGCATGTCCTATTTGCGGTCCCTCTTTAGTTTCCTCTAGGCCGGCACATTTAAAGAAGGTTATCTACAACAATCATCATCGATTTCTTCCTTTTGACCATCCCAAATATGTTCTCCCTATATTGATGGAATGAATCCACAATCTCTAACCATTCAAGATTGGAAGGAGAGATGGATTAATGCCAACAGCCACCCTCCACTCGGCATGAGTCGGTAAGAAGTGCATTTCTCTCGATTGACTTTAAAGTATTTAGCATGATGAATTGTTTACATAATATATTGTTTGTTTGTTAGGTTCTCTATATTTTTTCGTCTTCCGTACTGGACTGAACTCAAGATCAATCACCTGTTGGACCCCATGCATATATTCAAAAATGTTGTATCTACATTATGGGATCACTTGATAGGGGCTCATGATTCAGTTAATGTAAGGGAGGATTTACGTAACATTGGTCACATGAGACGATCCTGGCCATGCATTGGACCTAGAGGAAAGATTGAGCTACCCCATGCACCTTGAATGTTGTCAAAGAATGAGGAAAAAATAGTGAAGGAACAAATATATAGCTTTCGAACACCCACAGGATGTATGAGATGTCTCAAGGGAGCCTTAATAAAGAAAAAGAAAAGAGGTGTGGAGCAACTATCTGGTTTGAAGTCCCACGATTGGCACAAAATGATTCAAGTAAGGGTATCTCTAACTATGAATATAGTAATTAGTGGAGTAACTATGTGTAAACTTTGGGGTATGATGACTTTTTCCTCAACTAATCATTTGATCTATGAATATTGTTTACATTCAGTTCGTACTTCCTACTAGCATTTCCCATTGTGTATCCAAAGATGTACGTGATATCATTTACAAGATGGGAAAGCTTGTGAGGTGTGTATACATTGTATTTTTTCATTATATATCTTTGAATTTCTACACAAAAATAAACAATTCTCAAATACATCCTGACAGATACGTGAGCTCGAAGGAAATTGATCCAAACACATTGCAAGATGCTCGAGTATTATCTGTTGAGGTGGTTTGTTTGGTGGAGGAAATTTTTCCTCAATTCATTTTGACTACTCAATTACATTTACTCATACATTTGATTGATGAGATCGCACTTTGTGGGGCAGTTCATGTAAGGTCGATGTTTTTTCTTGAGCGCTTCATGAAAACCTTGAAAGATTTTGTGAGGCAAAAAGCACGGCCTGAGGGAAGCATGGCTGAGGGTTGGTTAGTGCAATCATCCCTTGTTTATATCTCTGAATATCTTGCTGAAGTGGATCCCTCTTAACCACAACTATGGAAAGATGATGAAGACTTGAGGATGACCTCCATAGTACCTCAAGGAAAAGGAATGAGTAAAGTGCTAACAAAAGAAGAACTTCATAAGTTAAATAGTTTTTGTGTGCTCAATAGTGATGTAATGAGCAAATGGGTGACACTATATAATGAAGCAAGGGCAAGAAGAAAAAGCAAAAGATAAGAATTTCGCACTAGATATGGACGTAATGTCTCATTTCCAGATCATCTAAATGCACTCCCACGTCATATTGATATAGATTGGTTACATGAGAAAATGGAGAGAATGGAAAAAGAGGAGGAAATTAATATATCTCAAGAAGAGTGGGAATACGCACGAGGTTGCTTAGCATACTATCAATTAATTTGTTTCTATAAGTTTTATTTTATATAAATAATTGACATGTTTGATATTTTGTCTTTTACTACTAGTGCACATTATTCAATGCACTTTAGTGTGAGGGTAAACATCTTCGAACTCAACGTATAGATGAAAAGAGAAATACCCAAGATTGTGGTGTCTTTGCTCACTTCGAGGATGCCAATGGTACCATGGAAGGTTATTGTGGCTTGATCCAAGATATTTTGAAGCTTGACTTCAGAAGATTCTTTATATATGTACTAGATGTGAAGTGGTAACAAGTGGTTAGCATTGCATAATCAGACGTCATCCAAGTGGTTTTGTAATCATTGACTCTACAAAATTTCACCAAAACAAGAATGACACATTAGTACTACCTCAACAATGCGAGCAGGTATATATGCAAAGGCTAATTTTTTAATATGTATACATGTGATAGATATACACAATATAATAAGTATTTAAGTTTCTTGCTTTTGTTTTTGACATACAGGTTGTGTATCATCCAATGGTAGACAATAATCGATGGTGGTATGTCATCCCTATATCTAATCATTCAAAACCAATATATGGTAATATTACGGACATGGAGATAGCAGATGACAATCCAACAATTAATGATGATGTGCATGATGACACCATAATGGATGATATGCGTGATATAGTATAAGATGAACCTCGCAAGGATGTTCAAGGAAATGCAAAGAAGACAATAATGTGATTGTTGATGATATTGATGAAGTTATTGAGCAATATAGCAACACATCTGATAGTGGGATAGACTTATTTGTTTTGTTACCTCTTGGTAACATAGACCTAGAAGTAGATAGTTTAGCAAGGGCTGATGTCATTGAAGATGTGATGGATCATTCACTATAACATACTTAATTTGCTTAATGATTCAATGTGTGTTCTTAATTCTATGGTTTTTATCATGCGCACACGTGCATACTCAAGAATCAATAGTCAAGTTTAAAGCTAAATTGAATTTTCCATAATAAAAAGAAAGTATTTTTTATCATCTTCAAGTAGAGAAATTATGAGATATATATTGCAATGCTTGCTACTAATTGTAAGGTTTCTATCGCTTGCCGCTAATTACTTATATCAGGCTTGTCAACTGGAGGAACTGCCATTCATTAGAGAGCAATGAAAAAGTAATTATTAACTCTATTTTTTTAATTCAATGATTCAATGTGTATTCTTAATTCTATGGTTTTTATCATGCGCACACATGCATGCTTAAGAATCAATTTCATATGGTTAAATAATTATTAACTTTGGTTTTTTAATTATGTTAATTCCAATTTTAGGTGGTTAAATAATTGTGCATCTACTAGCGCGTCTATATTGGCGTCTATTTGCGCGGATATATAGATGCCAAATTCGCATCTATTTACACGCACATATAAACGCAATGATAGACGCGCCCGACTTTACGCGTCTAACATGTGAGTCTATGCCTCGTTTCTGTTGTAGTGATCAACCTCCATGATAATGGCCACTCGTATCTTAATAGGCGGTTCTAGCATTGGGGGCTCGTGCAAAGAATGGGTGGGGGGTAGTACTTCTTAATACGACTGCTGTTGAAGAAGCCTATGCCCTCACCATCTAAGGTCTCGAACTCGACATTGCCTGTGCGGCTGATCGCATGAACATTGAAAGGTTCAAGACCTCTAAATTTCATTTTCTGCTTGTGCCCCTTAACTGAGTAGAGGAGCACTAAGTTGCCCTGTTCGAATATAAGCGTATGGGTGGCTAGAAGGCGAGTCTCTGAGAGACGCTCGAGTTTGACCAGGCGCAGCATCCATGCCTCCTTCCCTTCCCATCATTCTTGAAGTGCTATTCTTAGGCTAGGAACGAAGAATTATAATGGTAGAACTGCTTCAATTCCATAGGTTAGTCTGAAGGGGGTTTAACCGACAGCCCTCTTATAAGCTGTGCGGTAATCCCAGAGGGTTGCCATTAGCTTGTTGTCCCAATTTGCGTGAGGCTGAGACCACCTTGGTTAGGACATTGATAAGAATCTTATTCATGAATTCTGCTTGGCTGTTCACCTGAGGGTAGTATGGCGAGGATTTGTGATGGATGATGAGAAAGGTGGACAGGAGATGTGCTATCACTTCGTTGATGAAGTGTGTGCCTTGATCACTAACTAGTTCGATGGGGCAGCCGAATCGTGAGATCACCTGCTCCCATAAGAACTTGGCAGTCGTCCTAGCATCATTTTTCTGTGTCGCTCTTGCCTCTGCCCATTTCATGAGGTAGTCTATGGCCACAATGATGTACTTGGCCTGTGAATACTGGGCAGTAGGACTGATGGGTCTGATGAAGTCAATTTCCCATTTTTCGAAGGGTTGTCATGTAATAACAGGGGTCAATTCCATCTGGTCCTTGCGAATCGAGACTTTTGTCCGTTGGTACTCCTCACAATGTTTGACGAATCGGCCTACATCACAGAAAAGCGTGGGCCACCATAGTTGAGATTGCAACACTTTTCCTGATGTCGTGTCTCTGCTAAAGTACCCTCCAGCAATGCCGCCGTGCACTTCTGAGAGCACATCGTGCATCTCATATTCGCATACACATCTGCGCAACAATCCGTCTTGCCCCAGGCTGTAAAGTTGCCCTGCGAGATCAGCTGATAGGGTTGGATCTTAAGGACCAATCACCTAAGTTGGGCTTTTTCTATCAGTCGATCAGGTAATCTGTGTTCAAGCACTTGGACTATATCATCCACCCAATATGGCATTAGATCAACCTTGAATAACTCTCTCCCGCTCGACAGGGTAAAGAGATGGGTGTCAGGCAATTCGTCAACAATGCCTTGCCTAGCGGCCTCTCCCATGGGAATGCGCGACATATGGTCAGCCATATAGTGCTATTTTCCTTTTCGTACAACCACAGAGAAGTCGAATTCGAAGAGCAGAAGGAGCCACCGAGCTATGCGTCTTGTAGCGCAAAGTTTGTTTACTAGATAGAGTAGGGCTTGATGGTCCACAAAAAAGGTAAAAGGTGTGGCCAATAGATAGTGCTGGAATTTCTTCACAGTAAACACCATGGCTAACCCTTCTCTTTCTGTCGTCGAGTAGTTTATTTCCGTCTCAGTGAGTTGTCTGCTAGCAAAGCTCACTGGATAGTCTAGGTTGTGTTCGCCAAGTTGGCACAACACTGCCCCCACGACAAATTTAGAAGCATCGATATTCACGTGGAAAGTAATGGTCCAATCTGGGGCTCATAGAATTGATGCAGTGGTTAGAGCCTTTTCAACTCTTCATATGGTCGTTGGCATGCCTCGGTCCATTCGAAGATGATCAATAGCTTGTACAAGGGTCTCGCGATCAATGCATAGCTCAGTACAAATCGTCGATAATACCCTGTATGGCCTAGGAAGCATTGGACTCCCTTGTAGTTGATTGGGGGTGAAAGGTCGAATATAACCCTGACTTTCGAAAAGTTAGTGGCAATGCCGTTCTTGGACACCATGTGCCCTAAGATGCATCCATGCTTTACCCAAAATTGGCACTTTAAGGGGTTCAAGGAGAGACGATATAAGCGACACCGCTCAAAGATTGAGTGGAGTTTGTCTAAGTGTTCAATCTAGGTTGAGTGAACACAGAGGTCATCAACAAAGACTTCCAACCCCTTGTGAAGAATGTCTTTGAAGATGGCACAGATGAGGCATTGGAAGGTGGCTGGGGCATTTGTCAACCCGAAGGGCATGACTCTGTAAGCAAAGACGCCCCACTCAGTGGCGAAGGCTGTCCGCAAGATGCACCTACACCTGGTTGTACCCTGAGGAGCCATCCAGAAAACTGTAGGCTTCCTTGCCTGCCACTCTCTTAAGCATGTGCTCAAGCATGTTCTCGGTGTACGGTAATGGATAGTTGTCTCTCCTAGTAGCAGTATTCACCTTCTTGTAATTGACGCACACTCGGATCTTTCCATTCTTCCTCATCACAATGACTATGGGTGACACCCAGTTTGTGTGTTCAATTTCGTAAATGAATCCCGCTTTCATTAGCTTATCAATCTCCTCTTTGAGAGCATGAGCGTGTTTTGGATTCATAGGATACGTTCGCTGCTTCACCGGCGTTGCGTCTGGCGTCATAGGTATGTTGTGAGTCACGATACTCGGATCTACCCCCTTAAGCTCATCGAAGGACCAGGCGAGCACGTCTATGTACTCTCGCAAGAGAGCGATGAGACTCATTTCATCTTCCCCAGTCAAGTCATCGGCAATGAATAATGGTTGGGGTGTCTCCCCTTCCTGGGCTACGTTCATCTTCTGACCTTGGTTGGTCCCTCAATTGGTTTGCTAGTTTGCCCTTGACGCTTGGCACCTAACAGAACTACTACCCTATCCCCTTTGGTGAATTTCGTAAATCGTTTAGGGAGATCCTGCGGTTTTCGTTGTTCTTCCATTTGCGTATCCCTGGGTTGGTTTGCCTTTCTCTACCTCAATCATCTACGCCTTAGGTGGACGGGTAGATCCCCCTTGGTGCGTCTAGCCGTAGTCGGCCTAGGGATTTCTGGGTCACTATCCAAACTAATCTCTGACTTAGAGTTGAACTCTCCGCCGTCGCTAGAAGAGGTGGTCTCCCGTGGTGGGCATAGCTCGGACGACGACTCTGTCATAAGCACTGATATTGTTCTTGGCTGGGCTAGGCATGCTTGCCCAAGATCTATGGCCTCTACGTGTTCCAACCAGGCACGGTCGCATTCCATGCGCATGACTCCTTGCTTTATCCTAAAGATACTCTTTTTCTGCGGCTTGGAGTGAGAATAGAGATGGACACTTGGAAGACCTCACCAATCGACCTAGACTCCATCTTTGCTATGCTCAAGGGGAACACTCAGGTCAAGAAGCCCTATGGACCCTTGACCAAGTATATCCCATGCCCAGAGGATGAGCGGGATTGGATGCACGTTCTTGCTACAATCGACTTGCCATTCTCAGATCATGAGGCATATGAGCAAGCCATCAAAACGATCGGGAAGTCTAACGAAGCACTCTCTGCACCTGTCTGCATGATGGCAGGAAGCCTCCGTGGAAAGCCTAAGCTTGTAACCTTCCACATACCATCCAACAAAAGGGAACTCCAGGGGATACTAGAATACCTGACGGACCAGCTAGCTGGCAATCCAGCTGCAAATTTCAAACCACTCTAGGATCTCTTACAGGAATCCAAGTGGCAATGGACCAAGGTGCATGATTTAAACCTCATGTATAACTGGGCCCTAGTCCCTAACCCACGGCATGAGACATACCAAACCCTAGGAGATGACGAGCAGTCAAACAACAAAGATTCTAGCGACGAATACGAAGACTGCCAATCCTTCAGTGATGAGAGTGATGGTAAAGTAGATACCATAGAATACGACACTGAAGGACAAGAAATTGAGTAGATACGAGGAGATGCCAAGCCGCAGAAAAGGCAGACCCTTAGAGTAGAGCGAGGAGTCATGTGCATGGAATGTGATCGCACTTGGTTGGAACGCATAGGAGCCATAGACCTTGAGCAAGTAGGCCTAGCCCAGCCAGGAACGACATCAATACTTAGGACTGAATCATCATCTGAACTGCAGCCACCAGGGGAGACCACCTCTTCTAGCGAAGATGGAGGGTTTGACTCCAAATCGGAAGTTAGTTTGGATAGTGATCCAGAGATCCCTAGGCCGCCCATGACCAGACGTACCAAGGGGGACCTACCCATCCACCTGAGGCACAAATGGTTAAGGTAGGAAAAGGCAAAGCAACCCAGGGATACACAAACAGAAGAACAACGAAAGCCACAGGACCTCCCTAAACACTTCAGGAGATTCAAAAAAGGGGATAGGGTAGTAGTTCTATTAGGTACCAAACGTCAAGGGCAGACGAGTGAACCAATCGAGGGACCAGCCAAAGTCAAGGAGGTAGACTTAGCCCAGGAAGGGGAAACACCACGACCAGTGTTCATTGCCGACGACTTGATTGGTAAAGAAGAAACGAGCCTTATCACTCTCTTGCGAGAGTATATAGATGTGTTTGCCTGGTCCTTAGAGGAGCTACAGGGGGTAGATTCGAGTGTTGTGACTCACAACATACCCATGACATCGGACACAAAGTCGGTCAAGTAGTGACTATACCCTATGAATCCAAAACACGCTCATGCTGTCAAAGAGGAAATTGACAAGCTGATGAGAGCTGGATTCATGTACGAAATTGAGCACACGGACTAGGTATCACCCATAGTCATTGTGATGAAGAAGAATGGAAAAATCCAAGTGTGCATCAATTATAAGAAGGTGAACGCTGCTATGAAGAGAGACAACTATCCATTGCCGTACACCAAGCACATGCTTGAGAGGGTGGCAAGCAAGGAAGCCTACAGTTTTCTAGACGGCTTCTCAAGGTACAACCAGGTGCAAGTGCATCCTGCAGACAGGCACAAGACCACCTCTGCCACTGATGAGTGGGGCGTCTTTGCATACATAGTCATGCCCTTCGGGTTGACCAATGCCCCTGCCAGTTTCCAACGACTCATGTGCACCATCTTTAAGGATAGGCTTCGCAAGGAGTTAGAGGTCTTTATCGACGACCTGTGTGTCCATTCGACTTGGATCACACTTAGAAAAACTCCGCACAGTCTTTAAATGGTGTCGCTTATATCGTCTCTCCTTGAACCCCTTGAAGTGTCAATTTTGGGTAAAGCACAGATGCATCTTAGGACACGTGGTGTCGAAGAACGGCATTGCCACTGATTCTCGAAGTTTAGGGTTATTGTTGACCTTTCGCCCCCAATTAATTACAAGGGAGTTCAATGCTTCTTAGGCCATACAGGATACTATCACCGGTTTGTACTAAACTATGCGTTGATCACCAGACCATTGTACAAGCTGCTAATTGTCTTCGAGTGGACCGAGGCATGCGAACGAGCATACGAAGAATTGAAAAAGGCTCTAACAACAACATCAATTCTACGAGCCCCAAATTGGGCCATTACCTTCCACGTGCACATCCATGCATCTAAGTTTGCTGTGGGGGCAGTGTTGTGCCAACCTAGTTAGCACAACTTAGATTATTGAGTGAGCTTTGCCAGCAGACAACTCACTAAGACAGAGATGAACTACTCGACAATAGAAAGGGAGGGATTTTTCATGGTGTTTGCTATGAAGAAATTCCGGCATTATCTATTGGCCACTCCCTTCATCTTTTTCGTGGACCATCAAGCCCTGCTCTATTTAGTAAACAAACCTTGTGCTACAGGGCGCATAGCTCGATGGCTCCTCCTACTATTTCTCTATGTAGTACGAAAGGGAAAACAACATTACATGGCTAATCACGTCACGCATCCCCACAAGAGAAGCCGCTGGACAAGGCATCGTTGACGAGTTACCCGATGCCCACCTATTCCACCTGTCCAGCGAGAGAGACTTATTAAAGGCTGATCTAATGCCATATTTGGCGGACGACATAGTCCAAGTGCTCGAGCACAGACTACCTGAGTGACCGATAGAAAAATCCTGACTTAGGCGCTTGATCCTGAAAATCCAGCCCTACCACAGCTGATTGCAGGCCAACTCTGTAGGCTGGGGCAAGACGGATTGCTGCGTAGATGCGTATGTGAGCATGAGATGCATGATGTGCTCTCAAACATGCACAACGGCATCGGGGGAGGACACTTTAGTGGAGACACGATAGCACGGAAGGTGCTATAGTCTCAACTATGGTGGCCCACACTTTTCCGCGATGCCAAGTGATTCGTCAAGCATTGTGACAAGTGCCAATAGACAAAAGTCCCGATTTGTAAAGATCAAATGGAGTTGACCCCAATTATTGCTCGCCAACCCTTCGAAAAATGGAAAATCGACTTCATAGGGCCTATCAGTCCTGCGGCGCAGTACTCACAAGCCAAGTACATCGTCGTGGCCATGGATTACCTCACAAAATGGGTAGAGGCAAGAGCCACATGTAAAAATGATGTTAGGACGACTACCAAGTTCTTATGGGAGAAAGTGATCTCGCGATTCGGCTGCCCCATCGAACTGGTTAGTGACCAAGGCACGCACTTCATCAATGAAGTGATAGTGCATCTCCTGTCCACCTTTCTCATTATCCATCGCAAGTCCTCACCATAATACCTTCAGGCGAATGGCCAGGCAGAATCAACTAATAAGATTCTTATCAATGTCCTGACTAAAGTAGTCTCAGCCTCATGAAGCAACTGGGACAACAAGCTGATGGTGGTAGCTTTGTGGGCCTACCGCACAGCTTATAAAACGGCCGTCAGGCCAAACCCCCTTTAGGCTGACCTATGGAACTAAGGCAATTCTACCATTAGAATTCTTCATTCCTAGCCTGAGAATAGCACTTCAAGAACGGTGGGAAGAGAAGGAGGCATGGACGCAACGCCTGGTCGAGCTTGAACGCCTATCAGAGACTTGTCTCCTAGTCACCCACGTGCTTATCTGTGAGAAGGCCCGACGCAAACGCTAGTTCGACAAGCATGTCAAGTAGTGCGAGTTCAAACAGGGTGACTTAGTGCTCCTTTACTCAGTTAAGGGGCTGTTGAGTGTTGAAATGACCTATTTTTTGGCTGATTTTTGTTGTTTTTGAGAGTTGAATGGTTGATTTTATGAGATAATTGATTGGTTTGGAAGTGTTTTGAGAGTGTTTTGGATAGGTTGGAATGGTTTTATTAATCTCATGACGTTTATTAGTAGAGATGTGAAGTTCTGTTGATGTTCTGATATGTTCTGTTTGGTCCTGATAGCTTCTGTTGAGCTATTGTTTTGTTCTATTTTCTCTCTGTAAGGAAGGATGGAGTATTGATTGATAGGATTTGAGATTTTTTGAAAGCTTATTGAGTGATTTTTGATGGTTTGGAATAGTTTCGGTATGAGTTATGTGGTTCTAATGCTTTCTGTTGACCTTCTGTAACTCTCTGATAGCTTTTGATGAGCTTCTGTAGACCTTCTATATGCCTTTGTATGTGTTCTGTTGGATAAGAGTGTAGCTTGGGAAAGTTTTCTAGCCTTGGAAAGAGGTGAATACAAGTGCAAAAGAGCTAAAAGAAGTCAAAGAAGTAGCTCCTGAAGACTCAAGTAAAGACTGGAGTGAAGTGATAGTGGTGAGCTGTGAAAAGACTCTATAGTGGCTCTACTGCCTCTTCATATCAGACATACGTCTTGGGAGGTGTATCCACGACCTAAGAAGGATTATTGAGAGTTATTATTGAGTGATTGTATAAATTTCCAAAAGTATAGAGAAAATGATACCCAAAGTTCTTACTCGTTTATTGATTAGCCATCCTCATTAGTGAGGATATGATGTATTATTGATGGAGAGAGAGAGAGAGAGAGAGTCACAGATAGCCAATTCTATCAAAACTCACATTCCGACAATTATTGATGTTGTCTCCCAGTTGTCGAAAAAGGTTCAAAAGTATACTGACAAGAAGACGTGGCTTAAGGATTGCTCCCTCAACAGCAACAAAGTCCAACAAAGCTTCAGAGCCTGTAAAAGAAGTGGGCATGGCTAACGCCTTCCTAGATCCGGGTACCCCAGAGACTGGCGTGTGGATTGAAGGTTGCTTCATTGCAAATGCACTGATTGATGGTGGCTCATTAGTGAACATTATGACGGATGTGACAATGAAGGACCTAGGCCTACAAGGTGTGCAACCAACCCAATGGCTCATCAGACTGGTGGATCAGAGCATAATCAAGCCTTTGGGCATTCTCCCATATGTGAAGACTACAGTGGGGCTGGAAAAGATTATTGGCTAACCTATCTGGTGGTGAAGCCAAACTCTTATGGTACATTCTACCCTCTATTACTGGGTAGACCATGGCTTTTTGAAGCCAGAGCAAGGACGGATTGGTTCAAAGGAACCTTGACCTTGGGTAGAGGACCCAATAAAGTGGTGCTGAAGCTATATGGTGCTCAAAAAGGACATGGATCCACCTCCTTGGAATTATCTTCTGACTCCCCTAATGAGGCTACAGATGGAACATCAGCAAACGAAGATGCTGTCAAACAGATCCTTCCCAAGAAAATAGTGGCACATTCCTTAACAGTGGATGAAGATGCTGTGGGATAGAATGACGATGGTACCATTTGGTCTGGTAAATGGATTTTCTCATATGCAAAATCTTTATAAGAAATGGTTAAAGAAGAACAAGCCGTCTTTCAGCAGTGGCTCATGCCGTCCTCAACCATCCTTGCCGAGAAAAGATGATGATGATGCACCGTGCCAACAAGCACCAGTCTCACGATTCCAACAGGAATCAGAGGGTCCCTATTATGTGACATTCCTGGAAGCGTCATTAGAAAATGAGTCTTCAGGCCAAGAGGTAACTAATCTTGAAACCAAACCTGAAACGGCTCTAATCCCATTTCAATATCTCAAGGAGCAACCTCAGTCTCCACCAAAGGAAGAAGTTGGTTCTAGTGAGACATCAGAAGAGGACACCAACCCCTTGAAGGAGTCGAATTTGTACCTAGAAGCAGTCCATGGGACCTTCATCCGTGAAGTAGAAGGTGAAAGACAGTTAACTTTTGTGGATGCAGATGGCACTGAACGCCATTTGAAGGTGGGTAGCAGCCTACCAGAAGAGGAGTTGTCAACCTTGTACAACTTGTTGAAAGAGAATTTGGATGTGTTTGCATGGTCCTACAAAGACCTAAAGGGGATTGATCCCACAATGCCAAGCCAGTACGGGAACGACAGAGGCGAATGAACCCGAATTATTCCACATTGGTGAAAGCAGAGCTGCTGAAGCTTCTGGAAGCCGAGTTCATCTATCCAGTGGCAAATAGTGAATGGGTCTCACCCATCGTGGTTGTACCCAAGAAGAATGGCAAGCTTCGTATATGTGTGGATTTTCGCAAGTTGAATTCCAAGATGAAGAAGGATCACTTTCCGATCCCTTTCACAGACCAACTATTGGACACAGTGGCAGGACATGAGCTTTATTCCCTTCTGGATGGATTCAGTGGGTATAACCAAGTGCAGATAGCAGAAGAAGACCAATCCAAAACAACCTTCACCACATAATGGGGGACCTACGCTTACTGAGTGATGCCGTTTGGACTCTACAATGCCCCTGCTACCTTCCAGTGAGTCATGATGGCCGCATTCCAAAATCATTTGCACGACTTTATTGAGGTATATTTGGATGACTTCTGTGTCTATAGTTTGATCCGCGAACACTGGGGACATTTGGAACAATGCTTTGACTGATGCCGGGAGTATGGGATTTCCCTCAACCCTGACAAATGCATCTTTGGGGTCTCTTCTAGAGTTTTGTTGGGCCACATTGTCTCTGCACAAGCGATATCAAGAGACTCTGCAAAGATCGAAAAGATTGCAGCTCTGACAGCACCCACCAACCTCAAACAGTTGAGGGGATTCCTAGGCCACGTGGACTACTACAGAAGGTTCATAGCCCATTTTGCAACAAAGGCAAACTCCTTGCACAAGCTTCTGAGGAAAGATGCAGAGTTTATTTGGATGGAAGAATGTGACACAGCTTTCAACACTCTAAAGCAGTGTCTGATTGAGGCGTCCATT
Organism: Lygodium microphyllum; assembly: GCF_053477565.2. NCBI lineage: Eukaryota > Viridiplantae > Streptophyta > Polypodiopsida > Schizaeales > Lygodiaceae > Lygodium > Lygodium microphyllum. The sequence continues at coordinate 115,650,021 of NC_141157.1, forward strand.
CTGCAACCTCCTGATTGGACGAAGGAGTTTCATGTACACACTGATGCATCCATTGAAGGGCAATCTACTACGCAAGCCGAAAAGTCACTGATAGAGAACGGAACTACACAGTGACAGAGCTTGAGTGCTAGGCAATGGTGTTTGCCCTAGAGAAGTTTCGCCACTACCTACTGTCTACCCACTTTAAATTTTATGTGGATCACGCGGCCCTGTCCTTCCTGATGAACAAAGCAGACGTGAAAGGACGAATGATGAGATGGCTCCTTCTATTTCAGGAGTTCCACTTTGAGGCGATTACTAAGCCTGGTCGTTCCCATGTTCTGGCTGATCATCTGTCGCGTATCCCGCAGATTGCAGACGAGGAGCAGGATGATCCAGACCTCCCTGATGCTTCCCTTTTCCTGGTAGAAACTGTAACCCCCTGGTATGCAGACATTGCCAATCTGCTGGCAACCCAACAGTACCCTCCTGGTATTTCTAGTCGGGAAAGGAAGAAGCTTATGTTAGAATCAGCCCCCTACACCCTGTTAGGCGGCGCACTATACAAGAAAGGCAAGGATGAAGTGCTCAGAAGATGTGTTGCAGGAGATGAGATTGGGATTGTTCTGAAGGCTTGCCATGACGAGCCGTGTGGAGGCCACTTTGCAGGAGAAGCCACAGCCAGGAAGGCTCTGCTAGCAGGTTACTAGTGGCCGACCATCCACAAGGATGCCTATGATTATTGCAAGCGATGTGATGCCTGTCAGCGAATGGGAAAACCGACCAAAACAAGTGCTATGCCACTGCAACCTATCCTTCCTTTGAAGCCGTTTGAGAAGTGGGGCATCGACTTCGTAGGCCCAATCGATCCTTTCACTCGAAAGAAACAGAACAGATACATCTTGGTATGTATGGATTATGTCACAAAGTGGTGTGAAGCTAAAGCCCTGAAGCAGGATGATGGTAACAACATGGCCCTGTTCATGTATGAGAATATCATCACCCGTTTTGGCAGTCCCCTAAAGCTGGTAAGTGACAGAGGCACTCATTTCATTAATAAAGTCATGGAAGAGTTGACAGAGCTATATAAGATCTGCCATCGCAAGTCCACTCCTTATTACCCTAGAGCCAACGGCCAAGTCGAAGTCACGAATCGCATCCTCTGCTCAATTCTGACAAGAAAAATTGCCGCACATCGTCGTGATTGGGATGATCGACTTACAGAGGTCCTCTGGGCGTACAGAACCTCCCATAAAGCAGCAACAGGATAGACACCCTTCCAGCTGGTGTATGGTACAGAAGCTGTTTTCCCTGTTGAACTGGAATTTCCCTCTTTGAGAGTGGCTATCAAAGAGCGTTTGGGGGACGATGATTCACTGCAACGCCGTCTCCTGCACTTGGAATGTTTGGACGAAACTCGCAGGATGGCTCTAAGTGCATGGAAGCCACGCAAGCTCGACATAAGGCTTACCATGACAGCTTCATCAAGCACAAGGAGTTCAAAGAAGGTGATTTGGTCCTAGCCTATGATTCACGATTTGGAAAGTTTCCTAGCAAGCCTCAACAGTTGTGGATGGGTCCATATAAGGTACTTGTTGTCATCCCTAATGGCTCTGTCCAAGTGCAGACCGTTGATGCCTCTAATGATCCCTTCCTGATCAATGGATATTGCCTAAAGAAGTACTTCCCTCCTTAGGGATCTTGACAATCACGGTCACCTGATCCTTTCTCCCGTTGGCGTGGCACTGTCACTCTTATGATGCTACTTCTGATAGACGTTCTTCAGCCACGCCTAATGAGGTGGATGCAACCCTCTGTCCACTCAAACCCAGCTTCCAGCCCTGATCTCTTATCTTTTATTTTCCACCAGCAAATAGTGGCGAGGTGGGTTCTGACAAATGGTATTTCTACCATTCCCTTGCTTAATTCGAAAAAAACAAAAAGAAAAAAAATGCATATCGGTCATGGGAGAAAATGACTTAGGTCCCTGTCATGCCGACCTATTCTTCGAGAAAAGGTGGAAACACCCTCAGGAATAGGAGAAAAAAAAACCTACAACAACAAAACAAGAAAAGAAAAACAAAGAGAACAAGAAAAGAGAACAAAACTGTTATGGGAGAAAAGGAAGAAATTCCTTGTCATAGCAGGCCTCGCTCCAAGAAAAGGTGGGAAACACCCTTGGGGGGGAAGCTGGCTATGGAAAAGGTGGTAACACCCCGCAGTTCAGGATAACTGACTCACCAGCAGATAATTGTCCAAAAGAAAATTGAAGCCACCTCCCTTGGTGTGCTGTCTCTGCAAGTTCATTAGTCTGTCTACCCCCTTTCGCAGATGATCTTTTCTACAACCAATTGAAGTACCAGATTTGATGGTTACCTCCCTGGGTATGCCTCTTCAATAACTCACGATGCGATCTTCATCGACAACCCTTTGAGTGATGTGAGCTTTCATCCTAACCAGATGGGGAAGTGAGTATGGTTGCCCTCTGTATCTATCAGAGTGTGAGACAGAGGGTGGGCCGAGAGACCAGTCTTTTCCCTTTAAATCAATGAGAGGTGAGCACCGTATGCCGGCACAGGGCGGGATGCACAATTGCACCATCAAATGCACACAAGGCATACAACCTTTGCAAAAGTGACCGTGAGGATTACATCAATGGGTTTCAGGACATGGTTGCCCTCCTATATCTATCAACAGAGCATGAGACATAGGGTGGGCTGAGTGTGACTGGAGTTTCTTCAATCAGTTACCGAGAGGTGAGATTGAGGGACGTTACAACACTTGGAGTCACGTACGTTCTCGTTTCCTTATGCACCCACGGGGTGGGTCTCTACCGTCATCCCAGGACACGGCACCCTGTTCTGTACACTGCATTGTAAGGCTCCCTTGCCTTTCTCCTTACACTTATGCCAGACGGGTTGGACGCACTAATGCACCATCAACTGTGCACCCTGGTGTACTCCCTCTGCACCATCCCCTTGTCACATCCTAAACCGGGTGTGAGATATGGGTTTCAATCATTATTCCTCGAGTGATATTAGTCATGGGGTAAGTGACAGTTCTTTCATTCCATTTGAGTGATTGTGAGTTGAGTGCAACATTCCTCTTTATCGGCGACTTTCCTGCGATTCCTTTAACCAACTACCTCCCTGGGTGCTGCCGCGTGGTCCGTGCCACGAAGGACGTGTGTTGTGAAGATGCCTTGGTACCTCCTGCAGCCGACAACGACAGTGGACGTGCCATCGACAGTCAACCTTGATTCTCGACAATATGGGCCAAGTTTTTCTAACCCTACACCTTTTGTTTCTCAGTGACGTTCATGTTTTAAGTGTGGGGACGTTAGTGGTTGGTCTGTTATGTGGTACTAGGTCCGTGTTGCTCGGTCAACCCTGTCCGTTAAGGTTTTAAGTGTGGGGACACGTCCCTGCGCGTCTACATTGCATACCCCTCTGCATATGCCTCAACCTACTAATGCCTCTATGCCATGACTTGCTTTTACCCTGATGGGGTCCCTTCCCACCCATCCGTTCATTTTTCACCCACCCTCGGGGCTGTTCCCTTGTAGTTTTCCTTCATTCCCTGATTTTGTTGTCTTGCCAAGTGCACGTACCCTACCTTCATCGAAATCCACATCCAACCTTATACCCATAGTCATCCCTTTGAACTGACCATTTTTCCTTTTTACCCACCCCTGTTCCGGTGCATAGTTCTCGAGTTATTAATTTTTGAAGCATTTTGCGTACATTAGCCGATTTTCCATGTGAACGCACTTTGCTTGCTTCGAAACCGTGATGTAACATCATAGCCCTGACACCAACTTTTTCCCTGACATTTTTTCTTTTTACTCCATGTCCTTCCAATGCACGGTTTGTCCAATATTAATTTTTGCGGTTTCTCGAGACTTTTTCGTGCGTCTTTTTGACATTTTTCCATGTGAACCTGCCCTGTTTGCATCCGAATTCCAATTTGATTTGACAGCCATATCCAGCACGCCTTTCCCCATATTTTTCCTTTTTCCTCCACCCTCTTTCGACTTCTGGATTTTTAATTAATAATTTTTAAAATGTGTTTTCGGGTATATTTTTGGTGTTTTTTGCATGTGAACCCCTCCTACTTCCGCCGAAACTGCGTTTTGACATGACAACCGTGTGCCACCCTTCCTGCGGACATTTTCCCTTCTTACTACATGTCATTCCGGCAAGCAGTTCGTCCAATATTAATTTCTGATTCCATTTTCGGGTCTGTTTTTTGGGTTTTTCCCATATGAACGTGTCTTATCTCAGTCGGAACCATGTTTTGACGTGCTCGGGTTGTCAGGCACGTTCTTTTGCATATTTTTCCTTTTTCCCACACTTCGTTCCGATGCACGGATCTTTGGATATTAATTTTTGTTTGCGTTTTTGGACCCGTTTTTTGTGTTTTTTTGCATGTGAACACCCTTTACCCCCCCGAAACACCCGTTGCACATTTCCCCTGTCTTCCCCCTGCTGTCCTGTCCAATTTTTGTTTTTACATCATTTCATTTCGATGCTCGGATTGTGAGATATTAATTTTTTTTTCTTTTTACGTGTTTCGCGCGACTCGTCCCGCGCGTGAACGCGTTCGTTTTCGATTTCACGCGTCTCCACAAGCCCCAATCCGGTCCGCGTGCCGCGTACCGACATCCCGGCGCTATTTCGATCCCGTCACGGCAAATTTTTTTACCCCGCCCCAAGTACGCGCGCGGGACGGGGGCACGCCTTTCTTTTATGGGAGATCCCCCACCTCCCATGGGCACCCCTCACACCCCATGGGCACCCTCCCCAATCCCCCCCACCCCCCCTTTCTCTCTCCCGGACCCCCTTCGCCCCCCAACCACCTCCCTCCATCTCCCTCTCCTCCCTGCGTTCTCTCCTCCTCATCTCCTCCCTGCATCCCCCCTCCTCTTCTCCATCTCCTTCCTCCTCCTCCTCATTTCCCTCCTCCTCCTCCTCCTCTCCTCCCTCCCTCCTCTCCTACCGCCTGCAAACGCCGCCCCCGCCCTGGTTGCAGACGCCGCCTGGACGTGCCCGCCCTCGCCACGCCGCCGGTCCGCCTGTGGAAGGTGCCCCTCGCCCCTGGTCGTGGACGCCCTCCGCCCCTGGTGCTGCCGCTAACGCCGTCCCCTCTGGTGCCTGCCGCTGGCCCTTGCCATGCCTTGCCCCCACCTGGGCCCTCTGCCTCCGCCCTGTCGCCCTGCTGCCCACTGGCCCTCCCCCCGCCCACACCACCCTTGCCTGTCCTCTCCACCACGTTGCCACGCCACCTCGCCGCGTCCTTCAGCCGCCCTATCCGCCCACCTGTCCCATCCTTTTGCCCCCCCCATAAGCCCCCCGTCCCACCCCACCTTCCCACCCCAAATCCCACCACCCCCCTCCAAGCCCCCATTCCCCCCCCAGGCACACAATTCCACAATCTTCCCCCCCCCCCCCCATAAGCTCCCATTCGCACCCCACGACCCCCACACACAACTTTCCCCCACAAGCCCTTGTCCCCCCCCCAGACACACACTCCCATCCCGCAGAAACCCCCTCTTAAGCCCCCTTCTCACCCTCTTTCCCGTACCGTCCCGTCATGCCCTCCCCAACAACCACCCGCAGAAACCAACAGAACCCAACCATAACCCGCCGACACACGCAACACCTTGCAGCACCTATTTTTAGCCCCCTGACACACGAACGGGTGTGTGGGCGTGTGTGGTTGTTCGTGTTCGAGTGTGGGAGTCCGCTAGCGGCTGTTCACGTGCGGGGACGCGCGTTAGCTGGTCCGTGCGGTGGTGTGCCCCAGCAGGCTGCTCACACGCAGTCCATTCCTGGATATATTCCCGAATTTTAATTTCCAAACCTGCAAAAACCTTAAACATACATTGAAAAATTAAACAAAAATCATTAAAAATCAATTAAAATTCAAAAACATTACAAAAAAATATTTAAAAAATTCTTAATATTTCTGCAGTAAATTGCAATATTTCTCTAAACTGAAAATTTCAGAAAAAAATTTCAAAAAAAAATAAAAATAAAAAATTCTTTTAAAAATACACACAAAATAAAAAAAATTCATTAAAATGGGTAAAAATACTAATTTAATTGCAAAAAAATTCTTGAAAATTTCATTAACTTTTTTTCTTATTTTTGGGAATATTTTCTAAGATGAACATGATGTGCCATTTTATTCCATTATTATTTTATGATAAAAATACTTCATTAAATGCTAAATTCATGAAAAATCCTCTTTAATTCGAAACACAAACTGAAAAATCTAGAAGAAAAATATAAATACCTTGGTTCTTTTTGGATTGCTGATCTACATTTTGGGATTGAGAAGTGCGCATTCATTGCATACACATACACCCACTTCTAGGTATTTTTCCTTTTATATATATTTTTTAATTTTTTCCGCTACCCCAAAATTTACGTTTAATTTTTAACATGAACCCTAAACACCACCATGGCACGCGCACTCGCGCCAAACACACCTTTTTCTAATTAAAATCAACTCGCCGTTCACTTAGCATGCGCTAAGTGTGCTTAAGAGGCACCTTAATATTTTTAATTAAAATGAACCAGTCGTCACAAAAGCACGCCCTGGCAAAAAAAGTGCTCCACATCACCTTAATTTTTAATAAATGAACTTGCATTTAGATACCCAGTCTGGGTATCGAAGTCCGAGATTCGGATTAATGCATCGCTCCAACCTAATAATTTGTTATTAAAATTTTAAGAAGGAACCGCCGTTTTCTTGTTAAGGTTTATTACTTAATTAAAAATTCACCCATTTCTTAATAATTCATAAAATGAACCTTTCATTAAATTAATTCCCCCTCACTGCACTTATTTCCCCTTTTTAATGAACTCGTTTGATGGAATGGGTACGCGACGTCTTCGAAGTTGTCTCCATGATCAAACTTGATTATCAAAGTTGTGGTCATGATATGTGTGGGTTGCTGCTATGTTTTGGTTCAGTTTCTTTATTACGGTTAAGGGTACGGTGTGTAGTTTTTTTCTTTATTACCTGATATGGGGTTTTGGGTGTTTGCATGTTGCATAGCATGAAGCTTTTGGTTGCATATGTGTAGAGGTCTTGTTGAATTTTTTCTAGGCTGTGGTTTGCTTGGGGATAGTTGGTTGAGTCACATTTTATCACCTTGGTTGATATCTTATCCTTGGTTTTTGTATGTTGCTTTGCAAACATTCTCTTTGTTTGTCTCTGTTTATGGTGTGTGTGTAACCATCTGAATGGCGCCCTCTCGTACTCCTCCCCCGATTCAGTATGTTCCTTTGGCTGTCCATGATTATTCTTTGTTATTAGATTCGGATGTTGTCGCTAAAGCGGGCTTGTCCAAGTTCGTGAGCCTTTCTTTCCCACTGGTTGTAACGTGTCCACTTAGTATCATCCAGGACACATCTTAGCAGTCCATCGGAAAGGATGTCTAGAAAGCTCTGCCCGACACTCCCATGGAATGTTACGGGATTTGCGATCTAGGTTTTTCCGTGTCTGCCACGTAGCGAAAGTATCGTGGCCATTCCCACTTAGGATCGACCGGAATTAGGGTTTTCCTGATTAGTCATTACCTAACAGCAACTAGCCTCGGACCCAAGCGAACTACTTTACGAAGAAATGCCAGGTCCAAAGTAAATTCACGCTGCACTTGGTTCAAGGAGAATGGGAAATGAGAGGGATGCAAAGCTCAACCTCTCTGCCATAAGGCATAGTCCCATTCCGTTCCCCTAAAACAACGTAAATCGGTTAAGACATAACTCTAGGTCATCGCTTTCGTTATTTGTTTCTTTTGATGATCATTCCACTGTTCTTTGAGATTTTGAGAAAAGTTCCCGGCTAACCGGGACCACCCAACCGTAGGACGGACCCATGGCCCATCCTCCGCACTTTCCTCGGTTTGTTTTAGTTATGTAATTATCTACCACATTAATTTGACAGGTAACAATCAGCTTCTTTAATTAAACCGTTAAGCACTGGTTCCTTCACGTAATCTTATCACGTGACATAGAAAAACCAATATCAAACAAGTTCTTTATTAACATATCATCATTTTTATCTTTGAAATACAAGGATTTCCGCCCGTAGGCTTGTCCATAATTTGCTCGAAGGCTATCCTGTAATCCACGGGGATCACTAATCCAAGCTTCTGATCGTAGACTAGTATGTAGACCTCGAGATCCAATCCTGAGTTACGTTAGACTCTTGTGCAGGACCCGGAAGGCGAGGGATTTATAGCCGAAGCCCCCTTGGCACCCAAGCGTCCTCCTGCTCCAAGTAGAGCTCAACGGAGAGACCTCTTGCAGTGGGTTCGGTCCACATTCCCGGCGCGGTCAACAACCCCCTTGGTTAGGGTCAAGCAGGCAGTCGGGGGTAACTGAAACTGCCTCTCCCTTCACGCCTTCAACGTGAAGTATAAATATTCATTCAATTTGTAATTCATAAATCAAACAGTGCTCTAAAATCTCTAGCAAGCACAAACATTTCCATTAATCGACCTTGTTGTTTGGCAAACTGCTAAGGAATGATTCTTTCCTTTCGAATGCATCAGCACTCGTTCCAAGGTGTCTTGCAACTTGGCAAGATCCCTTATATTCTGGGTTAGGGCGTTCCTTATTAACCCAACTTGATCAACCGTAAAGTTCATTGGATACTTTAGTTTCCGATTTCTAACTTTCCTTATTTAGAAGGATATCAAAGAATACATCCTTTTTGCAAGATAACTTGCGTAAGGAATTGCTATCCTTGTTGAAGGTATTTAACCTTTCTTCTTGTGAATCAATCACAAGACTATATGACATCGTACTTGCTCCGCAAGTCCTGCATCGTAATATACAATGAAATAATCCGTTTTAGTTTCTTTAACCTGACGTTTGTCGGACCTAGGGTCTCCTTTTTAAGAACTTCAGGGACAAACCCTAGTTCTTTTACATTTACAAATTTATTGACCCTACAATCAGGGAAGATAGTCAAGTGTTTAAGGTATAAACGTTTCTTGGTCTTTAAGTCCTTCCCAAGGCGTGTTTCGCAGCATAGGTATTTCTAAGTTTACATTAATTCGATTATCTTTAGAAGGTAATATTGAGATCACCTTGGCACGATTTGTCATCATTATGACAGTTGATTTTTCAGTTCTAAACTTAATGCTTTGAGGTTAGGTAAATTCAATTAATCTTCCATTTTCCTTGCAAACGAAACTCATGCCAAATAACAATCTTTTCCTTGCTAAGATATGCAATAAGCAATGATAACTTCCTACAATTCAGCAACGTAAGAAACCTTTCATGAATTTCATCTTCTACGATGATTCGTTGCAAAAAGGAATAGGGCTAATTGTGCAAGATGCAGTTTTTATACCTTCAAGATTTAACCGAAATATACTACTATAGTAGGTAGATAATCTTGCTCGTGATTCGTTTTAATGCATGATGCTATTTGAAGGAACTATGTTTTATACATTATCATTTGTTCAATTAAACTAAACTCCTTCATTGAAAATAACTCGGAAAAATATATCCTATCCTTAACAATTAATCTTTGTATGATTGACTTAAAATCGATATAAAACCAAGAAGAAAAAAACCTGGTTTTGGGGTGAGATATCCACATGGATACCAGGAGATGACCCTCCCGCAGCTACTCCTTGGACTTTCTTAGGCGGCATCGCAGTTCGAACGTGAAGGCAGCTTTTACTCTTTCTTTCGGATTTCCACAATCTCTCTTTCGAGGCAAGGAGCCGTTTAAATGATTGACCACGAGAAGAAATAATAAGACCTTTCGGTTCTTAGCTTCTTCGGAGAGGGAAAGATTTATAAAGCCTAAGAAGGCCCTATAGGGTATATACTTGGCAAAAAGGTGATGGGTGAGTGTGGCTTTGCAACCACTTGAACCTTTGGAGAACTTTGGGCTTGGGGTAAAAGGTATAGAAAGGGAATTATTCTCTTTTCTTGCACTTTCTCTACCTTTTTCCTTCTCCTTCCCTTCTTCTGCTACTCTTCCTCCTTCACTCTCTTTTTTTCCCTCCTTTTTACTCTTCTACCTCCTTCTATTCTCTCTCTCTTACCTTCTTTATCTTCTCCCACCCTATTCCTTCTTTTATACTACTCTTCCTCCTTCACTCCTCTCTTTCCCTCCTTCTTACTCTTCTTTATCTTCTCCCACCCTATTCCTTCTTTTACACTACTCTTCCTCCACTCCTCTCTTTCCCTCCTTCTTACTCCTCTTTATCTTCTCCCACCCTATTCCTTCTTTTACACTACTCTTCCTCCTTCACTTCTCTCTTTTTACCCAAGGTAAAAACAATCCAAAAATAAAATGGATGCCTGGGCCGAACGGCGGGAAGCCGTTTAAATGGAGGCCCGCAGGGGGGGGAGGGGGGTTCTAAGGTTGGAGGGCCCAGGGAGGGCTTCGGAATGACGAGGGGTTTACGATGTCCATAGGTGGCGGTCCGATGAGTCCGCCCACAGCTGTCGTGCAGCGGAACGTGGAGAGAGCGTCAGAGGACCAGGTTTCTAACAGTTGCAGAGCAAGCGGGAGGGGTGGTTGCACAGGTAATGGAGGCGGGAGTTGCCTACAGCGAGTGGAAGGCACATGCGATCTAGGTGAGAACCCCCATTGCAACGAGGGGAAAGATTATTATATAGTTGGGGTGGAAAGGGGTTGCTTTTCTCATGCTTCCGACGGGTGGCATAAGCATACAGGCTAGCAGTCGTGTCCTCTCGCATGGACGGCCAGCTCGAGATGATGACGAGGGTGAGAATGACATTGGCACTGACGATGATGATGATGATGTGGACATCGGCTTCAGTCGTTGCGGAGGTGGCGGGAGATGGCAGGTTCACCCATCTCAGGTAAGCTTTATATACTATACCTAATGTTAACCTTTACTAACATATTCTATATTTCTAACATTTTTAATTTACCCTTACTAACTTACTAACCTTACTTAATCAACTAACTCCTTCGATCTCACCCTACTAACATGCCTACGAATTTTGACTACCACTACTAGATCCGATCCTCAGAGGTGAGCGCCAATGTCAAAAGCGTGTTTCCTTGGAATGTGTGAGGTCGGAATGAGAGCGAAACATTACATCCTCTCCCCCCTAGAAGAATCGAGATGTCCCCATCTCGAGATAAATTGGGGATATTGATGGTTGAGAGTGTCTTCATCTACCCAAGTGCCATCCTCTTCGGGATAATCTTTCCACTGGACGAGGCATTCTCTCAAGATTCTGGATCTTAATTGTCTCTCCCTAACATCTAAGATCTTATCAGGCCTTAACTCAAGGATTCCTTGGCTAGGCATTATAATTTGTTGGTCATCAAGTACATGGTTAGGGTTGGGTACATAATTTTTCAATAGGCTGATATGGAATACATTGTGAATCTTTAGGTTCTCAGGGAGTTGCAATCTATAAGCATTGGGTCCTAGGCTTTTGAGGATTTTGTACGGCCCACAATACCTTGGACTTAGCTTCTTGCAATCTCCTAGGGATAGAGAACTCTTTTTAGGGCGTATGCGAATGAAGACCATGTCTCCTTCTTCGAAGACTCTTTCTTGACGCTTCAAATCCGCATATGCCTTCTGTCTATCCTTGGCCGCCTGTATGTCTTGTCTTATTGACTTTATTTGATCACCCATGTCTTCCAACATCTGTCTTGATGCTTCAACCCTTAGGGTTGGATCAGAAAAGTTTAGGGGACTTCGACAATCATGACCATACAATTCTTGGAAAGAGGTCATCTGAATGCTTTGCTGGTAAGAATCATTGTAGGCAAATTCAATCAATGGCAAGTATTGAATCCACCTCTTTGGCTCTCGACAGCAGTATGCCCTAAGCATATCCTCGATGACTTGATTTACACGCTCTGTCTGGCCATCCGTTTGGGGATGGTAGGCAGTGCTAAAACAGAGTTGAGTCCCAATAGCTTCAAAGATAGCTCTCCAGAAGTGTGATGTGAAGAGAGAATCTCAATCACTAATGATTCTTCTAGGTAAACCATGTAGTTTGAATATTTCTTTGATAAACAATCTTGCAATGTCGGAGGCTTTATAGTTTGTCTTTACTGGAATCAGGTGTGCAACCTTGGTAAGCATGTCAACCACAACCATGATGGAGTTGTATCTTCCCTGGACTTGGGGTAAGCCTATAACAAAATCCATACTGATGAATTCCCATTTCATTTGGGGGATGTCAAGAGGTTGCAGTTTCCCTGGCATCATGACATGTTCGGCTTTGATACGTTGGCAGGACAAACACTTAGTGACATATTTGAGAATGTCACCTTTGAGCCTCTCCCAATGGTAGCTCCTCCTAACTGCATTAAGAGTCTTAGCATAGCTAGGATGTCCTGCGAAAGGCGAATCATGAGGTTCCCACATTATCTTCTGCTTAAGTGACTGGCTTGCTGGTATACAGAGCCTTGTTCTATAGTAGACAAGTCCATTATCAATGGAAAATTCCTGATATTTAGCTTGCAACTTTTGATTCTGCTCCTTGGTAGATATTTCCTTTAGCATTGTTTGGTAGGCCAAATCATGGCATGCTTCCTCTCTAGCTAATTCAAGTATAGGGTTGTTTGGCATAGATACTTTTGTAGCCAGAGATCTGGCCGTTGATGGATTCTACAAGATTAGGGAATTTAGGAATTCCTTGAGACTAAGTGCATCGGCAACTAAATTCTCTTTCCCTGGTCGGTACTTGATTTCAAAGTCATATTCCTCCAATACTTCAATCCACTAACGTTGCCTCATGTTGAGTTCATTCTGGGTAAAGATCCATTTGAGACTCTTATGATCCGTTACTAAAGTAAACTTGTTACCCAACAGGTAGTGTCTCCAAAGCTTTAGATCATGGATGACAGCTAGTAATTCCAGATCATGCGTGGCATAATTCTTTTCATAACTCTTCAATTTCCTTGAGGAGTATGCTACTGGATGACCTTCCTGCATAAGTACACACCCCAAGGAAAGAATACTAGCATCAGTTACTACCTCGAACTCCTTATTGAGGTCAGGATGTTTTAAAATAGGTGCTGATACCAAACTTTGCTTCAATCTATCGAAGCTATTTTATTCGGGAGTTGTCCATGTAATGGAAGTCTGCTTCTTTAGTAAGTCCGTCACAGGTGCTGCAAACAAAGCATAGTTTTTTATGAAGACCCTATACCATCCCGTCAATCCAAGAAAGCTGTGTATTTCTTTGACAGATATTGGTGTTGGCCATTCAAGCACATCTCTCGCCTTGGCTAGGTCTACTGATATTCCTTTTGATGATACTATGAATCCCATATATTCAATTTGACGCTTGAAGAATGCACACTTCTTCATTTTTTCATACAACTTATGTGACCTCATTGTCTCAAGGACAATCCAAAGTTGAGGTTCATGATCTTCTTCCTGTTTAGAATAGACTAAAGTTTCATCGAAGAAGATAAGCACGAAATCATCAAGATATGGCCTAAAGATATCCTGCATTGATCTATTGAAGGTGGCAGGTGCATTTGTAAGCCCGAATAACATAACCAAGAACTCAAAGTGCCCATATCTTGTATTGAAGGCCGTCTTTGGGATATCTTCTTCCTTGATCCTTATCTGATAGTAACCTGACCTAAGATCAATCTTGGAAAAGATCTTTGCACCCTGAAGACGATCAAGAAGCTCATCTATTCTAGGAATAGGATACTTGTTCTTGACTGTTGATTGATTCAACCCTCGGTAATCAATACATAGACGAAGTGTCCCATCTTTCTTTTTCTGGAATAGTACTGGATCTCCCCACGGTGAATTTCTAGGCTAGATGTAGCCCTGATCTAACAATTGCTTGAGTTGTTCCTTCAACTCTATTGCTTCTGGTATGGACATTCTATAAGGTCTCTTTGCAATTGGTGCAACTCCAGGCACTAACCTAATCTCATGATCCACTTCTCTTTGAGGCAGAAGTTCGGTCAACTCTTCAAGGAATACATCCGCGTATTCCTTTAGACAAGAAGGCCCTTCATGAGACTCTTGCTTTTGATCTAACTTGTTGAGTTTGATCAAGTAAATGGGTAATCCTTTTCTGACTCCTTTTATGATCCGAGATACTTTGGCCAATTGGATTCTTGGCACTCCTGCCTCACCTTGAGTTGTGACAAATTCCCTTTTAGAGTTTCGAAAGGAAACTTGACCCTTTCCACAGTGAATGTGGGCATCGTTGGGCTTAAGCCAATCCATTCCGAGTAGATACTCATGGATACCTAAATTCATAACTCTGAATTTAATTGAAGTCTTCTTTTCTCCCAGAAAGAATTCCACCTTAGCAGTTTTCCTGGTACAAGTTACCTCACGACCATTTGCCAATTCCACAAGCAGGGTAGGTGCTTCTACTGTGGCTATTCCTAATCTTTTTGCACATGCTGGTGAGATAAAGGAATGTGTACTGCCACAATCAATCAAGGTTTTGAAACCTTTACCTTGATAGTCTGACGGTGTCTGAATCACCGAGAACTGGCGATTCGGCCCTTTCTTGTGTAAAGCGGCATGGACTGTTGCTCTTTCGAATTCTGCTTCCATGGTCGGATATTCTTCTTCCTCTTCTTCGCACATTTGCCTATTGGCAATGCAAGCGGTTCTTCCTCTTCCTTGGGTAGCGGCTCCTTGACCACGGCCTGTTCCTTGAAAAGGCACTTGGCGATGTCCTCCACCAAGCTTGGGACATTGCCTCTTGAAGTGACCGGGTTCGTTGCAGTGGAAACAACGAAGGTTTCGACCATTACTTTGAGTAGGAACAAAGTTGTTGACATTATTCGTCCTTGCTTTCTTTCTTTGTCCCTGATTATGACCTTGAACTCTCTTCATTTGAGGTCTGAATGCTCCTCTGTTCGGGTCATTATAAGACCAAGTTTTGTTACCCCTTGGTCTAGCTTGCACCTCCTGAATTATAGGCGCCGCTCGAATGAGTGCATCCTGAAGATCTAATGGACGCATAGATTCGAGATGGGTATTTACTGATGGATTTAAGCGTGCACAAAATTTGGACACCTGCTGCATCATGTCCATCTGTGGCGCATACTTTAAAAGTGAAACAAATTTAGAGTATTATGCATCAAGAGTGAGTCCTAGCTGTTTTAGCTCGTAGAATTCGTTCATTTTCTGCGTGCGATATGCAAATGGTAAGTATCTTCCCTGTACGGCTTTCTTCAGCTTCTCCTAGGTGACGGATCCCTCTGCAATCCCTTGATCCCTGCACCATTGCTTCCACCAAAGTCTGGCTTCGCCGGTGAGTTTTAACTTGGCGAGCATATCCTAATTGGTGGGTGCAGTACCGGCTGCTTTGAAGTAATCCTCCATGGATTCAATCCAAATTTCAACATCAGCCTGGACGAATCTGCCTCTCCCGTCAAACTGGGTGGCTTAATTTGCTTGAGGAGGAACTTTTTCTCCTGGATCACAGCAGTACTTGATGTAGGAGGCGAATTTGGAACCTGTACCTGGGGTTGTGCCTGAATAAAGGTTTTCTTAACGTTATTATACGATAATCGACGTTAGCTTATCCTTAATTCAGCTATCTCGTAAACAATGTAGCTACTTAACTTTTTATCAACTCTTATGCACAGCCAGACATTGATAAAAAGAAGTTTTTATTTGTATTTACATGGACATAGCCCTTTCGAATACAACGTTCCGTGTGATGATAAGTCAATTCTTACATTTAGTTTGGGGAGAACAACGTTGTATTGCATTTATCTACAGAAATTGAGTAATAGTAGGGTTTTGGGTCATGGATCTTCAGGAATCGATAAGTCATTGGAAGTTCAGGATACCCTTTCTATTGGAATCCATACTTCTCATGGCGGCCCAACACTTTAATCCTGTCGGCGGGGATTACACGGGTTACTTCCTCATATACATATGAGTTCATCTCAACCCTCCGACCTTGGATATGTAAAGTCGAATTTACGTGAGCTTCCACAAAAATGAACAACTTCACGACTTTCAAGTCTTCCAACCACTTAATCCTTTTTAGGTTGGTCTGTAGATAAGCAAACCGGTGGGCGGCTATATAATAGATTCTTGAAGCACCCGTCCATCTTCGTTCCATGTACAAAGGTGATGGATTATAGATCTGCTCCAAGATGTTCATCATCCCAATTCTTTGTCTATAAAGCGGAGAATGCATTGCAGTCATAAACATGACTCGAAATACCAAAAACTTGTTCCACGCTTCATAATTCTGAAAGAAAGCATTTAAGGTAAGAAAATGTTTGGACAACAACAATTTCTTTACTTCATTTTATTGAGATCTCATAAAAACAATTCCGTTTTTGGTCGGCTTTGATACCAACTGTAACGTCTCCACCTAGTATCATCCAAGAAAACGTCTTAGCAGTCCATCGGAAAGGATATCTAGAAAGCTCCGCCCGGCACTCCCATGGAATGTTATGGGATTTGCAATCTAGGTTTTCCCGCGTCTGCCACATAGCGGAAGTATCCTGGCCGTTTCCACTTAGGATCGATCGGAATTAGGGTTTTCCTAATTGGTCATTACCTAACAGCAAGTAGCATCGCACCCAAGCAAACTACTTTACGCAGAAACGCCACGTTCGAAGCGGATTCACACTGTACTTGGTTCAAGGAGAATGGAAAACGAGAGGGATGCAAAGCTCAACCTCTTTGCCATAAGGCATAGTCCCATTCCGTTCCCCTAAAACAACGTAAATCGGTTAAGACATAACTCTAGGTCATCGCTTTCGTTATTCGTTTCTTTTGACAATCATTCTGCTAGTCTTCGAGCTTTTGAGAAAAGTTCCCGGCTAACTGGAACCACCCAACCGTAGGACGGACCCATGGCCCATCCTCCGCACATTTCTCGGTTTGTTTTAGTTATGTAATTATCTAACAGACTAATTTGACAGGTAACAATGAGCTTCTTTAATTAAACCGTTAAGCACTGGTTCCTTCACGTAATCTTATCATGTGACATAGAAAAAACAATATCAAACAAGTTCTTTATTAACATATCATCATTTTTATCTTTGAAATACAAGGAGTTCCACCCATAGGCTTGTCCATAATCTTCCCGAATGCTATCCAGTAATCCACTGGGATCACTAATCCAAGCTTCTGCACGTA
Organism: Lygodium microphyllum; assembly: GCF_053477565.2. Taxonomy (NCBI): domain Eukaryota; kingdom Viridiplantae; phylum Streptophyta; class Polypodiopsida; order Schizaeales; family Lygodiaceae; genus Lygodium; species Lygodium microphyllum. The sequence continues at coordinate 115,667,131 of NC_141157.1, forward strand.
GACTAGTATGAGGGCCTCCAGATCCAATCCCAAGTCATTTTAGCCTCTTGTGCAGGACTCGGAAGGCGAGGGATTTACGGCCAGAGCCCCCTGGCACCCAAGCGTCCTCCTGCTCCAAGTAGAGCTCAATGGAGAGACCTCTCGCGGGGGGTTCGGTCCACGTTCTCGGTGCGGTCAACAACCCCCTTGGTTAGGGTCAGGCAAGCAGTCCGGGGTAATTGAAACTGCTTCTCCCTTTAGGCCTTCAACCTGAAGTATAGGTATTCATTTAATTTGTAATTCATAAATCAAATAGTGCTCTAAAATACCTAGCAAGCGCAAACATTTTCATTAATCGACCTTGTTGTTTGGCAAACTGCTAAGGAATGATTCTTTCCTTTCGAATGCATCATCACTCGTTCCAAGGTGTCTTGCAACTTGGCAAGATCCCTTATATTCTGGGTTAGGGCATTCCTTATTAGTTCATTGGATACTTTAGTTTCCGGTTTTTAACTTTCCTTATTTATAAGGATATCAAAGAATACATCCTTTTTGCAAGATAACTTGCGTAAGGATTCGCCATCCTTGTTGAAGGTATTTAACGTTTCTTCTTGTGAATCAATCACAAGACTATATGACATCATACTTGCTGCGCAAGTCCTGCATCGTAATATACGATGAAATAATCCGTTTTAGTTTCTTTAAGCTGACTTTGTCGGACCTAGGGTCTCTTTTTTAAGAACTTCGGGGACAAACCCTAGTTCTTTTACATTTATGAATTTATTGACCCTACAATCAGGGAAGATAGTCAAGTGTTTAAGGTATAAACATTTCTTGGTCTTTAAGTCCTTCCCAAGGCATATTTCGCAGCATAGGTATTTCTAAGTTTACATTAATTCGGTTATCTTTAGAAGGTAATATTGAGATCACCTTGGCACGATTTGTTATCATTATGACAGTTGATTTTTCAGTCCTAAACTTAATGCTTTGAGGTTAGGTAAATTCAATTAATCTTCCTTTTTCCTTGCAAACAAAACTCATGCCAAATAACAATCTTTTCCTCGCTAAGATATGCAATTAGCAATGATAACTTCCTAGAATTGAGCAACGTAAGAAACCTTTCATGAATTTCATCTTCTATGATGATTCGTTGCAAAAAGGAATAGGGCTAATTGTGCAAGATGCAGTTTTTATACCTTCAAGATTTAACCGAAATATACTACTATAGTAGGTAGATAATCTTGCTCGTGATTCGTTTTAATGCATGATGCTTTTCGAAGGAACTATGTTTTATACATTATCATTTGCTCAATTAAACTAAACTCCTTCATTGAAAATAACTCAGAAAAATATATCCTATCCTTAATAATTCATCTTTGCATGACTGACTTAAAACCGATATAAAACCAAGAAGAAAAAAACTTGGTTTTGGGGTGAGATATCCACATGGATACCACGAGATGACCCTCCCGCAGCTACTCCTTGGACTTTCTTAAGGGGCATCGCAGTTCGAACGTGAAGGTAGCTTTTACTCTTTCTTTCGGATTTCCATCGTCTCCCTTTCGAGGCAAGGAGCCGTTTAAATGATTGACTACGAGAAGAAATAATAAGACCTTTAGGTTCTTAGCTTCTTCGGAGAGGGAAATATTTATAAAGCCTAAAAAGGCCCTATAGGGTTTATACTTGGCAAAAAGGTTATGGGTGAGTGTGGCTTTGCAACCACATGAACCTTTGGAGAACTTTGGGCTTGGGGTAAAAGGTATAGAAAGGGAATTATTCTCTTTTCTTGCACTTCCTCTACCTTTTTCCTTCTCCTTCCCTTCTTCTACTACTCTTCCTCCTTCACTCTCTTTTTTTCCCTCCTTTTTACTCTTCTACCTCCTTCTATTCTCTCTCTCTTACCTTCTTTATCTTCTCCCACCCTATTCCTTCTTTTACACTACTCTTCCTCCTTCACTCCTCTCTTTCCCTCCTTCTTACTCCTCTTTATCTTCTCCCACCCTATTCCTTCTTTTACACTACTCTTCCTCCTTCACTTCTCTCTTTTTACCCAAGGTAAAAACAATCCAAAAATAAAATGGATGCCTGGGCCCAATGGCGGGAAGCCGTTTAAATGGAGGCTCGCGGGGGGGGGGGGGGGGGGTTCTAAGGTTGGAGGGCCCAGGGAGGGCTTCGGAATGACGAGGGGTTTACGATGTCCATAGGTGGCGGCATGATGAGTCTGCCCACAGCTGTCGTACAGTGGAACGTGGAGAGAGCGTCAGAGGACCAGGGTTCTAATAGTTGCAGAGCAAGCGGGAGGGGTGGCTTGCACAGGTAATGGAGGCGGGAGTTGCCTACAGCGAGTGGAAGGCACATGCGATCTAGGTGAGAACCCCCATTGCAACGGGGGGAAAGATTATTATATATTTGGGGGGGAAAGGGGTTGCTTTCCTCATGCTCCCGACGGGTGGCATAAGCATACATGCTAGCAGTCGTGTCTCTCGCATGGACAGGCAGCTTGAGATGATGACGAGGGTGAGAATGACATTGGCACTGACGATGATGATGATGATGTGGACGTCGGCTTCAGTCGTCGCGGAGGTGGCGGGAGATGGCGGGTTCACCCATCTCAAGTAAGCTTTATATACTATGCCTAATGTTAACCTTTACTAACATATTCTATATTTCTAACATTTTTAGTTTACCCTTACTAACTTACTAACCTTACTTAATCAACTAACTCCTTCGATCTCACCCTACTAACATGCCTACTAATTTTGACTACCACTACTAGATCCGATCCTCGGAGATGAGCGCCAATGTCAAAAGCGTGTTTCCTTGGAATGTGTGAGGGCGGAATGAGAGCGAAACATTACACTAGTTCCAGATGATCCTACCATTTGTGACGAGTTTTTAACCTCTTACAGTAAGAGGTCTGGTCCAGTCCGTGGCACTACTGTTCTTCTGAGTCTAGGCAAGGCTCTTGGTCTACCATATCGTGGGGAGTCTGTCCTTGTCGCCAGATAGTTGTTCACCAATGACGATATTTTGAAGCTATTGCAGAAGCAGACTCAAGATGTTCTTGATCCGAAGAAGGTCATTATCACGTCAAGAGTGGGTGTCTCCATGATTTCCAATCCCCTATGGAAACAACTATGCCAATTCCTTCAGGACAGGTTCATGCCTACAAAATCCCCATCTCATTATCTTTCCAAGGAGTTGTTTATAGCTTCGTGAATGATTTTGAAAGGCATAACTATTGATTGGAGTACCTACCTCCTCTCCAAGATGGATAATCACTTTATCCAAGCTACTCGAGGAAATGTGACTAATGTTACATTTGGGTCCTTCCTCTATGTCTTCTTGCTACATGCTGCCCCTGCAAAGGAAGTTCCTTTACCTCCAATTGATCCTACAGAAGTTCTACCTCCACCTCATAATGAAGATGATGATGTGATAATTGAGGATGATGATTCTCCTCCTCCCCTTGTCATTCAAAGAAAACGCCTCAAGAGAGTGGCTGATTCAGTGCCTATTTCTCCAGTTCCAGTGAAAGTTCCTGCCCAGTCTTGCAGGAGCTTGCCTGCATTCCTTCATATGCCAAATCTTTTCAGAGCCCATAGAGACGGGATGCTAGACCTTATTATTCCTTCTGTTCACCGCCTGGTAACAGGAGATGCTATTCCGTTCCTGTGCAAGGATATCCAGAGTTCTATTGAACTTTCAATGAGTGCCTATATCCAGCAATTATATTCTTCATTTTATAATGAAGTTCAGCAGTCTAAGGAGGAGCTGAATAAGACCAATACTGAGTTAGCCTCTGCTCAGGAGAAATTATCTGACCTTTGTACGCAAATGGAGCAGCAGACTAAGCTCGTGGATACTCAAAAAGCTGAAATCTCTAAGTTGAAAGCTGAGTTGGCAGAAGCTATGTCTCAAGTGGTTGCTGTAACAGAGGAGAGGGATAAGTTACAGAAGGAGAGTCACGAGATGAAGGAGGTGATAGCTGCCCAAGGAGAGAAGTTTAAATCCACCACAACTAATTTAGACAAGAGCAATGCTCAAATCCAGCAACTCAAAGATCATTTGGCTAATCTCGGTCTAATACACAGAGTCCTATGCAACCAGTTTCTCTTTTATCCCCTGCATACTTGGCAGCTCTTTAGAGACAGGCTACCTTATGTCCCTTATTCCATGCCAAGGTGGAAAGATTGCAATCTCGCATGGATTTGTTATGGTCTTCTTTTGAGCAGAATCAAGAATATGTTCCACCAGATCATTCCTTTTTTGTCCATTATCAACAACAGAAGTTGGCCTTCTATATAAAACTTTCCACAATGGATTTACCTATTCCAGAGGATGGATGGAGTGGGGCCTGGTCATCAGATTTGCTGATAGAAGTAGTGAGGATGGTTTTTGAAGACTCTGTTACTCCAGATACGATGCTTCTGTCCTATATGTATTTGAGGGGTGATTTACTGATTCCAGATGATGAAGATTTGCCTTGGTATGTCGGAGATGTGGTATTGCAAGCTTCTTTGTATGTCCGACATTTGGAGTTGAGGATTGATGAGATGTTCCAGGGATATTCTTCAAAGGTGGCTGAGTGTCCTGAGTTTTCATGGCACACTATGGTTGATGCTGTCATTTTGAATCACCGACAGGTCAAAGCTTCAGCTCATGCCTAGAATGTTAACCAACTGAGGGTGGATCTTTTAGCCTATCTCTCCAACCAACCCCCATTTGATACTTCTTTCTTTGAAGCCTATCATTGTAGATCAGCTTTAGGTCCATCCTTACCATGCCTAACTCATTATCAACAAATGGCTCATAGGTATGATGCTTATGTTTCCCTTTTTCAATCTAACTCAAAGGTCATTTTACCCCTTCTTTTCCAACCTCAAGGATCTCCTAAAATTCCTATATTTACCCATTGTTCTTTTATTGAAGATCGAGTTTTTCTACCTCCTGATCCTTGTCCTTCCCCATCCCCTGACATTCTATCAACTTTTCTTGCTTATCTTTTAACGCCTTTCTTAACAGAATCTCCTCAATTTTCAGCAAATCCATCTTTAATCCATTCTTCATTTTATGATTTTTCCTATCCATTGCTTCATCCTCTTTCATTAGTCCCTCTTCCGTCTCCTAACACTTCTATTCTTAATCCTCCTCAGTTGGTTAGTGGGTATCTAGGTTTTGATCAGAAGATTCTTCGAAGAAGAGGCTGGAGTTCAAATGATTCCCTTACTGGACCTCAAATCAATTGGCCATTGATCCCAGGAGAATGGATAAGTGCTAGCCAGGCTTATCAAAATTATCTGCATTTTGCTTAGCAGTATTCTCAGTCAGTAGATCCTTCTGTGTGCTTAACTGCTCATTTTACTTGGTACCTGGCGTATATGCATAGGCATTCTCATAATGATTCAAAGCCTATTCCAAAGTTGTGCATGAATGTCAATGTGAGCATTGATTCCCAGCAACTGGATGTCTTGTACTTTCATGCCCTCTATTTGCCTAGCAGATACCTTGTCTTATTGGAAAGGATGTGCTGCCTTCAATTTTTTCAGAATCCTCCCAAGACATTTGTAGATGAATCCTTGTCCATGGATCGTTTTCGAAATCACCAATCCTTCAAGAGGGAACATCTTCATTGATACCTTTGCCATGTATGGTGGATGATTTTTAATGATACATCTCTCTTTTTGGAGGAGTCATTTAGATGGTTGTATTGTGTGTAGTGTTTGTGTTGTGGGTTAATTTATGAGATAAGATCATAGTGGTTGCCTATTCGATTTACTTTCGTACGAGATACATTTTTGGAGAATTGTGGTGATGGTGTTGCTGGTTGGATAGTTGAAGATGCTGATGCAAAAGAAGAAACCTCTTATATCCTTTACAAGTTTGTTGTGATTTCCAGTTTGATAAGAAGTGCTAATGTATAAAGGGTTTTCCTTTCGTTGTATTCTTTCTATTAGATACAGGTTATAAGTTGGGGTCGTGGTTGGATGGACTGTTTTTGAAGATTTATTGAAGATCAAAGTTGAGCTCTTGAATGAACTTGTATTCCCTTTTTCCTGGGTCGCGAGGACGCTTCCTTATTAAGTGTGGGGATATGTTGAGTGTTGAAATGACCTATTTTTTTGTTGATTTTTGTTGTTTTTGAGAGTTGAATAGTTGATTTTATGAGATGATTGATTGGTTTGGAAGTGGTTTGAGAGTGTTTTGGATAGGTTGGAATGGTTTTATTAAGCTCATGATGTTCATTAGTAGAGATGTGAAGTTCTGTTGATGTTCTGATATGTTCTGTTTGGTCCTGATAGCTTCTGTTGAGCTTCTGTTTTGTTCTATTTTCTCTCTGTAAGGAAGGATGGAGTATTTATTGATAGGGTTTGAGATTTTTTAAAGGCTTATTGAGTGATTTTTGATGGTTTGGAATGGTTTTGGTATGAGTTATGTGGTTCTGATGCTTTCTGTTGACCTTCTGTAACTCTCTGATAGCTTCTGATGAGCTTGTGTAGACCTTTTGTATGCCTCTGTATGTGTTACATTGGATGAGAGTGTAGCTTGGGAAATTTTTCTAGCCTTGGAAAGAGGTGAATACAAGTGCAAAAGAATTAAAAGAAGTAGCTGCTGAAGACTCAAGTAAAGACTGGAGTGAAGTGACAGTGGTGAGCTATGAAAAGACACTATGGTGGCTCTGGTGCCTCTTCATATCAGACATACCTCTTGGGAGGTGCATCCACGACCTAAGAAGGATTATTGAGAGTTATTATTGAGTGATTGTAGTGAGGATATGATGTATTATTGATGGAGAGAGAGAGAGAGAGAGTCAGAGATAGCCAATTCTATCAAAACAGTGTGATTGTATATGAGAGATTGAGAGAGAAGACTATGAAGACATTGAAGATAAATACTATGTGATGTATTTCCATTCAAAGATGGTGTATTCCTTTGCTTTCTTTGATATATTGATGCATTTTATGAAGATGTTGAAGATTATGGTTGATTCTATCAAATCCGTGGGAGATCTACATGATGTTGCATGAAGATTTGTTGTGCTTGGTGTTCTTTTCTTCATTGTGATCATATAAAACCTAATAAAAAAAGCTTGTTGATGTTACAAGATAGATTTTCTTGCAAGAGGATTCCCTTTTTCTTGGTGTTCCTCTTGGGGCTCCAGGGGCATAAGCAAGAAATGAAGTTTAGAGGTCTCGAACCCTTCAAAGTTCATGCGATCAGTTGAACCAGCAATGTCGAGCTTGAGACGCTAGACAGTGAGGGAGTAGGCTTCTTCAATGCAGTCCTGTCAAGAAGTACTACCCTCCCATGCATCCTTTGCATGAGCCACCATTGTTAGAACCACCGGTCAAAGTACGAGTAGCTATAATCACTGAAATCAACGAAGAGGAGGAGGAAGCTGTAGAACCTGCTTACCTCCGTATCACGCTCACCGCCAAGTAAACATGCGCTTTCAATGCCTTGATCGACGAGGGAGCAAACTTTAATGTCTTGACCCACAGACATTGGATCCAACTTGGCAAACCACCACTCCAACCCACAATTGCCAAATTAAACCCATATGAGGCCCACTCGTACGCACTTCTCGGAAAATGCAGAGTTGTCGTTTCTATCGAGTCTGAGACTGTTCCAATGCTTTTTTACATATTGCCAAGTGCTACAGACGTAGGCATGGAGTCACTGCTAGGGCAAACCTTCAAAAAGCAGAATCACTGCAACGTTGATTATGAGTCGTAGTGCATCCACCTAGCAATAGGCAACGTGCGCATTGTCACAGCTTTCAGCAAGGGTTGCGTGACACCATCACCGTCTGCAAAGCCACCGGCAGAAATGTTCGTAGACAAGATTAAGGAGGGGGTAGTGCAAGGCCACCACTCCCCGACTTCCATAAACCGCAACCCGCAGCAGCCAAAGATAAGGCCCAATAGCCTCGCCTTCAATGGGTGCCTAAACAGCCACAACAACTGCCTAGGATTCGATACTCCTATCCTCAGAAGACCCATAACACTAAACCTAGGAGGCCAAGACACAATCACAGGAAGCACCGTGTGATCAAGCAAAGATGGGTCCCTAAAGCCCTCTTGCATGCGCAAGGCTACTACGAGGGAAATACTTGGCTATGGATCCCTAAGGCCCCCATGGCCAGAGGCACTATTCATAGGCCACTCTCAAGCTTGATCATCCCACGTCCCATAACACCTCAAAACCATAAGCCGCAGTGCTCTCCAGAGCCCTAGCCATCCGACTCATCTACGCTTTGGCCCAAGAGAGTCGCACAGGCCTATCGGCCCAAGCAACAACCACCGTCACAGGAGGCATCATCCGACCAAGTCAATCCAACTCCCCAAAGCAAACCTGAATGTAGTCCATCTATTGTGGCTGACCCTAATCCACCCATATTCCAAACAGCCCAACTGGAGTCTCAAGGAAACTCCCAACTGCAACTCTGTACTGTCAAGGCCTCTAGTTCTAGCAAACCTCGACCACCCTCGTCGGCCTCACGTCCTTCTATGAACGAAAATCCTTTCTAGCGCTAGCCGCTGACCTTGCTGAGGACACCGGGGATGACATGGTGTAATGCATTAAATGACTCGATGCCACCTTCGTGTCGCTAGCCCTCACCTACGATTGCTTGGACTTAGGTCTATTAGAAGAGCCCTTTGCAACAGAAGTGCTCAATATGCCTTGCTCTTGAGAGACTTTTGAATTCGCATTTGCAAAAGCTTCTCGCTCTGCCGCCGCTGAGTTGCTCAATAGCGAGATCTCCAAAGAGCAACCCATTAAACAACGTCTCATCACATCTTACAATCATCAAACCACTTCTGTTATCACCGATCAGGAAATCACCGAGTTATCCAAGCTCGTTGATACTGAATCCATGTTTTTGGAGCATTGGTACACTCTTAGGGTGCAATGGGAAGTTGAGGGGTGCTGCATAATGACCAACGCTAAGCAGCGCCGCACGATCAAAACAACAGAGTACGACCCCATCTATGTCCCACCAACCTCGTATCGAGTATTAACCACTCTTCGTGGCCAACCCATGGAAGAGCACGTCAAGGAACATCCCTACCTTGACCGCCTCTTAAGGGAGGAAGAGCTCCACATTGCAAGTCGGGTCGATTTTGGCGATCTCCTAACCAATGTTCTGACATACATCATGCACGTGGGTATCCATCCATTCAAATTAGACCGGGAAGCTCAACTAGAGTACAACCCCAACTTCTATGCTTGGCTCCTACGCAAATAGACCGACGCCCTTTATGTTGAACACCCTTGTCCTCTCAACCTCCAAACTTGGGACAGATTCTACTCGTTCCAAAGGGGGAGGGGGTAAGGTGGAATTTAAAAAGTGAACCAAGTAGGAAATGTCAATAAAATTTGAAATGCAATGGTAAAATGTAATGATAAAAGTCTGAAAAGAAAATTTAAGGCTATACTCAAAATATTTTAGATCAATAAAATATGTTACATTTTTCTTCTTTCAACAGCTTACTTGTAAAAAAGCACTAATGGTGGAAATGGATGAACTTGCAGGCATCGATCATGGCAAGCTAGGAAAAGGCTAGCAAGCTCTCCTTCTTGGAGGAGGAGCAAGCGAAGTACGGCCTCACAGTGCAGACTAGAGCCTTTAACTCGTTGAAGTTCTGTCACATCTTCAACCTTGAAGACGTGGCCCATCGAAGAGCCGGCAGTGCGCCAGATCATAGACCAGTGCCATCTGCAGAAATACGTAGACGCAGTGGGCCAGAGGGTGGACTACACCCAGTGCACCGACTTTTTGCGTACCTTTAACAGAAATAGAGGCATCATCATGGTGCGTGAGAATGAAGCCACCCGAAAAGTACAGATCGAGCTGACCCCGGAGTTGGTGGAAAGGGCATTGGGCTGCCAAATAAGGTGGAAAGAAAGCCGAAGAGGGACGTCTACTCCATGTTGGGAATGGACAAGGTGAAGGTCCATACCAACAATGGGATTATCTTGGCAGACATCCCAAACCCAGATATCTAGCTGCAAGCAAAAATGGTGCACGCTTTGTTCTCAAGCCAGAGGTACAACAGCATAATGAGCCGGATCAATGTGCCTCTACTCGACAGCATTGCGGCACAATCATTGGACGAGGTAAACCTAAATGGGTTTATGAGGAGAACCATAGAGGCTTCGGCTAAGGCCCTAGCAACAGGAGGAAGAGCCACTGGAGGAGAATCCCCATCATCCCGATCAACACACAAGGCTTCATCCTCCAAAGCCTCAACCATAGGGTTTGGAGGTGTCCTTACTACCATAATCCAAGAAACACTAGGGCAAGGACGGGAAGAAGAAGATAAGAAGGGAGGCGAAGAAGGAACTGACGAGTCACCGTCACAATTCCCACCTCACACAGAAGAGCAGCGTAGGTCTTCAGATGAAACGGAGACTGATGAAGACGAAGAGGGAGAGTCCCAGGGTAGCCCATAGAGGCACACAAAACAAAGAATGAAAGCCCTGCATGGAAAGAGGGAAGAGGAGCGCAAGAAAAAAGAAAAGGAAGATCTCGAGAGGGCTCAAAGGGAGTTGCTCAGGGATGAGAAGGAGAGAGAAAAGAAGACTGAAGAGGAGTTGAAAAGAAAGGAAGAGGAAGAAATAGCGCTGGCCACTCGTCGCTCCATTGAGGAGCAGCACAAAAGGGACGAGGAAGGCGCAAAGAGCCCGCACAGAACAAAAGCACTTGGTTCCATTACTAGTGTGCCGGAAATTGCAACCCGCCCCCAGCAGAAGGAAAAGGCAAAGAACCGATGATGCCAACTCCCCCTCTCTTCGTACCTTCTACGCCAGCCACTCTCATCATGACAACGCCCACTGCCACCGCCACCCAAGGCTCCACTCCAAAAGTCAATGAGAGCAACATGGTCACTTAGCTGTAGTTCCTAGTGGAAAGGGAGTTGGCAAGAGAAGCGGGCGTGGCCACCCCAGTGTCAGGAGTAAAGAGGGCAGCCACGGCTAATATGGAGCCAAGGCCAAAGCTTAAAAGACAGAAAATAGAAGCCGTTGTCACCACTGTCAAGATTGTGGGAGAGAAGGAAGGAGTCTCACTTGTAGCTTTCTTGCTTGCACAATGGGGGAATACACACAAGGGTGGAGGCTGAAAACAGTTTTCCTCTTCTTAGTTGTGTAAGCCAAAAGAACTCAAGTACAAAGAGATAGAAGAACCCTAAATATGGGTCTCAAACCAAACTCAACTAACTAAGGTGGCATACTAACTGAGCCACGAACTAGAGTAGATAAGGATAGCTGTCATCTAGCTATTATTCATGGGCGATGTACCAACCGCATCTACAACTGACAAGTCGGTGACATAAATGCACAACGGTCACCCTGGCGTATCACGAGTGGTGCTCGATATCTCAACACTCCCCCTTCAGCTCAATCCCAATTCCTGCACACCAAGCAGGTCTCTGAACTTGCGCAGCTTCTCTGCGCCCAATGCCTTCGTGAATATGTCAGCTACCTGATCCTCTGTGCTGACATAAACTAGATCAATAAGACCTAGTAAAACCCTCTCCCGCACATAGTGATAATGCACCTCAATGTGCTTTGTTCTAGCATGATAGACTGGGTTATTTGCCAAGTGTATACTACTCATGTTGTCACAATAAATGACAACTGGCCCATCTGTAGACTGATGCATATCATAAAGTAGCTTATGCAACCAAGCTACCTCACATGCAGCCATTGCTGCACCCCTGTACTCAGCCTCTGTGCTCGACAAGGCAACTGTAGGCTGTTTCTTGCTGCTCCAAGTGACTGCAGCACTCCCAAAAGAGAACACATATCCACTGGTAGATCGTCTATCAGAAATGCTACCAGCCCAATCAGCATCAGTGTATCCATGCAACTGTATCTAAACCCCAGTCTCATAAAATAGTCCATACTGCAATGTGGACTTCACATACCTGAGTATGTGTCTAGCCGCATCCAAATGCGATTTCCTTGGAGCCTGCATAAACTGACTTACCAATCCAACAGCATAGCTCAAATCTGGCCTGGTAATAGTCATATAAATCAAGCTTCCTACTATGCGTCTGTACATAGTAGGGTCTTCCAGAAGCTCACCTGCATCTGTGCTCAGCTTCACATTCTGCTCCAAAGGAACTGAAATAGGCTTACAGCCTGTCATCCCATATTTGGACAGCATGTCCAATCCATACTGCCTCTGCAAGAGCTGTATCCCACTTGGTGATCTAATCACCTCAATGCCCAAGAAATAACGCAGCTCTCCCAAATCCTTCATCTCAAACTTCTGCTTCAATAGCATTTTCAGATGAAGGATATCTTCATCACTGTCACCTGTCATAATCAAATCATCAACATAAATGACAAGTAGCATAATACCTTTCTCTGTTTTTCTCACATAAAGTGAGAAATCTGCCTTGGAAATCTGAAAGCCAATAGTGACAAGATACTGTCCTATCTTGTCAGACCATGCTCTAGGTGCTTGCTTCAAGCCATACAAGGCTTTCTTCAACTTGCAAACAAACTCAGGATGAACAGCATGCACATAACCTGGTGGCTGCTCCATATAGACCTCTTCTTGCAAATCACCATGCAAGAAGGCATTCTTTACATCCATCTGATGTAAAGACCATCCCTTTGATGCAGCCATAGCAATGACTGCTCTTACGGTTGCCATCCTTGCAACCGGACTGAATGTTTCTTCATAGTCAATGCCATATGTTTGTGCATACCCCTTGACTACTAATCTTGCCTTGTATCTGTTCATAGAACCATCTGCATTGTGCTTCACCTTATAAACCCACTTACAGCCAATTGAATTCTTACCTTTAGGCAAAGGTACCAATTCCCATGTAGCATTTGCTTCCAAGGCATCCATTTCTTCATCCATGGCTTTCTCCCATTTTTCTTTTCCCATGGCTTCCTCAAAAGAAGTGGGTTCTGGTTCCTGTATCACTTTAACTATATATGCATAGTGAATGGCTGTAAATCCATCATATTTCAGCCTATCCACAGGATACCTAACTTTGGTAGACCTGCGCAAAGTGGGTTCACTCCCAGGTGCTCTCAAAACATCCCTGGTCTTCCTTACTCCATGTGTAACAATAGAAGGAATACCCAACTCATCATCAATGCTCTGTTCTGAGCCACTGGATTCACCATCCACATAAGAGTGACCTGCATTCACATCAAACATGGGCTGATCAACCTTCTCTTTTCCTTTTCGTGATACCTGCATACCACTATCTGCATTACTTTGATAAGATTCTCCTGATCTCAATCTGCCTGTCCATGGCGAAGAATGTGAACCACTGGTAGAGGACGCTCGAGGTCCACTAATATTTTGTGACTGCTGCTGTGAATTCTGTGCAGCATTACCATTTTGTGCATCTACATCATCAATCACATTTACTGGTTTATACCAGCTACTCATCTCATAAAAAACAACATCTCTGCTCATTGTAAACTTACGAGTAGAAGGGTTATAGCATCTATACCCTTTTTGCTGCAGAGAGTAACCAATAAAGATGCACTTCTCAGCTTTTGGATCCAACTTGGATCTCAACTCATCTGGCACATGTACATAGGCAATGCAACAAAAAATTTTCAGATGAGAAATATTTGGTTTCCTACCAGTATACCTCTCCTCTAGAGTCATTCCATGTATTGCTGTAGTGGGAGTCCTGTTCATTATGTAGACTGCTGTAGCAACTGCTTCAGGCCAATAAAAATCTGACAGGTCTTTTTCATTGAGCATGGCACGAGACACCTCTCCAATATGTCTGTTTTTTCTTTCTGCAATTCCATTTTGCTGTGGGGTATGACTGCATGAATATTGCTGCTTTATGCCATGCTCCTGCAAGAACCTTGCAAACTCATTTGAGAGGTACTCTCCCCCTCCATCTGACCTTAGGCATTTTATTTGCAGACCTGTTTCTTTTTCAACCATAGCTTTAAGAGTTTTGAAATGCCCAAAAACTTCACTTTTCTTTTTCATAAAATACACCCAAACTTTTCTGCTATAGTCATCAATAAAAGTAACAAAATAATGACAGCCTCCTAGAGATGCAGCTTTAGTAGTCCACACATCAGAGTGGATCAATTCCAATGGCATCTTACTCTCTTGAACATGTCTAGGAAATGGTTTCCTTGCCTGTTTTCCAAACTGACATGCTTCACATACCTTATGCATTTTTGCAACCTTGAATCTAGGCAATCCTGCAAAAATATTTTGGGCCTGCATTGATTTAAGTCGTTGTACATTAACATGACCAATGCGTTTATACCAGATATCAATATCTGCAACTACAGCGGTCCCATGTGCAAACATTGCTGCACTCAATTCAGACATGTCTGCATCCAACGTAAACATTCTACCCTTCTTCTTTCCTTTTGCTATCAAGCGACCTTTATTTTTCATATCCTCAACAAAGCATCCATGAGGATTAAATCTGACCTGCAAGCCCTGTTCAACCATTTGACCAACAGAAACCAGATTCTTGGTGATATTGGGGACATGAAATACATCGGACAGGTATTTCTTTTTCCCATCCTGCATAGACAAAGGAATTTTTCCAATCTGCACAATCGGATGTGCAGTATCATCACCAGTCTCCACAAATCCTGGTTTTTCCATTTTCCTTGCATCCTCCATCCATTCTGCATGTCCTGTCATGTGGTTTGATGCACCTGAGTCAACATACCACACATCGTTGCTTTCTTCTGCATTTGTCACAGAATTGTTCATGTGCTGCACCATAAACAAATGCTCATTTCTGTCATCACCCTGTCTACTAAAAGATGCATAATTTCCTTGTTGCAGTTTTCCATTCATGATGTCATTCTGCTTTTTATAGCAGTCTTTAGCCATATGACCCATTTTACCACAATAGTAGCATTCAACATTACTGTTTGCATTTTGACCTCTTTGCCATCCACCACGACCTCTTTGGCTCCCCCTACCTCTAGAGTTACCACGTCCTCCTCCATAGGACTGGTTTTCTTGAGTTTGCTACATATTCTGATTTCTATCACGGCCTCCAAATTGGCCTCCTCTACCTCTGCCTCTACCTCTTCCAGCGTTTGAGTAGAAGACAGCTTCTTTTGAAGTTCCTCCTGAAGAAGATGCACCACCATTTCTCTGCTCCTCAGAAATTAGAAGAGCAATCAACTCCTCAAAATCAGGAAATCTTTCACGGACGGAAATGGATGTCCGAAACTGCGCATAATCCTTTCCTAGACCATTCAAGGTCACAGAAACTAAATCATCATCTTCCACTGGCGACCCAATGGAAGCAAGTGCATCTGCAATCTTCTTCACCTTCATGTGGTAGTCATTGATGCTCATACTTTCTCTTTGCACGTTATGCAACTCTTGCTTGAGCTGCATTTTCCTGGCTTGCGTATTTGTGCTATACATTTTTGACAGAGTATCCTATGCCTCCTTTGGCGTACTTGCATCCTGAATATGCACAATCATAGAGTCTGAAATACTGATAGACAGCCAGTACATAACTTTCCTGGCTCTCTCATGCCATGCTTTGAATGCCTGCATTTGCTATTGATTGGGAACATCAGGAAGAACTAGTTCTTCTTCATTTCCTGCAACAAATTCCCAATATCCTTTTCCCATAAGGAAATTCGTCATTCTAAACTTCCATGCTTGGAAGTTGTTCTTGTCAAGCTTTTCAGTGACAATCTGTGAAAGAGAATCAGACGCCATTACAGAACACTGCAAAAAATTCTGTCACTGCAAAGAACACAGCTTTAGCCTCACAAGGGCAAATCTGCAAAATTGGCGAAAGTGATATTTGACCACACAGTCACTTCCTAGTGACGATTTTGCATCAACAGGCAACAGGGATGATTCTGTAACTCCCAATGTCTCTGCGCACAAGCATACGATGCAATTTCTACAGAAACTTTTCACCGACCTATAGAACAGTGGCTGCACAGCATAAAACTGGGCCTTTTCCTGAGTGCGTGCAGAAAACTTCCGCCTCCAAAACAGGCCCCGAAATGGCCTCGAATAAAAAAAACAGGGTCGCCCGGGGCTAAAGCCCTTTCCCGCAACATATACTGCCCTCTTGCTTCACCGCGAAGGGCGTCTCAACCTGAGACAATGCACTCCTGCAATTTCCGGCTGTGCTACCTGCAGAGATCTGCTCCCAAAACAGAAAATGAAAGCAACACTGCTCCTCTTACCAGACCACTGCGAGCTTGGCTTGCTTTCTTGAGCTCCTTACCACGAACAAGGCTCTGATACCATGTCAAGATTGTGGGAGAGAAGGAAGGAGTCTCACTTGTAGCTTTCTTGCTTGCACAATGGGGGAATACACACAAGGGTGGAGGCTGAAAACAGTTTTCCTCTTCTTAGTTGTGTAAGCCAAAAGAACTCAAGTACAAAGAGATAGAAGAACCCTAAATATGGGTCTCAAACCAAACTCAACTAACTAAGGTGGCATACTAACTGAGCCACGAACTAGAGTAGATAAGGATAGCTGTCATCTAGCTATTATTCATGGGCGGTGTACCAACCGCATCTACAACTGACAAGTCGGTGACATAAATGCACAACGGTCACCCTGGCGTATCACGAGTGGAGCTCGATATCTCAACAACCACCACCACCACCACCATGTCCCATCCCCCACCTCCAGCAGGCTAATACGATGAATACGTTAAGGAGCTGCTCTCCTAGCTAGAAAAGGCCAAGGAAGAAAAGAGAATAGCCATGGAGGAGCTAGCAACAGAACGAGAATCACGAGCCGCTCTTCTGCTGGAGAAAACAAAGCAAATAGCAGAATACCAAAGGAAGATTGCTGTGCTAAAGGAAGAAACCAGCAATAAAGATGCAGAAGAATCAAAAGCCATGAAGGAACGGGATGCTGCTGGGGAGGGAAGAAGAAAAATCTTAATGGATCGCCTCAATGGAGAGAGGGAGACCAATGCTCACCTGCGGCGCAAGAACGACCAGCTATCTGCAGTCAACCTAGAGGCACAAAACCAACTTGAGAAGATCAGACAGGAGGCTGCAAAGCTAGACCAGCTAAGAGGAGAGTAGGTGTGAAGGATGCAGGTGATGCTGGACTAGCTCAATGCACATATCGCCAATGAACACCAGGACCAGTCCCGCCTACACTGCGAGCTCGAGGACCAGTAGCAACAAATCATGGCTATGACCCTCCATAAGGGGAAGAGCTTGGAAGATATGGAAAAGAGAGTGAAAAAATGGGATGACCACAACGAGAGGAGAGTACTAGACCTGGCACGTCGGCTGGCCAAAGCAGAAGGAGATAGAGTGTTGACTGAGAATCAGGCAGAGGCGGCCCAACTCCCCCTGATAGCTCATCAGCACACCTTCCTCAACATGCTGCTCCACTCCACCAAGGAAGATGAAGCCATTACCCCAATCTTCGATGACTCTGGCATTGCGCATCCAGGGTCGGCCTAATAGGATATCGTAATCCACTCCCTTCATGACTATAAAGTCAACAAAGAACTGGACACCTGCGATCCTCACTGGCCAATTCTTAAGTACCCCGAATGGCTTCACTCTCATACATAATAAATCATTTTTGTATTCTAGGTATGTGTAGGGGCTCGGGTTTTTGCCTTGTTCTCCCCAAGGGTTTTTTCACTCGCAGCCAGAGACCTTTGTTTGAGTGGGGATGTTACAACTATATATATCATCTCTCACTTGACTTGGGTCTCACCTATATATACTAACTCTACATCAATATGAATCATTCTTTGGGAGCATGTCTTGTGTATCTCTCTCGTACTCTCTCTCTCTCTCTCAACAGTATTATCGAGCAGCCGTTTCATGAGAAGCTCACTCAACGTCAAGTCTGTTGAGATATCGAGCTCCACTTGTGATACGCCAGGGTGACCGTTGTGTATTTATGTCACCGACTTGTCAGTTGACGCAGTTGGTACACCGCTCATGAATAATAGCTAGATGACAGCTATCCTTATCTACTCTAGTTCGTGGCTCAGTTAGTATGCCACCTTAGTTAGTTGAGTTTGGTTTGAGACCCATATATAGGGTTCTTCTATTTCTTTGTACTAGAGTTCTTTTTGGCTTACACAACTAAGAAAAGGAAAACTAGTTGTTTTCAGCTTCCACCCTTTGTGTATTCCCCCATTGTGCAAGCAAGAAATCTACAAGTGAGACTTCTTTCTTCTCTTCCACAATCTTGACATGGTATCAGAGCCTTGTTCGTGGTAAGGAGCTCAAGAAAGCAAGCCAAGCTCGCGGTGTTCTGGTAAGAGGAACAGTGTTGCTTTCATTTTCTGTTTTGGGAGCAGATCTCTGCAGGTAGTACAGCCGAAAAGTGCAGGAGTGCATTGTCTCAGGTTGAGACGCCCTTCTCGGTGAAGCAAGAGGGCAGTTTTTTTTATTTGAGGCCATTTCGGGGCCTGTTTTGGAGGCGGAAGTTTTCTGCACGCACTCAGGAAAAGGCCCAATTTTATGCTGTGCAGCCACTGTTCTACAGGTCGGTGAAAAGTTACTGTAAAAATTGCATCGTATGCTTGTGCGCAGAGACATTGGGAGTTACAGAATCATCCCTGTTGCTTGTTGATGCAAAATCGTCACTAGGAAGTGACTGTGTGGTCAAATACCACTTTCGTCAGTTTTGCAAATTTGCCTTTGTGAGGCTGAAGCTGTGTTCTTTGCAGTGACAGAATTTTTTGTAGTGTTCTGTAATGGCGTCTAATTCTCTCTCACAGATTGTCACTGAAAAGCTTGACAAGAACAACTTCCAAGCATGGAAGTTTAGAATGACAAATTTCCTTATGGGAAAAGGATATTGGGAATTTGTTGCAGGAAATGAAGAAGAACCAGTTCTTCCTGATGTTCCCAATCAACAGCAAATGCAGGCATTCAAAACATGGCATGAGAGAGCCAGAAAAGTTATGTATTGGCTGTCTATCAGTATTTCAGACTCTATGATTGTGCATATTCAGGATGCAAGTACGCCAAAGGAGGCATGGGATACTTTGTCAAAAATGTATAGCACAAATACGCAAGCCAGGAAAATGCAGCTCAAGCAAGAGTTGCATAATGTGCAAAGACAAAGTATGAGCATCAATGACTACCACATGAAGGTGAAGAAGATTGCAGATGCACTTGCTTCCATTGGGTCGCCAGTGGAAGATGATGATTTAGTTTCCGTGACCTTGAATGGTCTAGGAAAGGATTATGTACAATTCCGAACATCCATTTCCGTCCGTGAAAGATTTCCTGATTTTGAGGAGTTGATTGCTCTTCTAATTTCTGAGGAGCAGAGAAATGGTGGTGCATCTTCTTCAGGAGGAACTTCAAAAGAAGCTGTCTTCTACTCAAATGCTGGAAGAGGTAGAGGCAGAGGTAGAGGAGGCCGATTTGGAGGCCGTGGCAGAAATCAAAATATGCAGCAAACTCAAGAAAACCAGTCCTATGGAGGAGGACGTGGTAACTGTAGAGGCATGGGGAGCCAAAGAGGTCGTGGTGGATGGCAAAGAGGTCAAAATGCAAACAGTAATGTTGAATGCTACTACTGTGGTAAAATGGGTCATATGACTAAAGACTGCTATAAAAAGCAGAATGACATCATGAATGGAAAACTGCAACAAGGGAATTATGCATCTTCTAGTAGACAGGGTGATGACAGAAATGAGCACTTGTTTATGGTGCAGCACATGAACAATTCTGTGACAAGTGCAGAAGAAAGCAATGATGTATGGTATGTTGACTCAGGTGCATCAAACCACATGACAGGTCATGTAGAATGGATGGAGGATGCAAGGAAAATGGAAAAACCAGGATTTGTGGAGACTGGTGATGATACTGCACATCCTATTGTGCAGATTGGAAAAATTCATTTGTCTATGCAGGATGGGAAAAAGAAATACCTATCCAATGTATTTCATGTCCCGAATATCACCAAGAATCTGGTTTTTGTTGGTCAAATGGTCGAGCAGGGCTTGCAGGTCAGATTTAATCCTCATGGATGCTTTGTTGAGGATATGAAAAATAGAGGTCGCTTGATAGCAAAAGGAAAGAAAAAGGGCAGAATGTTTACGTTGGATGCAGACATGTCTGAATTGAGTGCAGCAATGTTTGCACATGGGACCGGTGTAGTTGCAGATATTGATATCTGGCATAAACGCATTGGTCATGTTAATGTACAACAACTTAAATCAATGCAAGCCCAAAACATTGTTGCAGGATTGCCTAAATTCAAGGTTGCAGAAATGCATAAGATATGTGAAGCCTGTCAATTTGGAAAACAGGCAAGAAAACCATTTCCTAGACATGTTCAAGAGAGTAAGAAGCCATTGGAATTAATCCACTCTGATGTGTGGACTACTAAAGCTGCATCTCTTGGAGGCTGTCATTATTTTGTCAGTTTTATTGATGACTATAGCAGAAAATTTTGGGTGTATTTTATGAAAAAGAAAAGTGAAGTTTTTGGGCATTTCAAAACTCTTAAAGCTATGGTTGGAAAAGAAACAGGTTTGCAAATAAAATGCCTAAGGTCAGATGGAGGGGGAGAGTACCTCTCAAATGAGTTTGCAAGGTTCTTGCAGGAGCATGGCATAAAGCAGCAATATTCATGTAGTCATATCTCACAACAAAATGGAATTGCAGAAAGGAAAAACAGGCATATTGGAGAGGTATCTCGTGCCATGCTCAATGAGAAAGACTTGCCAGATTTTTATTGGGCTGAAGCAGTTGCTACAGCAGTCTACATAATGAACAGGACTCCCACTGCAGCAATACATGGAATGACTCCAGAGGAGAGGTATACTGGTAGGAAACCAGATATTTCTCATTTGAAAATTTTTGGTTTCATTGCCTATGTACATGTGCCAGATGAGCTGAGATCCAAGTTGGATCCAAAAGTTGAGAAGTGCATCTTTATTGGTTACTCTCTGCAGCAAAAAGGGTATAGATGCTATAACCCTTCTACTCGTAAGTTTACAGTGAGCAGAGATGTTGTTTTTGATGAGATGAGTAGCTGGTATAAACTAGTAAATGTGATTGATGATGTAGATGCACAAAATGGTAATGCTGCACAGAATTCACAGCAGCAGTCACAAAATATTAGTGGACCTGGAGCGTCCTCTAGCAGTGGTTCACATTCTTCGCCATGGACAGGCAGATTGAGATCAGGAGAATCTTCTCAAAGCAATGCAGATAGTGGTATGCAGGTATCACGAAAAGGAAAAGAGAAGGTTGATCAGCCCATGTTTGATGTGAATGTAGGTCACTCTTATGTGGATGGTGAATCCAGTGGCTCAGAACAAAGCATTGATGATGAGTTGGGTATTCCTTCTATTGTTACACCTGGAGTAAGGAAGACCAGGGATGTTTTGAGAGCACCTGGGAGTGAACCTACTTTGCGCAGGTCTATGAGAGCTAGGTATCCTGTGGATAGGTTGAAATATGATGGATTTACAGCCATTCACTATGCATATATGGTTAAAGTAATACAGGAACCAGAACCCACTTCTTTTGAGGAAGCCATGGGAAAAGAAAAATGGGAGAAAGCCATGGATGAAGAAATGGATGCCTTGGAAGCAAATGCTACATGGGAATTGGTACCTTTGCCTAAAGGTAAAAATGCAATTGGCTGTAAGTGGGTTTATAAGGTGAAGCACAATGCAGATGGTTCTGTGAACAGATACAAGGCAAGATTAGTAGTCAAGGGGTATGCACAAACATATGGCATTGACTATGAAGAAACATTCAGTCCAGTTGCAAGGATGGCAACCGTAAGAGCAGTCATTGCTATGGCTGCATCAAAGGGATGGTCTTTACATCAGATGGATGTAAAGAATGCCTTCTTGCATGGTGATTTGCAAGAAGAGGTCTATATGGAGCAGCCACCAGGTTATGTGCATGCTGTTCATCCTGAGTTTGTTTGCAGGTTAAAGAAAGCCTTGTATGGTTTGAAGCAAGCACCTAGAGCATGGTCTGACAAGATAGGACAATATCTTGTCACTATTGGCTTTTAGATTTCCAAGGCAGATTTCTCACTTTATGTGAGAAAAACAGAGAAAGATATTATGCTACTTGTCATTTATGTTGATGATTTGATTATGACAGGTGACAGTGATGAAGATATACTTCATGTGAAAATGCTATTGAAGCAGAAGTTTGAGATGAAGGATTTGGGAGAGCTACGTTTTTTCTTGGGCATTGAGGTGATTAGATCACCAAGTGGGATACAGCTCTTGCAAAGGCAGTATGGATTGGACATGCTGTCCAAATATGGGATGATAGGCTGTAAGCCTATTTCAGTTCCTTTGGAGCAGAATGTAAAGTTGAGCACAGATGCAGGTGAGCTTCTAGAAGACCCTACTATGTACAGACGCATAGTAGGAAGCTTGATTTATATGACTATTACCAGGCCAAATTTGAGCTATGCTGTTGGATTGGTAAGTCAGTTTATGCAGGCTCCAAGGAAACCACATTTGGATGCGGCTAGACGCATACTCAGGTATGTGAAGTCCACATTGCACTATGGACTATTTTATGAGATTGGGGTTCAGATACAGTTGCATGGATACACTGATGCTGATTGGGCTGGTAGTATTTCTGATAGACGATCTACCAATGGATATGTGTTCTCTTTTGGGAGTGCTGCAGTCACTTGGAGCAGCAAGAAACAGCCTACAGTTGCCTTGTCGAGCACAGAGGCTGAGTACAGGGGTGCAGCAATGGCTGCATGTGAGGTAACTTGGTTGCATAAGCTACTTTATGATATGCATCAGCCTACAGATGGGCCAGTTGTCATTTATTGTGACAACATGAGTAGTATACACTTGGCAAATAACCCAGTCTATCATGCTAGAACAAAGCACATTGAGGTGCATTATCACTATGTGCGAGAGAGGGTTTTACTAGGTCTTATTGATCTAGTTTATGTTAGCACAGAGGATCAGGTAGCTGACATATTCACGAAGGCATTGGGCGCAGAGAAGCTGCGCAAGTTCAGAGACCTGCTTGGTGTGCAGGAATTGGGATTGAGCTTGAGGGGGAGTGTTGAGATATCGAGCTCCACTCGTGATACGCCAGGGTGACCGTTGTGTATTTATGTCACCGACTTGTCAGTTGCAGACGCGGTTGATACACCGCTCATGAATAATAGCTAGATGACAGCTATCCTTATCTACTCTAGTTCGTGGCTCAGTTAGTATGCCACCTTAGTTAGTTGAGTTTGGTTTGAGACCCATATATAGGGTTCTTCTATTTCTTTGTACTAGAGTTCTTTTTGGCTTATACAACTAAGAAAAGGAAAACTGTTTTCAGCCTCCACCCTTTCTGTATTCCCCCATTGTGCAAGCAAGAAAGCTATAAGTGAGACTCCTTCCTTCTCTCCCACAATCTTGACAAAATCTCCCTGTAGTGCTCTCTCATGGTCCGTTCGGTTTCGACCAGCCAAGTTCAGCACTCGCTGCACCTCGTGCAGCTCCATGCTTTTCCTTTGGCTCCTAGCCTGCTGATCCCTATTGTACTCGGCTATGCCTTGCAAAGCCTGGCGGACTAGCCTTCTCTCCTCCTCTAGATCTACAATAATTGCGTTCGCTGTCTTGCCGTGGTTCTCGTATCAGGCGCGCACGTCATAACTACTCACGAGTGCTGAACAGGATCTGAGAATACGTTGAAATCGAGCTCCTTGTTAGACCGATGGTCTGAGCTCTCTTCCGTCATGGTTGAGTTCTCGCGCTCCACTACGTTGTCGATCAGGTTAAATAAACTTGATAGATCCTCGTCGTTGGCACTCCCTGCTTGGTCCTACTCTACACTTTGATGGTTTGTCTATGTCTTGGGTCCTCTCCTATTGGTGGGTTCCTTGAGTGGTTTATCTGAGTGAGTTGCTTTGGTTATTGAATACAACCCTTAAATTATGGTCACTCGGTGCATGTGTTGCTTCTCGTGCACTTGTGCCCAATCAGGCTTTCAGCTTTCTTATGTGTACTTCAAGTGCATAATTCAATGTGAGTGTAGCAATCGATCTCTATATGCTTATGCCCTCTTGTCTCGTCTCGGGCCTGATAAGATTTGTTGCTCAAGTCCTGGCCGTTCTAGCGGGTTCTAGGGTCTACGCTACTTCTTGCTGCTCACTAGGGGGTCGATCACATGTCCTCCAATTGGATTTCCGTTCTCAACGTGTCAGGTCACTGGGGAGTGCTCCAGCAGTGTCCCCCTGGTCCCTTGGTTGTGACTCCTATGTCGTGAACTGCCTACAAGGTGTTCGCTATGTTGTCCTGGAGCGGGTTGCACTTCCAGTCGGTCGTGGGGGTAAATTTTTGATGGTTTCTTTTTCTTTTCTACCTAAGGGGATGTCCGATTCTGAGAATCAGACGTTTGATTTACCAATGGTCCGATTCTCCAGTGGTCTGATTCTCCAGTAGTCCGATTCTCTAGTGGTCCGATTCTCCAGTGGTTCGATTCTTGGAATCGGACCAGGTGGGTCCGAGTTTGAGCTGTTCGATTCTCAGAATCGGACGAGGGTTAAGTGATCGATTTTTGAAAATCGGACAAGTGGTCCAATCGAACCAGGTGTGTGGTCCGATTGCTGACGTGTCGTAATTTGTGAGTCTGATTTCCTCGATCAGACGATCAGACAAAACGTCTGATCAGACCAACCCGTCTGATTTTTGGAAATCGGACCACTTGGACCACTCGACTTGGACCACTCGAACCACTCGCACTTGGACCACTCGATCGTCCAATTCTTAAAATCAGACGTCCGATTCTAAGAATTGGACACTGAATCGGGTGTCCGATTTCGCCGACCCGAACACACTTTCGAGCATAAAATCGTCTAAAATCTTAAGATATTGATTATTATAGGCTACCAGATTCAACTGAAATGATGCTGGAGTGATGGGGGGGAGATCTATATACCTGGGGATCACCGTTAGCAATGTCACTCCTCGCACTGATTGATCGAACGGGTCACCCAAGCTCTCCCTCTCTCTCTCTCTCTCTCTCACCCTTAGCTAGTTGCAAATGAGGATTCCCTTGCCCTGCAAGAACTTATATCCCTACTGGACACTACCTGGATGTTGCCCATCACTCTCCTTGCGATTCCTACATATTCAAATGAGCATTTCCTCCATTTTCCACCTGTTTTCCCAATTTTCTCCCTGTTTTACAACATCAAACCCTATGCCTCTCTGGTGCGATTTCCTAATGTTAGCCTACTCTAAACGCAACAAAAATCGAAAGCAAAAAACTGAACTAATTTCTCCATGTTTTTCAATCATCCAACAACCAAAATATCCGAAAATACTTACTTGTTTTGAAGATCAAAAACACCCAAACTTTCTACCTATCTCAAGCTCTGTTTCGGGGATGAATCCCCTACTTCAATGCTCGATATGAGGCATGCAAGTGCTCAAGATTGAATCCATTTGTCCCGGCAACGGAACCAAAATGTGGGAGCTTTTGCTCAACCGCCAAGACCCACGAACTGCTTATTATTTCAAGCGTTCCAAGGGAGCTCTAATGGCTATCTCTCACCTAGCCGATGCGCCGTCGATCCTACGAGTGTAGTGAGCATACCTTGATGCTTGATCGAGTACCCTCCTCTCTCTTGCACTCCGGTCGCTCCACGATTCCTGATGCTAGCTCAAGAATCCTCAAGCCTCCTCCATCTCCAAGCTCCATCCTCCATAGCCATGCGTGCAAGAGAAGAGAAAGGAAGAGAAGAGAAGAAGAGAAGCGGAGATGGTGAAGAGCTTCACCCTCTTGATCCCTCACTCCAACACACTCACTCCCTCACACTCTCACACTGCCTCTCTCAAGAGCACACACAAGCAAGAACAAGAGAAGAAGAGAGGAATAAGAAGAATCTTTTTGCCACACACCAAAAGAGTGAGCTTCTCATTCACTTTTCAACTTTATATACAAAGATTAAGTGCATTTTTCCAATGTCATGTAGAGACCCTTGTAATGTGACTAAAGAAATTTCTAGTGTGTGCTTTTGTCCTTCTTGTCCTTGTGTAGTATATGAGTTTTAGGATTCAAAAGATGTGCCTTCCCTTCATGTTGCATGACTTACAACATCCAACTCCTCATTGTCAACCTGTATAATACCTTGAACTTGATAGAAAAGGTTATATGCTCACTCTCACACTCAACCACATCAACTTTATTAGGCAACAAATCTAAATCCTTAATTTTATCATCAAATATTCAAATTTCCAAGCCCTCCTCATGGTCCTCTAAAAATCTCAAAAAATCATCCTTAACACTATCTTCATCTCTCAAGCACTTAGGCCTATCGATGCTCTCACTACTATCAAGGAAAACAATCTCACACTCAAAGTTGTCACTCCTCTCTTCACTACTCCCTAGGCTATCAAGACTGTCATCACTTCTTTCATCCTCAAAACAATCAAAACTATCATGGCTCTCATCCTACCTCAACTCTCCAAGCTTTCTGATCTCTTTCTATATCCCCTAGGACTCAACTCCATCTCCAAATCAACTCTATCTATCAAAAACTCACCCTCATAGCCCTCATGCTCAAAAGCAGTATCAGTAAATCCCTCCTTATAATGTGACTCGATAGTTGCTCTACTAGAATCATCTATGGTCAATGGATAAGAGCTCACATTCCTAGATTATTCACTCCAATTATTCTTAGTCAAGCAAGCCTTTTTCCCCTCAATCTCCCTAGAAATTTTCTTCTTACAAACTTTGATTGATTTCTCACAAGTAAACTTATCCCTTCTATATAGATAATAGGACAGACCTATCTCGGGATAGGCATAACTAACTATTTGCTCCTCAAAGAATTTTCTTTCAACTCTCATTGAGCTCAACCTCTCGTTGGCTCCTCAAACCCAAAGGTCAAACCTAATTCTTATTTTCTCTTCATTTTCTTCTCCTTATACTTTGTTATTCTCATCACTTCCTCAAACAATTTATGGTTCGTGATCTCTAGTTTCACTCTTTGGCCCTTTGATTTTAATCCATTTACAAAATAGAAAATCTTCAACATACCTGGAGCTTTTAAACATTCTTTCAATGTGAAACTTCATCATTCCCACAACCTTTAGAAATCTATAGCAAACTCCTCAACACACTAATCCTCTTTTCACACAAAAGCTTCCATCATTTTCAAAAGCTCAAGTTGGCTCTCATTCTTTTGTTGCTTCAAACATACACAATGTAGAGGAATAGCAACTATAAAACACATTTCCTAAATTCGATTTCATCCACAATACATTCTAAAGCCTTAGGAAAACAACAAAAGAGTGCCTCATATAGGTCAAGGTAAACACCAAATCAAACAACTTAATCATCATCAAAATCACATGCTCTCTTTGAAGGTCCCAACTATACATTATAACAACCAATCTTTCATCTATTTTAAAACTTCTAGCTCTGTACAAGGAAGTTTCATATTCTTAAAATCAGAAAATAACCCAATCAATAAATTAAATTTTAAAGTAATCAACATTAAATCTAAATTAAGCTATTTGTCTCATTCATATAGTTGAAAGTGGAAATTTCTTACTGATGAAAATTGTAGTTTACATCAGAAAGAAGCTATTACCACAATCAACCTAACTCTAGCTCAAGAGAAAAACATAGCCATCCAAGACAAAAATGAGTCTAGCCTAAACAACTAATCACTGGTAAAACAACCACTCCTCATTTGTACCTCTGTTTTCTAACATGAATTACATGGCCCTGCTCCACTGATGTTGCCATGCATTGCCCCCTCGATCTAATTTCCAAAAAAATCCAATCAAACAACTAATCAAACTAATGCAGGTAATCCCAAAAAAATAAAGTTTATTTAAAAGTACCCTCTTCTTGTAAAATCAAATTGTGACCATGCAAATGATTTTCATCCTCCTCTCATAAGATAAATCTAAACCATACCATCAAAGCATGCTAATGAGATCTATGAGATCATATAGTCAATGGCCCCCCTTATTCTCAAGGGCAAGGCAAACCCAAAAAAAATAGATGCTATCTATCAAAGGAACCTAAGAGTGAGGAAATATAACTTCTAGATAAAGTTCAAGCACAAATTCTAGTGCTCAATGTACGAAATATTTTCTTTTTGATATACCTTCTTCAAGAAAAGATCAAATCCCCCTCATCTTGTAAAGAGAAATGATTTTTCTAGTTCACCTGAATAACAATCACTCCTTCTTGTCCATGTCATCATGAATATTATCTTTATGTTCCATCCTCCATAGTTGCCATCCCCTAGATCTATGTTTTTCTACATTTACAAGGTGAAATGTATTGATGGGAAGCCCAAGTACAAGGCACAGTTGGTTGCTAAAGGCTATACACAAAAGGAAGGCATAGACCTCCAAGAGGTCTTTTCACCACTATGGAAGATGACTATGCTTTGTGTTTTGTTTACTCTCACTCACTACAAGATAAGGCCTCATACCGATGTTCAAAGTGATGGAAATGTTCATAAAAAATTTTACCCCCGTCGCTGCAAAAAACATCGGTAGTAGCCACGCCATAGAACAATCACTATTATTATCGCTTGCAAAAATTTGTGATGCTAACTACGATGCTAATAGCAATGTGTATAGTAAATTTGTGATGCTAATAGCGATGGTTACAGGGGGAAAAAATTTTGTGGCAGGGGAGCCCACAACTAGCACTATGTGCTTTATTTGGGCCATACAAAAGGGTTATAATAATGTGTACAATGCTCGTCAAAATGAAGGCAAAGTGTACTTGAATCCATAAGACTGATACATAAAGTAAATACAAGATCGTGTAATGAAAGCGACGGTACAATCATGGCAAGATACAAAGGATGATAATAACATAGTGCATAGAAAATGCCTACACAAATCACATGACCAAAAAAGAAGAGGATGTGTGCTCCATGGATCCAAGGGAGATCTATAGATCCTCGCCATCTGAAAGCTCGTCCCGTCACAAAGGAGCATCGAACAGACTCAGCAAAAAAAGAAACAACTACACATCAGTCCACCATACAATAATGAATTTTAATTAAAATTAGTAACTATGGACAAGAAAGATGAGTGACTTACTGGGCCGCCACGTCTATACAATCGATCGATCAATGCATTGAGATCGTGTCTCTCTACATATCAAGTCTCTAGGCTAGGGGGATCACGGTTTGTAATGGAGTGCTGCAAAGAAAATAAAATACAACTGTTAGAAACATGATTGTTAGTACAAGGGATATTGCAAAAAAAAAGCATGTAGAATAAAAGAAAAACTTACAAAGTCTTCTAGATATGTCCTATGGCCGCCAGTCCCAAGATGATGGACAATTCTTGCCTCTAGTCATACCCTCTCCGCCTCGCGCTATTATCTCCAACGTCGTGGAGAATTTGTAGCCTCCTCCCTGAGTCAGTGCCAGTCATCTGCGTTGATCTGAGAAAATCACAAAAAAATATTTGTCAAACACTTTGTTTATTTTTTGTACATTTGGAGGTTTGAAATAAATAAAAGGGTGGGAAAAACCTCTTGGGAAGTCCAAGAAATCAGTAGATGGAAATATTTCACGGACCAGTTTACCAAGGGGAGGTGAAGAATAAAGATCAATGGAGGAAGGTGAAGGGAAAATGTGTAATGTGAAAAGGAAAGACATGAAATGGATTTGAAGCAATCCAAAGGGCATGTGAGGCTCATAATGTCATGGCTTTGGAGCCTTATGATAATTCAAACAAATGGGACCCTTTTGGAAGCATTAGTGAAAGAAAAATCAGGCACATGATTTTGTAAGATTTTTTAAAAATACTTCCACTCCAATACAAAAAAACTTTTCAACATGAAAGTTGTAGCATGTGAGCTAAAGTTTTGGTTGGTTTTTTTCTATAATATTTTGGAGCTACGAGTCAAGAGATATGGCCAAAATGGTGGATGCAAACATTTTTCAAGTGCGGTGGAGACCACCTCCCAATTTTATACACACACCACACTTTCTTCCCCACACTTAATACTTCCATAAAACATCATTCATTATACTCTCAACCCTTTCCCCTCTCTTCTCCTCTCTCTCAAGCTAATAAAACATTAGAATTCCCCTCCTAAATCACCCTCAAATCATCCTTAATTGTAGTAGTAATATATGAATTCTCACTACTCTCTCTCCATTATTGCTAGATATGGTCTTATTTTATGAAGATTCTCTATATTTTTTTATAGGAGAACTGTTGAAATCAAGATATGGGGGAGACAATGGAGACAACTTACCTATGATGGAACGTGATTAAGTACAAAATTGGTTAACAAAACATCTAGATGGAGCTTCCACATTGGTGGAACCACCTTAATGCAGATCTGGTGGTGTTAATTCCTATTCTATCTTAACCTCCTCCCTAAACACCCTCAAGGCCTATATAAAGAGGCCTTATCCTTTGTAATTTTCAAGAGAGAGCCAAGAGGCCTTCTTCAGCCCTATTGATCCTTCCCCATTCTCTCTCATGAGCTTATGCAGTTCATTCCCTTACTATAGCTTATGCATGCTCTACAGTGTAATAAGCCCATGCTATTGGTATCCATATTGTGTATATTGGTTATGTCTTGAGGATTCTCCATCTCTTGTGCCCTCTTAATTTTTATTGATTCATCTATTTTTTGTAGTTCTCTCTCTCTCTCTCTCTCTCTTAGTTTTTCTCTCTTCTCCCTCACAAGCTCCTCTCTCTCTTGCATAGCATCCTAGTCCGCTCTTCCGTGACTAGGTGGTGCCCTTACCTCATTCACTTTGTGGTAGAAGGGAGTTTGGCATAGTATAGAGGCTGCCATACCGAATTTCCTTTGTCAACGTCTAGCCACTCGGGATTTGAGGCCCCACTCTTAAGTGCCTTGCGTGTGTCCAATTGTCTGTGTGACATGTACACACACATGTACTCCATCATCCAGCCTGTGGAAAACCTATCTATTGTGGTAGGTACTGAAAACTCCTCATGTAAGGATGCTAATTTGTAGTCCTTGTTTCCCTCCATTATGTTCTTCCAATGATCCAATACATTGTGCCAAAAATCTTATTGGAACAAATCTCTCATACGAGCCATCACCCTCCTCCCCTCATCATTTATGATGATGGTTGTTATCCTATCATCTACAAGGTATCCATACCCCTTTGGGGTGTGCCTAAGATGTGTTCTCTCCCACTTGCGACCAAGCTCGTAGGCATATCTAGGAGACCCCTGTACATCGGATGTACCTACGGGGATAGTATATTTCAGAGTAGTACCCATAGGAGTGCCACCTACGGATGGCTAAGCAAAAGCTGGAGTGACTGGAGTAGACGTCTCCATAGGTGTGACAAATCTCCTAGGTGATGCAACTCCAATAGAAGGACGAGACGGAGACACAGTGTTAGTACCTCCACAACAACCATTTGAGCCACACTCTCTTAAACCTGCACGAGAGTGAGGAGTAGCACTTGTATCCCAAGCGGACTGCGGGCTCACTGCATCCATGTCTCTGCATCATCCCCAAGAACCACTTCCTTTGGAGTGTCGACCTTGTCTACTAGAGACTAAAGCATCAGAGCACAGTGGAGTAGATCCAACAGAATGGCTTGATGGTATCTGAGATAGCTCCTGGTCGGCCATATCTCTAAATCGAGACATTTGATCTGGAGACATACGTGTAAAGATCTCATGTAGCTACTTGTCTGTTATCCCTTGACTCATTGTGTAGATCCAAATATCCACAAAGGTAACCTGCACAAATAAAAATTAATATTAGCATAATCAATATAAATCAAGCAAAGCATGATAACATAAGTCCTCAAAAAATGATATTACTTAAAACACATATCTTATGTACTTTTATAAGCGATTCGTCAATGAACTGAGTAGGTGCATGCTCCAATTATAAAGTACCCTATGGTTCCATGTCAATCTCTTGATACAAATCCGCATATACTAGAAGGTTGATAGTAGATAGGTCACCACAAAAGGATGAGTCGACCTCGTTCTCAAAGAACTCTCGGACTCCTGTATTTCTGTCATTGTTACTCGATTTTGGCTCCTCTACATGCTCCAAGCTTTTGGTAGCCTCCACCCCTTGCAATATCAACCCCTCTACTTGCATACTGTCCTTATCTATGCTGGAAACATTGCTTTCATCATATACTCTCGCACTTTGGGGAGCTGAAGGTACAACATACCACTATCAAGGTTGTCGGGGGTTTGGATAGAAAATTACATTTTCAAAACCACGTACAAGAGAGATTTAACTTTTTGACATGTCTCATGTCCTAATATACCTGTTCACAATGGGCTGGAAATACAAACATGTCACACAAATCTGTCCATCATTTTTCAAAATCTATTTCGAGGAATCTAGATGGACCTCGTCGAACTATTGCCCTAGCTCCTTCAAGTACCATATTGAACCACTGCACATTGAATATGATTATGGAGAAGCTACGATAATCCACCATGGTAATACTTTGCAAGCTTCCAAAAGACTCCATCTCATCTATAACAGTGTTTGGATCCATTGCTTGTCATTGACTGTCTTGCTCAAACTTTTCCATCATACCACAATCTGTTGTGGAGCGCATTTTGTCGATATGATCCACGCCGAAATGTTGTCCACGTGACCACGTCGCAATGTATATTTTGTACTATACACTAAAACAATCAATGTGTTGTTGCATATAAAATCTAGATAATAAAAACCCTAAATACATCATCACCTTTGGACTATATTCCCTCGACAATAATCACTTCTCAGTTGAGACATCTCCGCCCCTTCGTGAGACAATGCGGTCAAAGCTCCATGCAACCATTGTGTTGACATAAACCGCGACATCTCCTCCATGCCTTTGGGATATTGAATCGATTGATGGTGCATACTACATCAGAATTCAGATCGCGCTTCTTCTCAATCTTTCCTGTCTTGCTCGTACCTAGTAAGCCACGTCTCCATGGAGGCATGGCATAACATACGAAAATGATTCACTTTCTCCTCCATTGCAATATCCATTCTTTTTTCCACCCCATTTTCAACCACCACATCTCCTATCAGTCTATCATCGTCCTTCAGAGACCATAGTATATTGTTAGTTGAATCTACCGTTTGTAGCCATTATGAAATATGTACTAATGCCTCACACACCAACCAACCTTCAGCCATGCTACCTTCTGACTGAGCTCGTTGTCACAGACATTACAAGAGAAAGGCCCTATAGACGTGCATTGTACACGCGAAAAAGCGGGTGCGTTTATAAGCGCGTGTATCAATGCGTCTATTCACGCTAGTATAAAAAAACGAGTCTATATATCCGCACTGATAAACGCGCTTATAGATGCAAAAATAAACGCACATATTTTTCATTTCTCATAAAGTCTCTGAATATGACCAAACCTTTGAACAGCTAGTATACATGCATAGGATCATATGAACATGATATACATGTATATACGACATGATATACATGTCAGGGCATATACATGCATAGGACATGATATACATTACCAACTTTACTTCTTTCTGAGTATTACAAATATACATCCAATCATTCAAAGCTAATTACATATATGTGATTTCATGCCCTATATACATCCAATCATGCCCTATACAAATGTGATTGGATAGGGCATGATGATTGGATGTATATATAAATCAAAGGTTGACTTGTGCATTTGCAATATATATATATAGAACTGATCAATACACTCACATGTCTCATTTAATGTTGTGCACTTAACCTAGCCATGCATGCCCATTCATAGCATGAGTAGATTGATGTAAATCAGTTGGCTTGTGCATATGCAAGGGGGAGGGAAGTGATAGTCTACTTCAGGAGTGTCATGCATGCCACATACAAAGATTGCACGATTCCCTTCAAGCATCAAAAAAATGGTTTGTGGCAAGAGGTGCTGTGGGCAGTACATAAAAGGTACCCTAATCTCGAGAATTCACGATTCTCAGATGATTGGGGATGGTCAAAGATGAGAGACGCGCTTCATAACAAGAGGTCTCACCTTATGACGCATGCCAAGGAGTCATTGTGGAGACAAGAGCAGGGGCGCCCTAGATATGGCCAACCACCCAATTGCCACCGCAAGGAGTGGAAAGAGGCCAAGAAGAGAGCAGCGGAGAAAATGACAAGTCGCCAGCATGCAGAGGTGCGACGTATCCAGATGGCAACCATGGGATAGTCGCATTATGGATCGGGTGGCAAGGAGTCATGGGAGGCTGAGTTTGTAAGTATTATTTGATTTCTTTTTTAAATTAAAATTTGTAATTTGTTTCACTTCATTATGTAGTGTGTTTTAATACGTTGTATGTTCAAATTGTTTTATAGTATCATATCGTTGGTAGGATGCCTACTCCTAGAGAGGTAGGCTACCATCGAGGTCATAACCGGGCGTCCACTTGGCAGCATTTCTACAAGGAGGGACTCGTCACGGAGGAGTAATATAATCGTGCCATGTGGATTCCACCACCAGAAGAGGTATGCTTTATTTTTTACATGAAAAGTATAGATAACTCTAATTTATTGTTTGTAATGGTATTTATATACCTTAATCCTTTGTGTAGGTGAACATTGATGCAATTGAGGATAGTGAAGGGGGGACTAGCAGTAACGGTGGCGGCAACGGCAATGGCACAGGCAGCGGTGGTGGTAGCGATGATGATGCCTCTTTTGAGGAGATATAGAGGAGCCCTATGCATGCATGCCTCCCCTTGGCTTTTAATTTTCATTTTTAATATGTATTACTTTCAGCTAGTGCTTGCGACCATGACGTCACAAGCATTAGAACTCATAATGTAAAAATGTTTCATCTATATATATGAAATTTCGTGTGCTACATACATTGTTTTGTTTTCAGTATCCAATCTTCGAAATAATCTTTCTCTGTTTTCCCTAAGCATACAATTTGATGTTGATGGGGGGAAAAAAACCAGAGAGCATGTGGCTTGCAAAGCCACATGCTCTCTGGTTTTTTTTTATACCTCTGTTTTGCGCGTCTATTAGCGCGTCTAAATTGCAGGATAAATGCGCATCTATTCTCGTCAAAAAATTTCAGAGTAAACGCGGTTTTAGATGCGTAGATACACGTGTGTATAGACACACAATATGAATATATCCACTTTTTTATAAATATGATTATATATTTACGTGATGCAATTATACGCGCGTCTATATACGCGTCTAAGTGTGCGTGTAACTCTGATCATAAGTACCTTTTAGACACGATTTTGTAGATGCAAAAATAGACGCGTTAATAAATGCGCCCGATATTTTTTTTCACAATTCAACTATTGCGTCTACAAGCGCGTCTATGGAGCCTTTTTGTTGTAGTGAGAAAGCCTTTCGAAGTTTTCATTAACTGCTCCAAGAAGAACACTCATCGTATATGGATAGGTCCAGCAATCTCCACTTCATTTACAAGATGTACCAAAAGGTGGGTTTGTATCATGAGCATGCTAGTGGGCAAGTATTTCTCAAAGAAACAGACAATCTCCACTACTCCCTACCTTGTAGATTCAATAAAGGATGTCTTGATCTCCTTTTTTGAGATCCATTGCACTAAATTTTACAACCTATAAATCACCCCACGTATTTCTGGAGTAAGGCATCCTGCGATCGCATTCGGTAGTACAAACTACCACAAATGAAGAAGCATTACAAACAATGACTACACTCCAAATAGTAAAATAAACATGTCACTTATAATCCATTTGTAGTACAAACCTAACATATCTTATGCAAATCATGGGATTTTAGCCCTGATAATTGGTCCTCTTTAGAAAATGCAGACCTGAGAGAATACATCATATCTATGAGAGTGCAAATAGACTTGATAATTTGCTTCACAAGGCGCTCTTCTTTAGTGGACAAAACCCAAGGAGCGCGAGGTAGCTATAAGGGACCATCAGGACTCGACTGCAACCAAAGTGCCTCCATCTTGCCTACCTCTTTCAAATCCATTCATACCCCTGTAGTGTCACTCTTTCCTGTGATGTGGTCCCATAGTAAGTTGCCCACATTCTTGAAAATATTCATGGGATCCAACATGTGGTTGATTTGTAAGTGGGTCCAATATCAAAACTCATAGAAAACTGAGAGTTGTCGCATTGTGTTTGGATGTGACTCCGTGTGAACAATTTTTTACTCATATCGGATTTGGGTGTTCATTTATGTTGGAGGTCGTCCAAGAAAACCTTTCCTCAGTTCATGACCCTTTGGCAAAAAAGCGGTGTGTCCTCAATATACCATCTTCTTTATGGTTTGTAGCCTTTCGGAGTCTAATTATGGCCCACAAAATGGAGATGTATGATAACATGAGGTAACTAGACATGTCCCAACACCTCTATCCAGTGAATACAAACTTGAATGAGCTATGATAGATATTACCAACGAGAATGGAAGCCTACTTACCCGAGCACTCCTCGAATCCCAAAAAGTGATGCATGGTCCACATGAGAATGACTCGAATAACCATCGAGCATTGCGCTTGCTCACATCTTCCACAACAACCCCCTCCTCCCACAAAATCTTAAGCGCATCGACTAATGGACGAAGATACACATCCATATTCTTGACTTTGTAGCGGGGCTGAGAACGAGCAAGCTCAAAATGAGATGTCCTTTCTTTGTAGAAAGCCATGGAGGGATGTTGTAGTTAGCAAGCACTGCAAGCCACACATTGTAAGAAGTTGAGTAGACGGAATGGATTCACGCCATCCATAGCAAGACCGATCCAAAGATTCCTTGGCTCTTGGGCAAAGCCTGAAAAGGTAGAGTCAATGTGGCTCCATGCACGTGAATCTGCTAATATTCATTGGACACCATCTATGGATCTATTGTGCTCATGCCACTACAACAGAAACGAGGCATAGACGCGCATGTTAGACGTGCAAAGTCGGGCGTGTTTATCATCACGTCTGTATGTGCGTGTAAAAGAGCATGTAAATAGACGTGAATTTTACGTCTATATATCCGCACAAATAGACGCGAATATAAATGCATTTTCAGACGCGTCACTACAACAAGCAGCAGTTATAGACGCGCGCACAGACGCGCACTAAAATTTTAAAATTTTTTGAAAAATATAGACACAATTGCACGTCTATATTTGCGTCTATTTTGCAGGTGAAATCACATCTATGTGCATATGTATAAGCGGATCTAGAAGCGCGTGTATATGCGCATCTATAAGTGCGTTTAACTATGTGTATATAAGCGCGTCTATAAGCAATTTGTGCTCTATATACACATGCTTATAGATGCGTGCACAGACGCGCACTAAAATTAAAAAAAAAGTGAAAAATATTGTTAGTGTCACTACAAGGAATTGGGCAATTAGCGACGCTGATTAGCGACGGCGGATATCGGCGTCGCTATTGGCGTCGCTATTTGCGCCGCAGGAAAAAAAACGCGACTGAAACCCGAGCGCTGTTTTCATTTCTTTTCATTCGACTTTTGAGAGCGAGAGCGAGGAAGAGAGTGAAGGCTTTGTGAGAGAAGAAGAGGAAGAAGACTTGTTGTCGCCGCCACCGCCACCGCCGTTATTCGCGAAGGAGAGGAGGAGCCCTCATTGCAAAGAGAAGCCGCCCCATGCTCATCATATCTCATTGGTGAGTCTCCTCTCTCTTTCTTTTGCTTGTTGAAGGTTTAAATCGTTCTCTTTTACTTGTTTAGGAGAGGAAATGAAAGAGAAGGAGAGGGAGAGGGAGAGAGAGGGAGAGGGAGAGGGAGAGAGGGAGAGGGAGAGAAAGAGAAAGAGAGGGAGAGTGCATTCTCTCTCTCTCTCCCTTTTGCTTGTTTAATATTTAAATCACTTTCTTTTTTTCTTGTTTAGGAGAGGAAACAAGAGAGTAAGAGAGAAAGAGAGGGAGAGGGAGAGGGAGAGGGAGAGGGAGAGGGAGAGAAAGAGAAAGAGAGGGAGAGGGAGAGGGAGAGGGAGGGGGAGGAAATGAGAGAGGGAGAGAAAGAGAAAGAGAGGGAGAAGGAGGGAGGGTGCATTCTCTCTCTCCCTCTCCCTTTTGCTTGTTTAATGTTTAAATCACTTTATTTTTTGCTTGTTTAGGAGAGGAAATGAGAGAGAAAGAGAGTGAGAGGGAGAGGGAGGGGAAGGAAATGAGAGAGGCATAGAAAGAGAAAGAGAGGGAGAGTGCATTGTATCTCTCCCTCTCCCTTTTGCTTAGAGGATGTTTAGATCACTTTATTTTTTGCTTGTTTAGGAAATGAGAGAGAAAGAGAGATAGAGAGGGAGAGGGAGAAAAAGAGAAAGAGAGGGAGAGGGAGAGGGAGGGGAAGGACATGAGAGAGGGAGAGAAAGAGAACGAGAGGGAGAGGGAGAGGGTGAGAGAGAGAGTGTGCATTCTCTCTCTCACGACGGGTTTGGTTGTTTGTTGTTTGAATCACTTTCTTTTTTGCTTGTTTAGGAGAGAGGGAGAGGGAGGGGAAGGAAATGAGAGAGTAAGAGAGAAAGAGAGGGATAGGGAGAGGGAGAGGGAGAGAAAGAGAAAGAGAAAGAGAAAGAGAGGGAGAGAGAGAGGGAGGGGGAGGAAATGAGAGAGGGAGAGAAAGAGAAAGAGAGGGAGAGTGCATTCTCTCTCTCCCTCTCCCTTTTGCTTGTTTAATGTTTAAATCACTTTATTTTTTGCTTGTTTAGGAGAGGAAATGAGAGAGAAAGAGAGCGAGAGGGAGAGGGAGGGGAAGGAAATGAGAGAGGGATAGAAAGAGAAAGAGAGGGAGAGTGCATTGTATCTCTCCCTCTCCCTTTTGCTTGGAGGATGTTTAAATCACTTTATTTTTTTCTTGTTTAGGAAATGAGAGAGAAAGAGAGATAGAGAGGGAGAGGGAGAAAAAGAGAAAGGGAGGGAGAGGGAGAGGGAGGGGAAGGAAATGAGAGAGGGAGAGAAAGAGAACGAGAGGGAGAGGGAGAGGGTGAGAGAAAGAGAGAAAGAGAGGGAGAGGGAGAGTGAGGAAGAGAGAGGGAGAGAAAGAGAGGGAGAGGGAGGGGAAGGAAATTTAAGATAATAGACTTATTGATAATGGTATGCAATGTACTTTGCCATGGGCCACGTACATTGGTAACTCTTTAAGATGGCTTAAAAATGGTCAATTCCTTCATAATGTCCAAGTAGGGGATCTAATTGTGATATGCATAATTCATTGTTTTTGTATTAACTTTATAGGCATGCCAAATTAGAAATCATGCCAACTAGTCAACAAAAGGACTAAAAGAAAATGATACCCTAGCTAATGGTCATTAAGGTACTTCATCAAAATGAACCCAAAAGTATTGTTATAGAAGAAGAAACCCTTAAATTGAGTATAGGATAATTTCTCTCAGATCTTATGACTATGAGTA
Source organism: Lygodium microphyllum (assembly GCF_053477565.2). Taxonomy (NCBI): domain Eukaryota; kingdom Viridiplantae; phylum Streptophyta; class Polypodiopsida; order Schizaeales; family Lygodiaceae; genus Lygodium; species Lygodium microphyllum. The sequence continues at coordinate 115,706,418 of NC_141157.1, forward strand.
GAATTGATTGAAATAAATTTTATTACTATAGTTATTAAATTTCATAGATGGCGCGCATTAATTTTAAAATGGATTACTTATACTCAAAGCCAAGATATAACAAATAATTATCTACCGGGACAAACAAATCCTTGAGCATGATACAAGGCCAAGATATAACATCGGAAAATCTCTCAACTACTATATACAATGCAAGATTTATGGTCAACTTGCAACTTGACGTACATCTCCATAAAGCTATCCATTTAAGCCTCGTTTGCTGTAATGTAGATAAGATGGAAAACGAAGAAGGTCTTATTGTTCAAGACCGCGAGACGTATCTTAATCAGCGTGTCCCATGTCCTTGCTCTCAATGCAAGTTGGCAATTAGACAAAAACGCCGATTGTCTATAGAACATGTATGACGATTTGGCGAGTTTCAATCTGAGATCATTGATCAAGCGATTGCGGATTTTCAACAAACGGTAATTTGAAGTTTTTATTAATCATGCATTGTACTCTCAAGCTAATTGAAAACCATACACAATAAGATTCATCTTGTTGGCAAATTTTCTATCTAGGGGGGTGATGTCTCGACCCAAGGGGGATTGCACCCTTTGCGACCAATAAGAAGAGTTCGTGGACGTGCGATGGATGGATTGCAGGAGCCAATCGACCACTCGCAAGGCCCATCTATACCGTCAATGCCAGAGGAGACAGACAACCTTCCCGACCTACCTACAATCTTGGAGCCAGAGATGGAGGCAATGATCGATGCATTGATTCCCATGGATGTTGAGACATCTGACCCGCTTAGAGAGGAAGCATCCATACCATTATATGATGGGTGCCGAGTATCTCGGTTGAAGACATTGCTTGCACTCTTAAGTGTGCAAGCAAAATACGGTTGGAGCAATATGAGTGTGACTGAGTTATTCAGGTACCTTGCACACAGGCTTCATTGATTTTTTTTAAAACCGTATTATTACAAACATTTTTGTTTTTTCAAGGTGCTTTATGATTTTTTTCAGGTTATTGAAATATCATATATTACCATCTGCAAATACCATGCCTGAGTCTCGTGATGATGCACGACATGTTTTACGGAAGCTTGGCATGGACTACAATAACATCCATGCATGTATCAACGACTGCATATTGTTTCGAGATGAATACGAGACTATGGAGACATGTCCAAAGTGTGGTGCTCACAGGTATCGACAGGACTTGCAAGGGCAAACCATCGCTCAAAAAGTTCTCAGACACTTTCTGTTGATCCCCCGCATAAACTACATGTTTCGCACGTCTGCCATGGCAAGCTTGACAACGTGGCATGTGCAGAATAGGTCCACGGATGGAGTTCAACGAATATCAGCGGATTCGCGCGGATGGAGCCACATTGACTCTATCTTCCCAGGCTTTGCGCGAGAGCCAAGGAATCTTCGGCTCGGTCTTGCCATGGATGGTGTGAACCCATTCGGTCTGCGCTCGACTTCTTACAGTGTGTGGCCTATAGTGCTTGTCAACTACAACATCCCTCCATGGCTTTCTACGAAGAAAGGACATCTCATCCTTAGCTTGCTCGTTCAGGGCCACTACAAAGTAAAAAATATGGACGTGTATCTTCGTCCATTAGTAGATGAGCTTAAGTTTTTGTGGGAGGAGGGGGTCACGGTGCAAGATATGAGTAGGCGCGATGGTCGGCGGTCAGGCAACATTCGATCCATTCTCATGTGGACGATGCATGACTTTCCGGGATTGGGAGAGTGCTCAGGTGAGCAGACCTTTGTTCTCGCCGGTAATATCTATATTTTATTTCATTCAATCAAGTATTCACTAGGTCGTGGATCGCCTTACAGGTCTGGTTACCTCAAGTTATCATGCATGTCCATTGTGTGGGCCACATTTAGACTCCCGAAGGTCACGAACCATGAAGAAGATGGTATATCAAGGACACGCCGCTTTCTTGCCGGAGGATCATGAACTCAGGGAAGGTTTTCTTGGACGACCTCCAGCACGTATGAACGCTGCAAGCTGGTATGAGCTGAAAATGGTAAACCCGGAATCACATCCAAATGGAATGCGACGGTTCTCAGTTTTCTACGAGTTGCCATATTGGACCCACTTACAGGTCAACCACTTGTTGGATCCCATGCATATTTTCAAAAATGTGGGCAGCTTGCTATGGGACCACATCACAGGAAAGAGAGACACTATAGGGTCACGAATGGATTTAAAGGACGTAGGTAAGATGGAGGCGCTTTGGCCGCAGTCGAGTGTTGAAGGGGGAGTGCAGCTTCCTCGCGCTCCGTGGGTTTTGTCTACCAAAGAAGAGCACATTGTGAAGCAAGTAATCAAGTCTATCCGCACTCCGACGGGTATGATGCGTTCTCTCAGGTCCGCATTTTCTAAAGATGACCAAATGTTTGGGCTAAAATCCCATGATTGACATAAGATATGTCAGGTTTGTGAACATAATGGATTTTAATGAGCGTGGACATTTTGAAATTTGAAAAGTGACCATTATTCATAATGCTTTCTCATTTGTGGCAGTTTGTCCTACCGATCGCGATCGCGGGATGCCTTACTCCAGAAATTCGCGGGGCCATTTACAAGTTGTCGACTTTGGTGCAATGGATCTCATAGAAAGAGATTAAGACGTCCTCTATTGAATCCGCAAGGCAGGGAGCAGTTGAGACGGTCTGTTTCTTTGAGAAATACCTGCCCACTAGCATGCTCACGATACAAGTTCACCTTCTTATGCATCTTGTGGACGAAGTGGAGATTGCTGGACCTGTCCATACGCGATGGATGTTCTTCCTAGAGCGCTTCATGAAAACCCTGAAAGGCTTTGTGCGACAATGAGCTCGTCCAGAAGGTAGCATGGCGGAAGGTTGGTTGGTGTCAGAGGTGTTAGTGCATATCTCACAATGGCTACCAATGGTGGAACCAGACAATGAAATGCTATGGACGCTGAAGGACGATGATAGCCTGACTGGAGATGTGGTAGTTGGAAATGGGGTAGAAAAAAGAATGGATACCTCAATGGAAGAGAAGGTGAATCGCTTTTGTATGTTGCATCATGCCTCCATGGAGACGTGGCTCGCCAAGTACTAGATTGCAAGGCAAGATCGAGAGGAAGCGCGAGCTGAATTCTGACGCAGTACGCGTCATCGATCGATTCGATATCCCGAAGGCATGGAGGAGATGCCACGGTTTATGTCAACACGATGGTTGCATGGAGCCTTGATTGCAGCATCCAGCGAAGGGACAGAGGTCTCAATGGAGGAGTGGGAGTTCTCGAGGGGATGTAGTCCAAAGGTAATGAGGGGTTTAGAATGTGTCGTATCTAAATTTTCTTGCTACATCTAATTTGAGTGTTTCAATGTGTGTAGTGTGGTGTCGCGGACGGCATTTTCGAGTGGAGCGTATTGAGAAAATGCGCTCCACAATGGACTATGGTGTCATGGCAAGGTTTGAGCAAGAGAGCCGGTGACGAGCAACGGATCCGAACATGGTTGTGGATGAGATGGAGTATTTTGGGAACTTGCAAAGTATTATTACGGTGGATTACCGTAGCTTCTCCATGATACTATTCGATGTGCAGTGGTTCAAAGTGGTACTTGGAGGAGCTGGAGCAACAGTTCGAGGAGGTCCATCTGGATTTCTCGAAATAGATTCTAAAAAAAAAAGGACGGATTTGTACGACACCTTTGTGTTGCCGGCCCATTGTGAACAGGTGCAAATAGTCATTTGCTTGCTAATTGTAATACGACATGGTTTATGTCACAATGGTTTGAACTCGCTTTGTAAGTGTTTGTGAACAGGTAATCTTCTATCCAAACCCCCGACAACCTCGATGGTGGTATGTTATACCTTCAAATCCTCGAGGTGCGAGAGTATATGATCAAAGCGATGTTGCAGGCATAGATGAAGAAAATATGCAAATAGAGGAGTCGATATTACAAGGGGTGGAGGCCACCGCAAGCTTGGAGCCCGCATCGGCTAACAATGATGGAAATACAGAAGTCGTAGAATTTTTTGAGAACGAGGCAGACTCATTCTTTTGTGGTGACATGTCTATCGACCTTCCAGTGTATGCAGAGTTGTGTCAGGAGATTAACATGGGACCATAGAATACTTCATTCTTGGAGAATTGTATTACTCAATTCGTTGTTTAGATCTTCCATAAAGGTAGATAAGATATACATTTTAAGAGGGATTTTTCAAAAATGATTTATATTAATGTGCTTTGTATAGTTTAAATTGATTATTCTAACATCATTTTTTATCTGTGCAGGTATCGACATGTTCAGGATGAGTCGAGGGATGAGCAATGAGGAGTTTCAAGACATGATGGCACGCATGTCTCCAGATCAGCTTGCGAGATTCAGAGAGATGGCAGACCAGGAGCTGTCTCGTTCTTCGTCAGGGCTCTCTGCTAGATCTGCTTCAGCGCAATCAGATGCTTCAGCTTCGAGCAGATGATCTCGACGCTCGCGACTTGGGCCAGAGGGAGGGACTGCGACTCCAGGAGGATCAGGGGGGTGCTGTTGTGGAGACACGGACGTGGTGTCCCCATCTCGTCGTTCAGCTAGAGCTGCATCACCTCCAGGATTTGTCACACCTATGGGGACGTCCACTCCAGTTACTCCGGCTTTTGCGCAGCCGTCGGCAGATGGCACCCCTTTGAGTGGCACTCCGGGAGAGGGTACCCCCGTCGGTACACCGGATGTACAGGGGTCTCCTGGATATGCCCAGGAGCGTGGACGGAGATGGGAGAGGGCCCATCTTAGGTAGACTCCTAGGGGTTATGGATACCTAGTGGATAGTAGGTCAGGAGCCATCATCATGAATGATGAGGAGACAAGGGTGATGGCTCGCATGAGGGAGTTGTGCCAAAAATTTTTCGGCACAACGTCCTGGATCATTGGAGGAACATACCGGAGGGGAGTAAGGACTACATAGTAGCATCCTTGCACGAGGATTTCCCAATGCCAGCAGCCGTAGTAGATAGATTCTCTACGGGCTGGATGATGGATTGCATGCGTGCATACATGTCACATAGACGATCCGACGCACGCAAGGCAATCAAGAGTGGGGCTCCAAAGCCCGAGTGGTTAGATGCAGACGACTGGCGCTGACTGAGGGAGGAGGCTACAGATTCGCCAGGACGTTGGAGTTAGCAGCGGGAGGCGGCGAGGGCACGAATCGAGGCTCGGATCGGTGCATCATCTTGGGAGTGGCGGCCACAGGATATATTTGGAGGACTTTGTAAGTTTCTCTTTTGTTTTGCTTATTTGTTTTTTTGAGATATTCTTTGTACTGAAAATCATGTTTCTAATAGTTAGCATTTTGTTTTCTTTGCAGCACTCCATTACAAATCGCGATCCGCAAGGCCTTGAGACTCGATATGCAGAGAGGCACAGTCTCAGGGCATTGATCGACCGATTATATAGACACGGTGGCCCTGTAAGTCACTCATCTTTCTTGTCCATAGTTACCATGAGATATTTGAATGCATTATTGTATGGTGGATTGATATGTTGTTTCTTTTTCTGCAGAATCCGTTTGATGCTCCTTTGCAGTGGGACGAGCTTTCGGGGGACGAGGATTTGTAGTTCGCCCTTGGATCCTTAGAGCTCATACACCTTTAGTTTTTAGTCGCCTGATCTATGTAGACATTTTCTATGTATTAGTGATATCGTTTCATGATTGTACCAATCGCATTTTATGCGATCATATGTTTATTTCATGTATCAGTTTTATGATTTCATTATACATTCTTTTTGTTTGCAAACGCATTGTATGTAGCAGTGCAGGAACTTTTTTGTATGGCTCTCATACAGCACACAGTGCTATATGTGCTGCCACAATTTTTTTTCTCTCTGTTACCATCGCTATTTGCATCGCAAATTTACTGCTCACGTCGCTATTGGCGTCGCTATGAGCGTCGCAAATTCTCTGTAACCGTCACTATATGCGTCGCTATATGCGTCACAAGATTCTATAAAGTCGTCAATAACGACGCTTTTTGCGACGACGGGGGCAAATTTTGTTGTTTGTATTTTTGTTGCTTTAAACGTCACTATAAGGTCTATATCTTGTAGTGTGTGTCATTCTTTTCAAATTAGTCCCGTCTTGCGTTTCTTTTGGGTTTTTTTGACAAGCGCATGACACAAAGAGAGGAGAAAGGAAGAGGCAAAGAAGAAAGGGTAAAGAGAGGAGGAAGCAAGAGGCAAAGAGAAAGGAGAGGGAGGAGAAGGAGTTTGTAGCCCTGTCGCCACCCATCACAACACCGATTCAAGGTGAGTCCTTCTTCTTGTCTCTCTCACTCATTCACTCACTCACTCTCTCTCTCCCTCTCCCTCCCTCCCTCCCTCCCTCCCTCTCTCTCTCTTTCTCTCTCTATCTTTGTTTTGAGTTGTATTTTGCTATCTTCTTAGCTTTTGGTATGTTTGTTGCGACGAGGAGAACAACAAAGAGTAAGGAGATGGAGGAGAAGAAGGAGTTTGTAGTTGTGCCGTTGCCCATCACAACAAATATTCAAGGTGAGTCCTTCTTCTCCTCTCTCTCTCTCTCTCCCCCCTCTCTCTCTCTCTCTCTCTCTCTCTTTCTCCGCTAGCTAGTCTTCCGACGCCTAAAAGCTGATTCCCACTACCTACACAGAGGAGCCTAGAAAGGAAAGCGGTATGGAGAGACGAAGGATCCACTATGGCGGGGACTGTCCCATCTTCCAGTCCCTAGTGTATTGCCAATTTCTCTACCTCTCTCTCTCTCTCTCTCTCTCTCTCTCTCTCTCTCTCCGCTAGCTAGTCTTCCGATGCCTAAAAGATGATTCCCACTACCTACACAGAGGAGCCCAGAAAGGAAAGCTGTATGGAGAGACGAAGGACCCAGGCATTGAACGGTATGGCTTCTTGTTTGGCAACAATGCCCGTGACAGATGTCCTGTGAGTTTTTTTGCTTGTGTTGGAAGGAGGTGGTCGATTCTTTTCTGAACGGGAAAGTTCAGAAAAGAAGCAGTCCATTCATTTCATAGGCATTGGAGGATCTGGCATTTCTGCTCTCACTTTTCATGCTCTAAAACAGCTTGCCCAGCCTGGGGTCACATACATTGGCCTCGGTAGTCGCAGCACAAAGATCCAAAAGTTTGAACGGGAAAGTTCAGAAAAGAAGAAGTCCGTTCATTTCATAGGCATTGGAGGATCTGGCATTTCTACTCTCGCTTTTCATGCTCTAAAACAGCCTGCCCAGCCTGGGGTCACATACGTTCAGATTCGTTGTGTGCAAGGGTTACACATTGTCAAGCTTAGAGGCATTGCAGAAGGAAGGCTCTTGGAATGTGCAAGCTGGGACAACATTTGTGGATGTGCAGTTTCAGGAGGAGGTGAAAAGTGGGAAACTTTCTTCATTGAAGGTGGTCTCTCTGACATTCAACAGGTCTATCGAGGGGGCTTTTTCCCCGTGAGGCGACATGCCGCTCGAGCTCCATAACGTGGAGCTTCTAATCAGCCAGGCTATCAAGGAGGCGAAGAAAGATTTCAAGAAGGATGCGGATAATGCCTTGAACCAAGAAACCCGCCGGCTCCATGAGAGGATCCGGCGACTAGAGGAGATGGTGAAGACACTCACGGAAGAGAAGAGGGATCTCAAAACCGACCTGGACAAGCTACAAACGGAAGTGTCACATCTACGGGAGGCAAGAGAGGACGCGGATTTCAAAACGGACCTTCGAGAGGCTATCACGAAGGAATGTCGAGAGGACCTCGAGGTATGCATTAAAATCGAAGTTGAGGCTTCGAGAGAGGGATGGGAGGAAAAAATCAAAGCAAACATGAAGGAAGAATTAGAAGGGAATAAGGAGGGGTGGATTGAGGTAGTGAAGAAGAACATTAAGAAGGAGGTCCAGGAAGAAAATAAAAAGGAGGAGGTAGTCCGGGTTCACGAGACCTTCGAGGAGGAGAGGCTCAGGAACGCGCGTAGATTGAACATGCGTATTACCGGGCTCCCCGAAGGGGCCTCTCCGGAGGAGGACACACACGGGCTATGCACCCGACTAGGGTACACGAGCATGCCCTTTACTCAGGCATGGCATGCAGGACGAGATACTACCAGGGTCAGAGCTCTGATATTACATATGAGCACACCGGAGGACAGAGCCGCTTTCTTTCGGAAGCGGATTTCGCTCTGAGGGATGACTGGGGCTCCCATCTTCATGGATGAGGACCTAACACAGATGCAGATTGCACACAGATGAGCATGCATGCCACAGATACTCCAAGCACATAGAGAAGGCCGTAAGGCCTTCTATCGAGATGGCCAGATTTTTATAGATGGACGCCTCACCAAATAGGGGGGCGTGGCCTATGAGACGGGGCAGAGAACTGTACAGGAGACCCCGATACGTGTGGCAGTTTGGAACTGCAACGGCTCCCTATGGTCACGACCGGACAGACTTGAGGAGATTTTACCCGACCATGATGTTATATGCCTCACAGAGACACATGAGAGCCCAGAGAGAGGGCTTCCACACATTACAGGATTTGAGTGGGTATCTGCATACCGGGCTACTACTAGGCAGAGCACATCTAGGGGCTCAGGAGGGGTGGCAGTTCTATTCCATCAGGGGATATAGAGACATATCCAGTTAGTGAGACGAGATGAGGAGGCCAGTTACATATGGATCAGAGTGCAAATATCAGATGAGAGATGGATCTATATGGCAGTATGCTACTTTTCACCACGAGGGTCCAGATATGCTACTACGCAGGGTGATATTCAGGCCAGGGATTCCCCCTCCCCTTATTCATAGCTCTCAAAGGACATTATTCTGTATTCTAGTTTGGGTGAGGTTTTCCTTATGGGGGACTTCAACGGGCGCACACAGAGCCGACAGTGTGAGAGTTTTGATATGGAGCAGCCAGAGATCATGAGAGCATTAGACCCTGAGGAGTTGGGGATCAGTAGGGAGTCAGCAGATACTGGGCCAGACGCCACAGGGTATGGAGGGCACTTACTTGAGCTTGGTAGTAGACATTATCTCGTTATTTATAACGGGATGGCACGATGGCCATGTTCAGGAGGTCTTACATGCTTCCCACATGGGGAGGGCGAGAGTACTGTAGATTATCTGCTTGGACCGATCGATGGGATGCATACTATTGAGTCCTTCGGCCTTGGGAGACTTCCACTCGATGTTGATCACACCTTTCTCAGTTTCTCACTCCTCACCTCATTACCATCACCACCTGCAGATATCATACCCCACATGCATACTTCCATACACTTCACTCATGAGCTCTCACATGTTTACTCACAGCATCTGAAGGAGCACATCACGTCACTTGATCCATACGCACCCCTTGATACACTGACCACTGATATCACACGCATTCTGCATGATTCTGCTACACTCAGTTTTTCACATCACACATACACGCACCCCCCTCGGACCAGTACCATGCCACATAACAAGTGGTATGATGATGAGTGGTGCAGAGATCGACGTCGACAGCTATGCGATTTGGAGGCCAGAGGAGAGATCACACACAGACAGGCGCAGAGACGCATGCACCGCTTGACCTGCCGTAAAAAGGGGAATGGGAGGAGGAGAGTATGGCATGGATATGCACAGAGTATGGCATGGATATGCACAGAGTATGGCATGGATATGCACAGAGTTTATATCATGTACCCGCACAGCCGTTGATACCCACACCATGTACACCGAGACCGGGTATTTCATCATTTTTCACCACTAGTATGGTGAAACATGCTATCTCACGGTTACAGCATGGCCGCGCTCGAGACCAGTTTGATCTTCAGGCAGAGCATATTATATATGACAGAGACACATTGGCTCCACTCATTGCTCACCTCTTCAACCGTGCATTGTCTGAGGGGCTCCCTGACTCGTGGACAGAGCACACCATTGTACCTATCCACAAGTCAGGGGATCCTATGGATCCTAACACATATAGGACCATCATGATTGGGCCAGTTTTGTTTAAACTTTATGGCACGGTGATGGAGGAGGAGCTCAGCACCCTAGCAGAGAGAGAGTGCATGCGCACACCCGGACAGGCAGGGTTCAGACGGGCATTTTCTACCATAGACCACATCTTCACTCTCCGTTGTCTGATTGACCAGACACGAGTAAAGAAATAGAGATTGTACTGTTGCTTTGTGGATTTTCGCAAAGCCTTTGACATGGTTCCGAGAGAGAGGCTTTTCACACGCCTACTTGATCTGGGGGTGGATGATGACATGATGTGGGGTATTTATGCACTATATGAGCGGGTTACTGGCAGAGTCAGATGTCCGGGAGGTATATCAGATACCCTTGTGAGCACCATTAGTGTGAAGCAAGGATGCCCACTCTCACTGACTCTATTTGGGTTATACATTGATGAGATAGCAGAGTTTATTCAACAACGAGCCGGTGGAGGTATAGATCTCAGTGGAGCCACAGTTCATATCTTACTATATGCAGATGACATTGTGTTGGTCTCAGACTCAGCTCAGGGATTACAGCAGCATTTATTAGCATTGGATGATTTTTGCATACAAAGAGGCATGACAGTGAACCTTGGTAAAACCAAGGTTCTTATATTCCATACATCAGCTTAGATACGCAGACATAGTATTTTCATGGCAGCAGGAGGGAGTATTGAGATCACTGGATCATATGTATATTTGGGAGTCACCTTTACAGTAGCTTCAGGGACTTTCTTGATGACACATGGAGCTCATGACCGCCTCACTAGAGGATACTCAGCATTGGCTCTTATGGAGCGACAGTGTCATCAGGCACTTTTCCAGGAGCCCCACACCAAGGGGTGGCTCTTTGATACTCTAGTCACTTCAGCACTGATGTATGGAGCAGCTATATGGGGGCCAGGCCTTGCCGATTATGTATGGACATTGATGGAGAGACCTCAGGTGATCATGATATCTAGATTGATTCGCAGCAAGGCCTCAGTCCCACATGACATTGTGTGAGCAGAGCTTCCCACACCGCCCATGCTAGTCGAGGCATTATTTCAGACAGTCTGCTTCCTACACAGATTTCAGGATATGGATAGAGATCACATTGCATATAGAGCATATATGGCATCTCAGGAGATGGCTCGAGCGGGGGATACCACATCATGGTATGCACAGACTAGAGCTTGGTTTGACAGACATGGGCTGGACATTGATAGACTCCCACCTCTTCTATATGATACTCAGGCTCCCACTTACACCCTCTCTCTCTCTGAGAGGAACAGAGTCATCAGACATGAGATATGGCATATTTATATACAGAGGACATGGGTCAGCCCTGCACAGCCACTGCCATCAAAGATGGCACATTATTATACACAGTTATTGAGTATATCAGAGCAGGGATTCATAGAGATTCCGAGATATATGCAGATCTATATGCCAAATCGATTGAGAGTTCTTATTGGATAGCTCAGGGTATTATCACATCAGCTTATGATTGAGAGTGACAGAGCCAGTGGCATCCCACGGGAGGAGAGGATATGCCCCCTTTGCAGATCAAAGGTGGAGAGTGAGGAGCATTTTGTTCTCATATGCCCGGCATACTCAGAGTTGAGATCTAGATACACATTGAGCAGCTCACTTCAGGGATGTATGACTGATATGGATCAGAGATCATTTGGCCGTTTTCTGGGAGAGGCATGGCACATCAGAGAGCAGAGCACACAACAGGTCCCAGTCAAAGAGGGGCCCACCCAGACGACTATTACACAGTTCTTTCAGACAGACATAGTGAGAGCTACTGTACCAGCCTCCAGCCAGACCTCCGGGCTCACACTACAGCAGGCTGAGGACCAGCGTACCCGACGCCGCATGAGGATCCGTGGGTTTTGGACCCCACAGCCACACCGACAGGAGATCCCGAGGATTCTTGATCTACATCAACAATAGACTGATATCTGACGACACTTGACACATTGGATCTCAGATCTCCAGTTTGCTCTTTCTCCACCGCCGATGTACCACATCCTGCATCCAGGAGGGATCACCTGCTATTAGTGACTTCGACGACTGCTACTACATCCCAGGATAGTATATCTCCCTACATCTGTTACATATACACATCGCACCACTTTATCACAGCCGACAGTTGTTCCCCTATCACAGCCGACATTTGTTCCCCTTTTGTAGCCATTATCTGGAGTACCAGAGCTACATATGTACATACACATACATGACACTTATTACACTCACAGCACCATATTTTCAGTTTCCAGTTTTTAGCTTTTCATTCAGCACTTTTATTTTGGATAGCTGGACCTCATCAGTTGTATCACAGTTTGTCTCATAGGCCAGTTTTGGTCTTTAGAAGACGTTAATATAACTTTCTTTCTCTCTCTCTCTCTCTCTCTCTCTCTCTCTCTCTCTCTCTGTGTTTACTTTGAGTTGTATTTTGGTTCCTTCTTAGCTTTGGATATGTTAGTTGTTGCTTGTTTTTCCTAGTTTTATTTTGTGTTTCACTGCTAATTCACGTCTACAAGCGCGTCTGATATACAGAGTAGACACTCTCGTAGACGCGCAAGTGTTGAAGATTCATAAAACCTCCTAGGTTTTTTTGAGTTTTGTGGACCTGGCACGTGTAAGAGCACGTTTGATCCACAGAGTAGATGCGCCTGTAGACGCGCTCGCATTAAACAACCACATCTCCTTTGAGGTTTTTTTTCATACACTATTTTCCGCGTCTATATTTGCATCTAATTTGCAGGTGAAATCGCATCTATGTGCGTATGTATATGCGCATGTATGTACGCATGTATATGCACGTGTATATGCGCATCTATATACGTATCTATAAGTGCATCTATATTTGGGTGTATATGCGTGTCTATATGCGCGTGTAGTTTTCACTATAAGCGTGCTTGTAGATGCGAAATTTTAGACGCATTAGTAGACGCGGTAATAAACATGCCCGACATTTTTAAACACAATTCAAATATTGCGTCTACAAGCACGTCTATGGAGACTTTTTGTTGTAGTGTGCCATGTTGTCATGCTCACCAAGCCAGACGTACAAAACATGTGATGTTTACGGGAGATAAGCGAAAAGTGTCTAATAACTTTTGGAGGGATAGTTTGTCATTGTAAGTCCTGTCGATACCTGTGAGCACCACACTTTGGATGCAGTTGTAGTCCATGCCAAGCTTTTGTAAAACATGTCGCACATCATCACAAGACTCAAGCATCGTATTTGTAAGTGGTAATATATGATACTTTAGTAACCTAAAAAAATAATCATAAAACACCTTGAAAAAGCACAATTGTTTTTTATGATGGTGCCGAAAAGAAATCAACAAAGTGTATGTACAAGGTACCTAAACAACTCAGTCACACTCGCATCGCTCCACTTGTATCTTTCTTGCACACTTAGGAGTGTAAGCAGTTTCTTTAGGCGAGATACTCCACATCCATGGGTATCAATGGATCGATCATTGCCTCCATCTCAGGCTCCAAGATTATAGGAAAGTTTGGAAGGTTGCATGTCTTCTCTAGTATTGATGTTATAGATTGGGTAGTACTTTCCAAGTGGTGGATCGGCTCAGGCACTCCATCCATTAGAAACCCAGGAACTCTTCTAATTGGTCACGAAGGGTGCACTCCTCCTTAGGATGAGACATCACCCTCCCTGTAATAAATTTTATAGCCACATTTAATGTTTTTGTATATAATATTCAATTAGTTTGCTAATACAATGCATGATTAATACACTTTTCTTACCATTTGCTCAAAATCTGAGATCGCATGATCAATGATCTCTTATTGAAACTCGCCGAAGCATCGTATGTGTTCCATTGACAATCAATCTTTTCGTCTAATTGCTAACTTACATTGAGAGCAAGAACATGGGACATGCTGATTAAGATATGCCTTGCGATCTTAACCATCACGGATTTCATCGTTTTCCATTTGGTCTATGTTACAACAAACAATTTGTGTTTTAAATTTTTTTTTTTCCTTTCTTAAGTTGTTTGAGAAGGGATTTATTCTCTTGTAACTCAACAAAATTAACATATGTAAAGTCTCCACCCACCTACCGACGAGCCTAGAGTATGTAAAGTCTCATATACTATGCATGGGGATGAGGGAGTAGCTACCCTATGTTGGAGTGTTTCCTGTCCTATGGTATTGCAGTAGACCTCACCTACATCTTTTTTCCTTTGTATACAACTCGATATGTAGAGCGTAGGAGGAGGTAGTACAAAGCATGTCAATAAAACCATTTGTACACCTCCAAGTTCAATCTCTCTTTCGCTTTATCGGGCCTGGATAAACAAGTCTTCCGTACCTTTCCGAAGGGTCGAACATACCTAAGGTACACCCTTAACTATATATATATATATATATATACACACACACATACACACACACACACACACACACACACACACACACACACACACACACACACACACACACACACACACACACACACACACACACACACACACACACACACACACACACACACTACTACTACTACTACTACTACTACTACTACCACCACCACTACTACTACTACTCGCCTTCCCGAAGTGTCGAACACACCCAAGGTACACCTTTCACAAAACATGCATTTCTCTCTCTCTCTCTCTCTCTCTCTCTCTCTCTTTGTGTACTACCACTACCACGACCACTATAACTATTCTCCTATATCCTTGTAGTGCACTGCATCCTTGGATTAAGAGTTGGATCAGATGGATGTGAAGGCTATTTTCTTCTTGGTGACATGGATGAAGAGCTATACATGAAACAACTCGAAGGTTTTGCTATTCTAGGGAAAAAGTGTACCTATCTTTGTTCAATGCAAAGTGTCTTGACCCCAAAACTTGCTTTGTAGATGGACTGAGTGTTTAATTACTCATGATTTGAGAAAAGTGCAAAAATGAAATGTATCATGCAATCACCCAATCAATATAATACATGAAAATATGAATGTGCTAAAAGCATTTGTGCCTAGCTTGTCTACAAGGGCCAATGTATCATGCAAAATGTAAACATACTTATTTCATTAAATTAAATTCCTTATCCTCGCCTGTCATCACTCAGTGGAAGAAAGAATTGTTGTACTTTGCTCCACCCATCCAAATCTCATGATCACTTAGAAAATAGCGGTCCTTATGATGTTGATTAAAAAAAAGCAACCCATCAAATGAAGTTGTCCTACACGATGCTCAAATTGACCCAACCACCTTGCTCGCTCATCTTGAGATTCCTAGTTCCATGAAGTGTATCCCAATTCTCCTATGTGCAAAGAATAATGCATGCACAATTAAGGGTGCTCTCTCAAGTGCTTGTGCATCTAATATTTATTGCATATAGGTGGAGCAGATATCATTCCATGCTAATGCTCAATGATGGTACAAAGAGTGCATTAACCCAACCCATGGCATGTAAGTAATTGAAGAAAATCAAGAGATGGACCGTGACTACAATGCATCTAACAAGTGTAAAGTGAATTGCTTGTGAAACCATAATCCTTGTGATGTGTAAATATATAGGTAAATCCTAGATGGAGATAGGAACATGAGATCTCCTTGCTATGTTTCAAGTATAGAGAACTTAGTGGCACAACATGATACTTTTTTTTACTACACACACTTAGTACTTATATATTCATCTTTTTTCTGATCTATTCTATAGATGAAGAAATGTTAATTTTCTTACCTCCTATGCTTTCTCAAACTTGTGTAGATTCAAATATATTTATACCAGTTTTTTGATTATGAATGAAAGCCAAATTGTGCCAACTCAACCATTGCAAATCCTAGATGGAGATAGGAAGATTTATATATGTGTACAAGTTTTTGTATCTGTGTACTTGGGACTATCCTTAACCCAACCTCAAGTGTGGCAATGGCTTCTAATACTTGTATATTGTAGGGACAATGATAACAAGATGCACTCTAGGGAGTGTGAGATTTTTTATGTCACTTTTCTGATAAAAATGTTCACTTTGATAGCATACATGGAATCCCATGTGGCTTAAGAAAGTAGAATCTACATGAAGCATGAGGTTAATGTGATATGAGATGATTGCAACCATACACTCATTTGAAATAGACATCATGTTAGAGGAAATAAAATACACCTTTTTTTTTTTGAGCTCTTAGGTTTTTATCCTTTGAACTCAAGATTAAATGTTTTGAGGTTTTTTATGTTCCTATGAGTGGGAGAGTTATGTAAAAATGCCATAGAATCCATAGAAATACCTCTTACATTATGTTGTAAACTCATTGAAGTAGGGAGGGTCTTAAGTCTTATGCCAAGACTTCAACCGATAGACACAAAATTATCATACAATGTCTTAAGAATTGCTAGGGGAGCCGAATTGGGATGACAATAGTGACTTCTATTCCAATTGTTCAACAATAGTATTACCGTTTTTCTTTTGCTTAGCTTTGAAAAGACACTATTATCTTTATTCTTTTGCATCATTCCTAGGAAGGAGGTTGTGACTGCCTAACTTAGCACATAAAAAATTTGATGTATAGAAAATGACAATGGCAACAACTTGGGACTATCCTCAAGCCAATGTTAAGTGTATCGATGACTTCTACATGGATATTGTAGTGAAAATGATAGGAAGATGGACCATGTGAGGCTTTCTATGTGGCTCTATGGATAAGCTATTAACTTTGATAGTGTACGTGGGAGCATATGTGGCTTGAAGGAGAATCTACATGGAGCATGCAGCCAACAATATGCTACTGGATATTGCAATCATACATTTCTCTAAAACACACATCGAGCTAGAGGAAATGAAACACAAGAAATAAATGCCTTTTTCTATTTTGGATTCTTAGGCTTTTATCCTTTGACCTCAATATCAAAATCCTATAAAAAGACCCATCAAATTGTGTTGCAAACTCAATGGGATAAAGAGAGCCTCATAAATTGTCATAGTTATTTAGAGATATTGGCTTCTCATGCCTAGATTCTAAGTATCTGGAGTCACACTGCCAAGTGCTATTAAGTGCTATAGTGGAAGTCTAAGTTCATGAAATGTGTTCAAAGTTTGGTTGCAGATATTCTTAGTGTTCATGGTAAAGCATTATTGTGAAGGTTGAGTCACTATTTCCCCTTGTTCCCATAACATTGTCATGGACATCACGAAAGTGACGTCTAAAACACATCATATTGATAACAAAAATAGCAATAGTTAAACTAAGATTTGGTCACTTGAAACAATGTCATGAATGGAGATCAATTTTGAGAGGTCAAATCTCATAACTTTATTCTTGTCTTTCTTAGGGAGATCACACTACTTATAAGATTACAAAAGGATTTCATTCCAGTGAGAATGCTAGATGTAAATGTCAAAGTGTTCTCCTTGGGAATGTACGCCTCCAGTTATGCATTACAAATCACTACACTTAGAGTTAGTGCTCATGAAAAAGGAGCAAGCTTAACCCCAACTGGTTTTGGAAGGGAAATAGCTAGTTTTATAACTAAAATGTCAAAAAAATAACTCGTTTTCATGAAGACGAGCTTCAATTTCAACTAGTTTTTTGAAAATCTTGCCTGGACAAAATACACCAAGGGATTAGTATCACATATGATTTGATATTTTGCAACTGGAAGTAGTATCTGCGGCGTTGAAGGACTGCCACAGCGCCCTCAAGCGGTGGGATTGCTGACATTGCTGGCTGCACGATCTGCTTCAATGATCATCATTATTCTAGTTGTGCATTACACATCTGAGAGTTCCATCCTGAAGATCGCGCATGGGTAATCACTGCCACAATCTCAACATGGTCTACCAATCTGCGTGTAGCCCAAGATTGCCCGTTGATACGTTGACGCAGCCTAGGTTTTCTAACAGTATTATAACTAATTAGAGGTGGTTGCATGACAAATACCAGTACGGTCATGAAAATCTTTACCTACGTGTGACTCCAAAAATGCGAAGAACAAGGATGAAGAGCTCAGGGGCAAGCGATCGTTTAATTATTCATGGAGTTGATTATGTGTTACAATATGAAAGTTGGCAGCAGCTTATCCTGGAGGGATAGCACATTGTCATTTTGGAGAGTATCACATATAATTCGATATTTAGGAGCTGGAATTAGTATCTGTGTTGTTGAAGGACTGCCAAGCGGTGGCATTGCTGACATTGTTGGCTGCACGATCTGCTTCAATAATCATCATTATTCTAATTCTAGGATCTCCTCGAGTTCTTGCAGGAAAGCGATCCGCGAATCATACTGCTTTGATGGCGACGTACTTTCATTATTGTGCAGCTCTTCCAGCTCTAACTCGCGGTCGTGTCCGGGATATTATAGCTCCACTAGTGACGTAATAGTGCTCCTCCAGTGGAGACCTGCAGAGTGGGCAAGAGGGTCGTCGAAGCATCCACTCGTGGAGGCAACCTGCGCAGAAGCTGTGACCACAAGGAGTTACCTCGCTATTCGATACACCGTTGAAGCAGATAGCACACTCTGGACTTACTTTTTATGTGGAAGGAGTTAACAAGCATAGATTTACACATTCAACATTATCAAGAGTTTGTACCATGTAAACCTTATATTTAGTGTTACCTTTACATAAGGACAATACATATTCGTACCAAAATATCCAAAAAAAAATGTAAGGATTATAATCCATACCCAAATGGCAAATAGCTACTTCAAAAATACCACAAAAATGACAAAGTACAATTACTATAATGATATTCACCACAATAACATTGCAAAAATATATACAAAATAATCGTTAGCATACTGAATCTAGAATACACAACTTCATAATCATCACTATGACAACACACACTAATAATGCTGAACTATAACTACAATAAAGAGACTTTGAAGCTATGCAAACAAAAAATAAAACGCAACGCTATACTTTTGTATAATCAAACTTACAAACTTTTACACAAATAAATCACAATAACACAAGATTGTGAAATTGTCAGAAGTGAATGTATCCAAACAAATAACAAAACAATGCATATAATATCTACATACCGAAGCCTAACACAAACCTAGCCGACTTTCTCTTTCATATAAAAGAGAAAACAAGAATACACGCACCAAACAAATAACATTCATTCTTACAGAATTTCACATCAACATGCTACAATTAACCACAACAAAAACATTAAAAACTTAATCTAGAGCCATTACTCAAACCAATACTCCTCTCTAGTCTCATTTTTAGGTTATGTTAGGTGCTAAGTGCTTGTATCTATCTGAGCTCATCTGATACCTTGTACTTTATGAAAACTAAGTTCAATTATTAATGCATGAACTAAGACAAGCTATGATTTAAGATAATTTAGATAGTTTCTTAAGCATGATCCATCTACAATTTTCATGTGCTTTTTAGATGTAAAAACAAATGTAATCTCTACAGACAAAGAAATGAGGGAGTGGTTAGTTGTGTAAAATTATGGGTGCAACAACCAATAACTCCTTTGTTTTTTAATTTTGCCTCCTCCTTGCTTACTCAATGAATACATTTTGTAAATATTAAACCGACATTTTCTTTTAAAAACAAAAATAACAAAGTATGACACAAAAAATATGCAATGGAAATATTTTTCTAATAACCAAGTTTGGATTTTATTCCTATAAATATAACAAAATATATAAGAAGAATGTTTACATTAGTTCCAAGTCATAGAGATGTTTACATCAATTCAAAGAGACCTATTGTTGCTTTTAGTATGGAATAACCTATGTAATATACTATATACATGGATCATAACTCATGGAAGGAGATAAAATTATCATCCCCTGTTTGCTCATCACCCTTTTCATCATCCTCCTCATCATTCCTGTAATCACCTTTCATGTCACCTCCTATTCGTTTCCCTTCCTCTTTGACTACATTGGTGTATTGTTGCCCCTATAGATATGGAAAATATAAACTTGAAAATAAATAAAATTTTCTAATGCATATGGAAAAAGAAACGATTCAATTTTTACTTTAAAAGATCCATGCCATATTTACTCTATGATGATATCCTCCTCATATAAGTGCTTTCTTATGTCAAACTTATTCCAAGAGTGTGTATATGTTATCCGTAGCCCCAACAGGTAATTGGACCTTGACCTAAAATATTAAACTACAAAATAAAAATTAAAAATAAATTAAAAAAATTTCATAAAAGAACCTAAGAAGAAATATAGATATTTAATTACACAATTTGCCTCCCATGTATCAAGGCACCTTGACAAAAAATTCAATAATTCAAATTGCTCCATTTGAAATTGTTGCACCTCTCTATATTTGTTGTTTGATGATCCCACACTCCACTGTATTTTGTACTTTAGCCCACTCTAGACTAGATGCAATAATTACATTATTGTATGATCCAATCCTTGTCACAAGGAACTTTTAATCATTTCCTACATGGGAAACAAAAGATAATTTCCTATCAAATCCCTAATTAAAAATACACACAAGTAGGAAAAGTAAATGATAGGAAAACTGGAACATTTCCTAGTTAGAGAAACTAGGGAATCACATAGGAAATTTCCTATATAGGGAAATTTTCCTAGGAACTGCATGGGGAATTTTCTCTATGTAGCAATTTTCTCTAACTAGGAAACATTCCATTTTTCCTATCATTTACTTTTCCTACGTATGTATATTCTTAGCTAGGCAATTGATAGGGAAATCCCTTATTTTTTCCTATGTAGGGAATTATTGAAAGTTCCTTGTGAAATAAAGGCCAACATTGGCAATAAGAGCTGGAGGAAACCATCTATAGCTATTATAGGAAATGCCATGGATGAAGAGAGAAATCTATCTATAGCTATTATAACATATCTACTATAATACTCTAAACATCTCTAAACCTATATTTTTTGACTAATAAGACAAATCAGAAGCATCTTTGAAAATGTGTTGTACCCATGACTTTTGAAGCATCTCTAAGAATGTGTCATACCCAAGACAGATCTTAAATGCAAAAAGAGTAGTCCATCTATGATTCAAGAAATATGCAACCCAATTGTGTGGCTATCTAGACCAAAAATATACAGCTATGATGGTTGGTTGATGGCATGGCAAACTTTCAATTTATTCAAGCTTGTCTTTTTAACTGAAACTTTCAATTTTCCACCACAATTACAGTGACAATTACACAATTACAGTGACAAGATAATCTAGAAGAAATATATTCTAATAAAAGGCATTACCTAAACTCCAAACAAGCATGGGACTTGCAATTCCATTGGCATATTTTGTTGTTGAAGAAAGGGTCTCCTACCAATACATAGGCTTGCAATTGTGAAAAAAGAAGATAATCATATATACACACCACTGCACCAGAAAAAACATGTTTGATCACCACAGTGCTCTAGTCTCCCAACTAAGAAAATACAAGCTGTTCATATATTTGTTCTGTTGGATTTGAGTACAAAACTATACAACACTTGCCATTGTAAAACTTTGCATACTTGCTTGAAGGTGTAGCCTCTTTTGAGACACTCCATTAGTCTGATTTTTGATCCTCTGTAGTCATGCCTTGCCATAAAAATATTAGCTAGTGATCTACACACAAAAGGACATGCTATGGCATAGAGAAGAGCCTACTATGACATTGGATGTCATGCCATGGATCCCCATTCACACATAGCCTTTGTACATACTCTCAAAGAGAAAGCCAATCCACTACCAATCCAAAAGATACCATTGCAACCTTCCTTGTGGCCTTATTGAAGCCTAACTTTCCTGCAAAAGCCCTATCCTAGGAGAACCTTTGTCCCATGCCCACCATGGCTATATTGGATGTTGACCCTACTCCAATGATCAAAGATCATGAACAAGAATCTAACCACATTTGATCTGTGCCTATCAATCTCTTTGCCCCATCAAAGGGAGCTAAAAATGAAACAGATTGATGGGACCTAAAATGGACCGGCACTAGCTATGGCACTAGCTGGATCTCATGCACACAATAGACAACCCCACCACCTTGGGTAAGTTACTCATGAATATATGTGTGCATCACGTGGGTTCAAAATAAGGTATTTTCAAAATACAAATTTTTAATATTTTTTACATACAGAAGGGTATAATATAAAGGGATTATTTATAGATTGAATGGAAAGGGTTATGTTTTATTCAAGAAAGATTCATAGATAAGGATATTTATAAATAGGCCTTGAACACACGTGATGTAGAGAATATACATATAATAACTCTCCCAAGCCCACTTCACGACCTCACGGGCTAGGAGCATTTGAGATTCACTCTATACTAGATGCTAATGTTGATTCTCCATTTGTATTAGGTCATAGTCCAATGTTTACCATCCCTTCTCCTTAGAGGGAGACCTCGTAACATATAGGCATAATACCTCATAGCACGAACATAAGGAAGCACCTCTTGGCTGACTATTGCGGCTCCACTGCGACTCTCCTACACCTTGGGGATTGGCCCCAAGATGCGTCCCTCTATTCCATTTTTCCCCATAGGTACACATTTTACCCACCTGAAACGACAAAACCATCATTTTACCCTTAAAAACGACATTTCGGGTTTTGCGGGATTTAAATAGTGCATATAAATCATTATAAAATCAGAATTTTGTAATAGACAGCAATTAAACACAATTCAACCAACACTCAAACAAATTTTCATCACATGAGAACATCATTTCCATCATAAAATATAAAAAAACCTTCATTTCCTACATTAAAAATAGTCATACCGTATTTCTGCGAGACCCGAGACGCATTAAATGACTGCGTGACGGAGCCTCCATTGCTCTCAATTGCTCTCAATTCCATGCTACACATCAAGATTCAGCATCTCCATTAATCTCCATCATCATTTGCTTCAATCTCCGTCTTGATTTTTCCTTCAAGGTAGTGCGCATGAACAACCCATAGAGGGGAGAGAGAGGGAGGAGAGAGTAAGACTACTTTCTGATCTCCATGTCCAGGCAGTCATTGGAGGAGCGGAGAGTGGTGATGGAGACTATAGGCATCAAGTATCAAGTTGCTATGATCAGATTATATGGGTATATGGAGGTGGCATTATCCCTCTTTCTCTCCTCTCATGAAATCATCATGCAGGTTGTCGCCATCTTCTTCTTTGTCTCCACGCAAAACCCCCCCCCCCCCACCAAACCCCCGATGAAATGAAATTTTTGGGGCCCCAAGGGGAGCACCCACAAGTAACACCCTTTTGCACCTTAAGTCTCTTTTAAACTTGGCCCTCCTTTGGCCCTCCACTTCGGGCACCGCCATTCTCGTGTCCGCCGGCATTGAATTTTAAATATATAAATTTCTACTTGATCATCTTGAGGTCTCACATTGCCTAGATCTTCTCAAGATCCAATCCAATAGATGGAAAAATTATGAAAAATCCAGAACTGCCAGTTGATGTATCCTTAAAGCACTTTAGGAACCCAACTCTAACTTGCCACTTAAAATCGAATTAGCTGCCAACTGTCGCTTGTTCGATGAAGTCTATTTTTCCCTTGAAATTCGAGATTTTTAACTATTTTTAAGCACTTCTTAGAGTCAAAAATCAGCTCTCACAAATCTCTATATAGAGGAAGATGCAGCTGATCCTATAGCCAATCTTGCTATCCCAATGCATGGCGGAGAAGAAGAAGATACATTAACGGATGTGTATGTACTCAAAACATCACTACCATGGTACCATTTGCATACAATATTTAACAATGATACAGCAAGAGTATTTCAATGAAATTAAGAGCTTTGTATCCAAAATGAGAACAATCACTACTCATACTTATAAATTTAAAGATGAAATTCGTGAGATGTCGATGCAGGTAATGTTGGAGTAGGAACTTGCATCCTCCTCTGTACTAATAGCCTTATTGGTAGATCAACTCTGACTACTTTAAAAAAGTAGCAAGTCATCATAATCAGTTTAAATAGAGTATAAAGCAACAAATCATCATAACCAGTAGCAACTTAAGCATATAGTCTGAGCTATCCATTCTAGTGGGAGAAAAGTGTGACTTGAAAATGCACTATACCCCTGATAAAGTCAAAGATCAATCTCTTCTCTTAAGCTTCCACAAAAATCTGGTGCGAGGGTCCTTATGATAAGTCTTGCATCATCAAGAAATGAGCAGAGTTCACACTCAATACACTGTATATAACTTTGCTCTAGCTCCAAAACATGGAGGAAGAAGGTAGGCACCAACATACAAACTTCAACACTTACTCCCAAATATGTACCCCATAAAGCATCAAAATTGAATCTTCAAGTATGAGAGATTTAAGGAAACACACTTTCTTGAGAGCAAACAAACCTTCCAAGGCTCATCACCCTCTAGCATCACCAGTCCATGGTACTCTCACTACACAAAAGATGCACTTATAAGCACCAAAATACATGTTAATGACTAGTCTCTTTGATATCTCAAATCCTCTCAAAATAGGAGCAATCTCCTACCCATAGCTCCTTCTATCCAAAACAACAACCCAAAACATGATGAGAATTTGCACACTAGAACATTGTATTAACCTATCAAAACAACATGTGTATGACAAAAGCTCACCAATAAATTTCATCCACCTATTTTGCTACTAGTACAAAATTGAACCATTGCAAATATAGTTTCCTTGCCCTATGTTGAATGCACAAGATCCACTCAAACAATAACTCCAATAGTCCTACATAAAGATGAGAAATACATAAGAGCCCTTATGATCAACCTTGCATGATCAAGAAATCAACAAAATTCACACTCAATATACTGTATATAACTCTACTTTAACTCCAAAATATGGAGGGAGATGGTAGTGATAGGCACCAACATAAAAACCTGAATGTTGACTCCAAATTATGTATCCCTTAAAGCATCAAAATTGAACCTTTAAGTACCTCAAATATTTGTTGCAACTGCATATAACACCATATTGGGAAATATGGGAATTTTCCATAAGTTTGGGACACGTGGTCAAATCTTCATATTTGTCATAACTTGAACACTATAACTCCAAATGGAGCGCTCTATAGCTCAATAGATTCCATTTTTCAAGTGCTTTCCAATGATAGGTTACATCATATGGGTTTGAGAAACTTAAGGGCATGTTATCTGGATGCCACATTTTTAGTATTCAAAAAATGGGAATTGGGAGATTCCCAAACTCACTAATATTGTGTTATATTGCCTCATACATTTGTCACATTATGGAAAATATAAGAATATATTATCCTTTTTCTTTGTCACAACTGCATATTGCCATATCTGTAATTTATTATCTACCTCAGATGACTTTTTTTATCATCCTTATTCATGATAGTGGCTTTTAGGACCTCTCTTTTCTGGTGGTTGTACATCCTGATTTTTCGATCGTAGGTTTAAACCTATAATTTGTATACTTCTTCATGGAGAACATTTGTTGGTTAGTGCTACGCTTGCCTGCTATTACTTAGAGATTTCTGCTTTAGTGAACATGATCATTCTTGTTGTCAATGATTTTAGAATTCTAACTTTAGAAAACTCATTGGTCCCTTACGGAATGATAATCTCTAATTGACCACTTGCATCTTGAGACTAGCAATTTGTACTTTATTTACCACACGTTTCACACAAAGAGGGATATGCAATCAGATCCAGCAATTTATGGCAACAAGGTTCATCTAAAAACCTTGAAGGTTAGTTTAGAAAGGCATGCTTCATACAGAAAACAAGTAAATTATCTAATGATCCTCCTATAACCATGATTCAATGATCATCTTTTGACTAAGGGATCTACTTGAGACTGTCCAATTTTTTTAAATATGTAAATATATGAGTAGATGCAAATTGAAAATGGTAGCTCTCATCTTCCCACATGACAGCTAGTTCAAGATAGCACACTATTGCCCTTCCACATCCAAACATCACCACAATCTAGCCCACAACTTGTAGTTTCAGCATGCAACCCCTGTTGTGGCCATGATGGCCATACCCACACCTCAGCTATTATGTCTCTATAGCACATGTAGCAATTGCATCTGTAGGGAGTAGATTTTAGTCCTCTTCTTCTTTATGGTAGTTGTTCCTCCTATAGTAGGTGTGCATCTTTGATAGTGGCACACAAGCCTCCTGTTGCAACAACCACCACCCATTTTTTGATAGATATGCCTCTGTCAAGATTCTCACAGCTCTTTGCTATAACTTTTTCAATGTGCTGGGAGCTCCCTAAGTATGGGTGCAGCCTCTCTGTGAGTCAAAATTGCATATTTTCCTATGGTATTCATTGAATACATACCTATTTGGTAATATCTAACTCTGTCAGTCACAATTGCTTCAATCTGACTCCTGTGAGGATGACTGTGAAAGTATTCTTGAGTTTCCTCACAGTCTACGTATTTCATCAACATACATCCACATTGCGAGACCAAAAGATAAGACCATATGGTGGCAATCACTACATAGATGTGTTTATGCTGATTGATCCCCTCCAATAGAGTGTAGCGATTGGTCCACCAAGGACTTTGCTCAAATGTCGTGCAATAACCTAGCACTGGTGGAGGTAGACAAGAGCACGGGGATGACAGCCACATGTAGCAACAAGCAGCAACGCCAACCAGGGTGGGTCGGGGTGGCCATCCACCTAGGTAGGAGGTTGGACAATGTGAATGGCATGCTACAGTGCGGCCTCTGCAAGACCAAGCGTGGCTTTGTTGGGGCACACAAGCACACCTCTTGCAACTTCTCCAAGGCATGTCATGACATCAAATTGTCCTAGAATGGTATCCTCTTGGCCATGTGCAGGACCAGAGGGCTCCCCCTGCTTGACGACTTCAAGCCCTCCTCCATTGACCTCAATCCTTGCATTGGTAATCTCAAAGGCATCCTCTAGTGAAATGACTAACTCCCCATCCTTAGCATGGCACCCTATTCAACTAATTGTTGTTGGGGGTTCCCAGGAAGAGAGCATTTCATTTGATGTTGGAATTCTTTTGTATGTTTGAGACAAATATACACAATTGTGAGTTTGAATGTCTTGAGTTTGAGTCAAAACATGATAAGCACAATCATGACATAGTAAGGTGAGAGTAAAGACTAGTGTTGGGTGATGAAGAGGAGTATGATTATCTAAATCTATTAATGATACTAAACCAATTGTGTAGAACAACAAAAAATTGGTAGCTTTAAGAAAAAGTCTAGGTTTAGAAACCTATCTCAAGGACAAAAAGGCATTTATACAAATGTGAATCTTTAATGAATTTCTCAAATCCTTATAGAGAGGTTGTTTTTAAATTTAAAGGGAAAACGCTATTTCAATCATGACATAGTAAGGTGAGAGTAAAGACTAGTGTTAGGCAATGAAGAGGAGTATGATTATCTAAATCTATTTTTGAGAATAAATCAATTGTGTAGAATAATAAACAATTGGTAGCTTTGAGAAATATGATAGGTTTAGAAACCTACCTTAAGGAAAAAAAGGTATTTACAAATGTGAATCTTTAATGACTTTTTCAAATCCTAATAGAGAGGTTGTTCTTAAAGTTAAAGGGAAAACATTATTCCAATGATAAGACAAGAATGAAATATTTAAGTCCCAACAATAAATCCTCAATAGATCTCACTCAAAAGCTTGTCCAATAAGTATTCAACATTTCTTCACCATTGAATTGCCACATTGAGCTAGGCCCTATGGACATTCTAGAAACTTCAACAAAGGTAGAGCAATGAGGAGGGCATCGACCCCTCCTCATTGGGCATATGACATCATTTATGATCTAGAGATCGAGTCCCTAGGGGCCACAGGATGGCTTGTGATGCTCTCGGAGGCACCAGGCACACTCCACAAAGCTTGTTTGTACTAACTGTTGTTTGATGTCTACAGGCCTTAGAGGTCCACCTTCCACGCCAGGATTCAGGACTTGCGTCCCCTTATCCCCTTGCTTAGGGTTTTCCTCAATCGGTTTTGCATTATCTCTATCAACCTCTTTAGCCTTTTGGCCTCTTGTCACGGCTCTTAGGTTAGAGATTTCAGCGCCATTGACATGTACAGCCTGAATAAGGCTGACTCCATTGCCTTGTGGCAACTCTTCTATAGTGGTCTTTCCCCTTTGCAATATTCGTCTTGGCCCATCATTTTGCTGGAGTTTATTACCTTGCGCTCTATGATTAACTGGACCTAGCTGTTTACTCCCTTATTGGAGGGAACTAATCTTACTCCAACAGGTAGTGGCTAAATGGCCCGACTTTCCACAAATATCACATTTAACATTTGGATAGTTTCTAGGGAAATGTTGTCCACCACACCACTTACAGCTGAATCTTGAGGGTCCACCCTCTTCAGGGCATCGACTCCCTATCAGATTCTGCTACTTCTTCAAGAAATTGATGTCAACCGCTATTTTCCGATATTGTTCAGAAATCATGTCGGTCTAGTGTTTCATCATATCCCTAACTTTGCCAAGGACATTAGAGGCACTCGACTCATAGCCTTGATCGTCTATCCATCGTTCCATTGGCCTAAAAATTTGATTGGGAATTGGTTGTTCACTCACATGAACAACATTAGGGTTCGAAACTTGGCCCCCAACATTTGGTGGAGCCAACTGACTAGCCATAGGCATAGTCACACTAGGAGGAGCTGACCGCAAAGGTACATTTTGAACCATGCTTCCTCTCCCATTAGGGTTATTCATAGGCATCCATTGACTTCCATTTATCAATGGTAAATTTCCTCCAGGTACTAAACCCGCATTAAGATTTATTCGAGAGGAGTAGGCCGTTTGTAATCGTGCTTCTACTCCTTCTACCCGCGTGATGGCAGTGTCTATATCAGCCAAAGCCACACTGCTCAATTGCATCTGAATATTGAAATCCAATCCATGCAAGAAGTATTGCAATTGGGTAGCCGACGGAATAGGAATGTAAGTTTGTAACTTACGAAACACTTCCTTAAGCTTCTTAGCATAGACTTTCACTTTCTCATGGGGGTCTTGGCGTGTTACATTCAAAACATGCAACCAGTATTGTCCACCTCTTTCAGGGGCATATTCTCCTCGAAAAGCTACATAAAATTGGTCGATTGTGGTTATGGTTCCAGTCTCTATGCTGTGATACCATACCGCAGCCCTTCCTTTTAATGTCATGTTAAAGAACATCATAAGATGTCTCTCATCTTGGATACGGCAATTAAACATTAGTCTTTGAGATTCATAAATGTGAAACTCGGCATCTTCTTCAGCTAACCCATTAAAAATGGAC
Source organism: Lygodium microphyllum (assembly GCF_053477565.2). Classification (NCBI taxonomy): domain Eukaryota; kingdom Viridiplantae; phylum Streptophyta; class Polypodiopsida; order Schizaeales; family Lygodiaceae; genus Lygodium; species Lygodium microphyllum. The sequence continues at coordinate 115,735,600 of NC_141157.1, forward strand.
AAAGGAACACCTAAAGCTGGCAGATCCGACGTCCCTGCAGGAATTGCAATGGGTTGTGCCATGATGACAATCAGATTGACAATAGGAGTTTGAACTGATGGAATCACACCCCCACTTGAAGTGGGTTGACTTGGTGGAAGAGAGGAAGAACTTATGCTTCCTTCTACACTTAAATAACTATGTGCAGCAGTTGGCTTACTAAGACCACTGCCTCTTATGCGTATCGGGCTACTCCTTTGAGGAGAATAGCACCTTACAATCTCCAACCGCTATCTAGCCCTCTCAGCACATTCTGCTTTCTGCATTTCGGCTTGACGGTCCTTGTCAAAGGACATAAACCAACTTTTTGGTCCCTAAAAACCCGAAATTCGAGAACCACCACTTGTTGGCAGCTCCCGGCAGACGCACCACTGATGGGACCTGAAATGGGCGGGCACTGGCTATGGCACTAGCCAGACCTCATGCTCATAACAGATAAACACACCCTCACGGCCTCGCGGACCAGGAGCATCTATCTACTGCTAAAGGACAAACTGCCCTAAAGCCTAATCTGTGCATTTATAGTTTTGTAGTTTTATAGTCCAACGTTTCCCTTCCTATAAACTCCACAGAGGGAGAACCCATACACTTTGGCAATAAATACCACAATAATCACATACATGGGAGGCAACCTCTCGGTGGATTCACCGCGGCCCCACTGCAGCTCTCCTACATCGCAGGGATTGGCCCCTTGATGCGCTGCTCAACATATAAAACAAACGAATAAACTCCACTCTTCACTTCGCAAGTAATCCAGGAGATATACCATGTTTCCTCACTAAATAATCCCCCAAGAACCGAACATCTATCCTACGGCTTAGGATGCCTTTCCACACTCAACGTGGGTCATCGTCATTGAAAAGAGGTGCTATGCATCCATGCTTTTCTTATTCCGATACCATGGTTTCATGCACATGCAAAGCGAATGATTCTAAAGTGCTCAAACATCATTTCCAAATCAACAATGTGCTTTGCACAACTAAGCTTTTAATGCATATTCCCTAACCCGTTGCGGCGATGAAAGGATCGCACCAAGATCACACTCGTGCTACTATCCTCTTAATTAAAACACATGAACTCTATGACATGAAATGCATTAGAAAATCAGTAAGAATCAGCACGCTAATCACACCATTCAAACATCCCAACCCCCTACGTTTAGGTATTGCTTTTATTGCATAGGTGTAGAGGTTCATTTTGTCTTATTTTGATGTATAGAAAGCAATAAATCACAATATTCAACAAAGAGATAGGGAAAACTGAGGCTAAACCTCATGCTTTACCACTACCACACATCCACGAACAATCCTTATATTTTTCCTTATTTTTCCAAGACGTATTTTTATTTTTTCCCTTATTTTTTCCATTTTCTTGATTTATTTAGCAATAAAATATACTATTTTTTGGTTTTTCTTATTCCAATCACTTCAGCATACTAACATTCAATTTATCTTCCATATTCCCCCCATGAGAATACCTTTTACCCACCTAAAATGGAGAAACTACCATTTTACCACTTAAAAACCGCATTTCGGATTTACGGGAATTAAATAAAGCATGTAAATCATTGCAAAACCAATATTTTCTAATAAATAGCAATTAATGATAATGCAAACAACCCACAACGTATTTCTAGAGTAAGGCATCCTGCGATCTCCATCGGTAGTACAAACTGCTACAAACGAGAAAGCATTATGAACAACGACTACACTCCAAATAGAAAAATACAGAGGCCACTTCCAATCCATTCGTAGTACAAACCTCACATATCTTATGCCAATCATGGGATTTTAGTGGTGATAATTGGTCGTCTGTAGAAAATGCGGACCTAAGAGAATGCATCATACCTGTTGGAGTGCGGATAGACTTGATAAAAAGAAAGGGCTGCTCTAAATGCAACAAAAACACTCCCTAGATGGTTGTTACAGACTCTCCATGAGAGTAAAATTGATGCTCCTTTGCGTCTTAGTGTAGTAGAAGGGCTGCAAACAAGTAGCACATGATGCAAAGGGGCCACATCTGGTTGATACTATGGAAGTAGAGGCTCCTTTTGATGAGCATGTGTTTATGAGCTCACTATTGGATGATGATGAGCCTACTTCTTTTGATGAAGCACACCAACATATACATTGGTTATAGGCCATGCAAGAAGAGTTGGATTGTATTGCCACTAGCCGTACTTGGGATCTTGCTAAGTTGCTTCTTGGCAAGAAAGCCATTGCCACAAAACGGGATTTTTAAACTCAAGCACAAAGTTGATGGCACCGTTGACAAGTATAAGGCATGTTTGGATTTTCTTCACAATGCACTCTTCTTTAGTGGAAAAAACCCAAGGACTGCAAGGTAGTTGGAAGCAACCATTAGCACTCGAGTACGGCCAAAGCACCTCAATCTTGCCTACCTCCTTCAAATCCATTCGTGCCCTTACAATGTCTCTCTTTCATGTGATGTGGTCCCATAGTAAGCTGCCCATGTTTTTGAAAATAGGCATGGGTTCCAACAAGTGGTTGATTTATAAGTGGGTCCAATACGGAAACTCGTAGAAAAATGAGAACCGTCACATTACGTTTGGATGTGACTTTGTGTGGACCATTTTCAGCTCGTACCAGCTCTGTGCATTCATACGCGCTGGAGGTCGTCAAAGAAAACCTTCATTGAGTTCATGACCCTCTGGCAAGAAAGCGGCGTATCCTTGATATACCATCTTCTTCATGGTTTGTGACCTTTGGGAGTCTAACTGTGGCCCAAAAAATGGACATGCATGATAACCTAAGGTAGCTAGACCTGTCCCAACACCTCTATCCAGTGAATATAAACTTGAATAAGCTATGACATATATTAACAACAAGAATAGAAGCCTACTTACCTGAGCACTCCCCAAATCCTGAAAAGTCATGCATGGTCTACATGAGAATGGCTCGAATATTGGCGGACTGTCGACCATTGCGCTTGCTCATATCTTCCACAATGACCCCTCCTCCCACAAAGTCTTAAGCTCATTAACTAATGGACGAAGATACACGTCTATATTTTTGACTTTGTAGCGGCCAAGAATGAGGAAGCTGTAAACGCCCCGAACAACGTAGTATGCTTAACAACTATGATATTCGCTTGTTTTCAAGATTTAATATAAAAGAGAATGAACACTTAAAGCTGAAAATAAAAATTACTCACAAAATTATAGCCATGAAAATGTAAAAGTAATGGAGACAAGATTGAGGGTTGAAGATGGGCAACCCCCCCCCCCCCCTTGAAGGAATGTATTTCTGCTCAACCCAAGTCCCTTAAGAAAGAGCTCAGTTACAATCAACCTGAGAGTGAGAAAAAGTAATTCTCACTCTCACAAGATCATGCAAAGATGTACAAACACACATGCATTATCTATTATGCAATGATAAGAACTGATTTCTTTACAGTATGAGAGAAGAAAAAGGGGAAATCAGCCTTTCTCCATCATTGATCAGCAGTACATGGATAGGGCTTGCTTATTGTTGCTAAAATGGAAGAAAGAGCTCGAGAAGGAGGTGCTGTAATGAATTTACAGGCTTGCTGTCTTGTAAACAGCAATGATAGAAGAGGGCATATGGAGGAATTTGATAATGGAGAAGTGGGGGATGATGATGGGGATGGATGGGGCCAGTTTCTGGCTATCTGTGGGTGCTGTACATGAGTTTACAGCAAAGAAAAATGATGTTGAATGAAGAAAAACGAGCTCTTATTTATAGGAGAGGGGAGAGCTAGTACAAAAGGGGAAAGTGGAGTAGCATAAGACAAGTGTCCAGCCACATGTCATGAGATGTGACAAGTGGTGGGACACTTGGAAACTTGTGTGACAAGTGTCTTGACACTTGTCTCTTCTCTATGGCCTTCCTTTTTGGGTTGAATACTGTCAAGAATAGAAACAACCAAATTTAGTAAGCACAGTCAGAGTACAGAACTTACTATTTTTAGAATGACATCCCTATTTTTTAGGACTACCATTTTTAGGCTAATTCGAGGCTCCTAAAATTTAGGGACCTCCTAAAATTTAGGGATCTCTAAAATTTAGGGACCCCCCAATATGGGTATCATATGAAAGCTTTTTCCGTGTACATCGCAAAAATGGTATCCAAATCTTCATGTGACTTTCCTATGCAAAGAAATGTGCATTTCAAGCTTTCAACCCACACATGCACATTATACAAGCATTTCATGATCATGCCATCTTGTTGATTATAACTGTTTGTTCTGGTGGATCTAGCCCACACTTCAAGTCATCAATCCTTTCTGTGTGCGTGTCTAACCCTGATACACATGAGTTCTAGTCACAGACGCCCAATCGGGCCATATAGGTAGAAGTGTGAACTATCTTTTCTCTAACCCACCGCGTGGGTCCACCATAACCTGTGACCACTCATCAGTGGGCCAGCTCCAATGCACTTTTCTTTATATCTAATTAGTGCAAAGGAAATAAATTTAATAAATCATTATATAGAAAAATTAATAAAAAAGGATACAAATTCTGTTTCTATAGAGTTGTGAGAGCCCTCTGGCTTTTATTCAACTGTCCTCAGCTGAAAAGCTTCTTGATATTGCTGTAGAATATTTGGGTAATCCTTCATGAATTTTTCATCTACCCATTGTGTATCTGTTGTGGGTATATTTTTGAATTTTAGTAAGAATTTTCGTGTCACAAGGCCACTTCTCATGGTTCGATCCTTGAGAAACAAAATCTTTTCAGGTTCCAAGAGTTGCTCTGTTTCTTCAACTTCTGGGGGATATTCAGTAATGGGTTCCTTTGGTTCTTGTCCTATGTAAGGTTTTAGCAAACTTACATGAAAAGCATTGTGTATTTTCCAATGAGCAGGAAGCTCAAGTCGATAAGAAACTTCATTTTTTTTCTCAATCACTTTGAAGGGTCCAAAGTATCTACTGGAGAGATTTGGAAAAGATGAATTTTGACCAGCACCTTGTTTGAGCCTGCTTTTATCAAACTTTAGCAAGACATATTGACCTTTTTCAAAAGCCAAAGGTCTTCTTCGTTTATCTGCTTGCTTCTTTTGTCGCTCTTGGGAAATTTTGATAGTGGCTCAAACTTGATCCATTGCGGTTTTTAAATCTGAAGCAAACTCATCAGTAGCAAAAATCTTATATTTAGTGCGAATAATTGGAGGAGGAATCACTTTACCCTGTACTATTTCATTTGGAGCTTTCCCTGTGGATGAGTGCACTGTATTGTTGTAAGCAAACTCCAATAATGGAAGACATTTCTCCCATTGTGACTTGTGTTCACTAACATAAGCTTTCAACATATCCAAAAGAGTGAGATTCATCACCTCTGTTTGGCCGTCAGTTTGAGGATGAAAAGCTGAGGAGAACTTTAAAGTGGTTCCAAAATTCTCAAATAAAGCACGCCAAAAGTTACTTGTGAATTTGGAGTCTCTATCTGAAATGATCTCAGAAGGCATACCATGTAATTTGAAGATATGTTGAATGAAAAGTCTTGCAGCTTGTGCAGATTTCAGTGTTTTATGACATGGAATAAAATGTGATTGTTTGCTGAATCTATCAATTATGACCCAAATCATATCATGACCTTGAGGTGTTCTTGGAATACCTGAGATGAAATCCATTGTGATAGATTCCCATAGATCTTTGGGCACTGGAAGAGGTTGCAACAATCCTGGAATCTTCTGCCTATCATATTTGGATTTTTGGCATACCAGACAAGCCTCAATGAAGTTATGTGTATCTCTTCGTAATGTTGGCCAATAAAAGTAGCGCTCAATTGCACTTAGAGTGGCTGCCCTCCCTCTATGCCCTGCATAAGGGGGTTCATGACTTTCTTTAAGCACATTTTGTCGAACAAGAAGAGTGACACAAAGGCGATTGTTCATGAGAAGGTAACCGTCTTTGATGGAATAATCTGGATGAGAATCTCCTTGCTGTAAATTTGACCAAATTGCTGCAGAATCAGTATCTTCATCATAAGTATTCTTCATCGTTTGAAAATCTTCATGATGAGCCACTGTAATAGTTGCAATGCGAGGCACTCTAGAAAGTGTATTAGCAACTACATTTTGTTTCCCTGGAGTGTACATAATTTGAAAATGAAACATAGACAAGAAATTTTCCCATCTTGCATGTTTCTCCTGCAAATGCTTTTGAGTCTTGAAATACTTCAAGCTTTGATGATCAATTTTAATAAGGAATTCATTGCCTAAAAGATAATGTTTCCATATCTTTAAAGCATGAACCACTGCTAAGAGCTCCTTTTCATAAATGTCATACCTTTTCTCCACATCATTTAGACGGCGGCTTTCAAAGGCTACGGCATGGCCTTCTTGATTTAGCACTGCACCAATACAATCACCGCAAGCATCTCCTTCCATCACAAATGGTTTTACCAAATCTGGAATGATAAGAACAGGTCCAGAAGTAAGAGCTATTTTCAGCCTTGTGAAGGCTGCCTTCTCTTTTTCCTTCCATTGGAAAGAGATCTTCTTCTTTGTAAGGTCATGAAGTGGAGAAGCCATATGTGCAAAATTCTTGATAGAGCGGCGGTAATAAGAACATAAGCCAAGAAACGATGGCACCTCATGTACATCATGAAGATGAGGCCATTCTTGGATTATCCTGATCTTTTCAGGATCCATCTGAATCCCTTCAGAAGAGATGACATGCCCAAGGTAATTTATCTTATGCATGAAAAATTCACTCTTTTTACCATTTACCAAGAGTTGATTTTGTTGTAGTAATTGTAGAACAATTTCCAAGTGTTGATGATGATTCTCTTCATTCTTGCTAAAGACAAGAATATCATCAAAGAAAGTACCGACATATTGTCGATGCTCTCTAAAGATGCGCTCCATCATTCGATTAAAGGTGGCTGGTGCATTGGTTAATCCGAAAGGAACCACCAAGAATTCATAAAGACCGTATGAAGTGCGAAAAGCAGTTTTGTGTACATCTTGTGGTATTACCCTAATTTTATGATAACCACTCTTTAGATCAATGCGGTTGAAAACCTTTGAGCCTCCTAAACGATCCAAAATGTCGTCAATTCTGGGAATAGGAAACCGATTCTTCACAGTGATTTTGTTGAGGGCTCGATAATCAATACACATCCTGAATGTACCATCTTTCTTTTGAATAAGAAGAACCGGTGAACAAAATGGTGAGCTACTTGGCCTAATTAGCCCACGATTGAGTAGGTCTTCGACTTGCTTTCTAATTTCTTCTTGTTGAGGATGGCTCACACGGTATGGTGCTATATTAGGAGGAGAACTGCCCGGAATAATATCAATATGATTGTCTTCTGGTCTTTCTGGGGGAAGCTGATAAGGAAGATCTTCCGAAAAACAATCTTTATACTTTTCCAAGAGCTGAAGTTGCTCTTGGTTTTCAGCATTCATATTATGTTTTACATCAGTGACATAAAGCAGACAACATTGAACACAATCCTTAATTGCTCTAGAGACTTGCATATGGCTTACCATAGGTATGGTGTCTCCAAAAACTCCAACTTGGATCTCGTACTTCTTGCCTTTTTTGGTGAGTTCTACTTTCTTTTTCTGAGAGAAGATGGTTGAATCTACTCTATGATTCTAGGGCATGCCAAGAATCACATCGCAACCATCAAGGTCTCACATACAAAAGGTATCTTTGTCACTGTAGCCTTGAATTTGAAACTTGAGCTTGCCAATGTAGGGTATCACAGTCTTCACTGTGTCACCTTCATCAGCATTTAAAGCTTGGTGAACTTCTGCCGGAGTGTCCATCTCTTCGTTCTTTAATCCAAGCTCTTTAGCTAATTGGAAGGAAATGATATTTTCATTCGCCCCAAGATCTATCAAGAATAGTGCTTGCTTACCTTGCAACTGTCCCCAAGCTTTTAATAATTTGCGTGTCTCTGGAGTGTGAGTTGTGTTTGCAACTACATCACTGATAGCATTGATTTTCACTAGTGACTTAGGCTTGTTGTCAGAAACCTTGCTTTGTCCCTTGTTTGGACATTGCTTCGCTATGTGGCCTGTTTGTCCACATTTAAAGCACTTCCCTTCTTTCATGAAGCGTTGCTTTTCTTGTTTGGGAAGTTGCTTTGCTTGTGGCTATAGATTGGAGCGAAATTGAGGTGCATAGGGCTGCATCTTCTTTTGATTTGATGGCTGCTTTTGCCACTGTTTTTGTCCTTCATTTGGGGCTGAATACTCCTCATTGTCAGCTACTCTCTTGTTATCATTCTTTTGAAATGATTTGTTGCCATTGTGCTCCATTTCCCATGTCTCTGCATGGTCAATGAGTTCCCTGAGACTAGAACAATGATAATGATTAAGAGCAGTACGAAGTTAAAAATGTAAACCTCCTTGAAACTTCCTAAGCTTTTCCGAACTGCTGATCTTCTTGAAATGTTGGACCTTCAAAAGTAGCTCCCAAAATCTCTTGGTATAGTCACCAAGTGACTCATTTTTCCTTTGCCAAAGCCGATCCCATTCCATTTTTACATCTCTTTTGAAATGAACAGGAAGAAATTGGCTTTGTATCATGCGAACAAAGGACCGCCATGATTTTGGGGCAGCATGATCATATTCAAACCCCGTCCACCAAGTATGGGCTAAGTCGGTGTAAAGCTACAAACTTAATCTTTTCTTTTTCTTTATACTTGTCACGACCATACAAAATTTGAAATTGACGAATAAACTTCAAAAGAAGATCAGGATTTCGGGAACCATCATACATACTGAACTTGATCTTCTTTTCAAGTTGAGATAGTGACTTAGTCTTCTTCTTCTTCTTATGCCTTCGTCCATGCTCGGATCTTGAGGTTGAAGATGATGAAGTGCTTGATGGGGATGAAGATGGAGATGAGGGTGAAGAATGTCAACGCCTTTGACGATGATGAGGTCTTCCACGAGAAGGGTGTGACTCTTCGTTACTAGAAGAGGATCCATCAGAATAGGCGCCAGATGACTTTGAAGAAGAGGATGAGCTTCAACGCGATCTCTTTCTTTGCCTTGAAGTAGAATGGGACTGCCTCTTAGAAGTAGTTGGACTTCTTGTTCGGCTCCTTTCATTGGTATGACTTTGTTTCCTTGAAGTAGATGGGCTTCTTTCCTTGAATTCTTTGGGATTCTCAACTTTTTCTAGTTTGAGAAGTTGCTCACGAATTTGCTGATTCTCCTCTCTAAGACTTTGAATGGCTTGAAGGATAGCACTCGACTGATCCATTGAGAATCTTAAGAAAAAAAAAATGCTCAAGCACTCAATGCAAGGGCTGAAAACAAACAAACTTATAATTGTAAGCACTACCAGTGTTGGGGGTGAGGACCGAGCCAAAGCTCTGATACCATTGTAAATGCCCCGAACAACGTAGTATGCTTAACAATTATGATATTCGCTTGTTTTCAAGATTTAATATAAAAGAGAATGAACACTTAAAGCTAAAAATGAAAATTACTCACAAAATTATAGCCATGAAAATGTAAAAGTAATGGAGACAAGATTGAGGGTTGAAGATGGGCAACCCCCCCCCCCCCCCCCGAAGGAATGTATTTCTTCTCAACCCAAGTCCCTTAGGGAAGAGCTCAGTTACAATCAACCTGAGAGTGAGAAAAAGTAATTCTCACTCTCACAAGATTATGCAAAGATATACAAACACAGATGCATTATCTATTATGCAATGATAAGAACTGATTTCTTTACAGTATGAGAGAAGAAAAAGGGAAAATCAGCCTTTCTCCATCGTTGATTAGCAGTACATGGATAGGGCTTGCTTCTTGTTGCTAAAATGGAAGAAAGAGCTCGAGAAGGAGGTGCTGTAATGAATTTACAGGCTTGCTGTCTTGTAAACAGCAATGATAGAAGAGGGCATATGGAGGAATTTGATAATGGAGAAGTGGGGGATGATGATGGGGATGGATGGGGCCAGTTTCTGGCTATCTATGGGTGCTGTACATGAGTTTACAGCAAAGAAAAATGATGTTGAATGAAGAAAAACGAGCTCTTATTTATAGGAGAGGGGAGAGCTAGTACAAAAGGGGAAAGTGGAGTAGCACAAGACAAGTGTCCAGCCACATGTCATGAGATGTGACAAGTGGTGGGACACTTGGAAACTTGTGTGACAAGTGTCTTGACACTTGTCTCTTCTGTATGGCCTTCCTTTTTGGGTTGAATAATGTCAAGAATAGAAACAACCAAATTTAGTAAGCACAGTCAGAGTACAAAACTTACTATTTTTAGAATGACATCCCTATTTTTTAGGACTAGCATTTTTAGGCTAATTCGAGGCTCCTAAAATTTAGGGATCCCCCAATATGGGTATCATATGAAAGCTTTTTCCGTGTACATCGCAAAAATGGTATCCGAATCTTCATGTGACTTTCCTATGCAAAGAAATGTGCATTTCAAGCTTTCAGCCCACACATGCACATTAAGAAGCATTTCATGATCATGCCATCTTGTTGATTGTAACTGTCTGTTCTGGTGGATCTAGCCCACACTTCAAGGCATCAATCCTTTCTGTGTGCCAGTCTAACCCTGATATGCATGAGTTCTAGTCACACACGCCCAATCGGGCCATATAGGTGGAAGTGTGAACTATCTTTTCTCTAACCCACTACGTCGGTCCACCATAACCTGTGACCACTCATCAGTGGGGGCCAGCTCCAATGCAATTTTCTTTATATCTAATTAGTGCAAAGGAAATAAATTTAATAAATCATTATATAGACAAATTAATGAAAAAGGATACAAATTCTGTTTCTATAGAGTTGTGACAGAAGCTAAGGATGAGATTTCCTTTCTTCATAGAAAATCATGGAGGGATGTTGTAGTTGACAAGGACTATAGGCCACACACGGTAAGAAGTTGAGCACAGACCGAATGGGTTCATGCCATCCATAGCAAGATCGAGGAGAAGATTCCTTGGCTCTCGAGCAAAGCCTAGAAAGGTAGAGTCAATGTGGCTCCATGTGCGTGAATCCACTGATATTCATTGAAATCCATCCGTGGATCTATTCTACGCATGCCACATTGTCAAGCTCGCCATGCTGAATGTAACAAAATATGTGGTTTATGCGGGGGGATAAGTGGAAAGTATCTAAGAACTTTTTGAAGGATGGTTTGGCCTTGCAAGTCCTGTCGATACTTGTGAGCACCAAAATTTGGACATGTCTCCATAGTCTCGTATTCTCCTTGAAATAGCATGCAATCATTGATACATACATGGATGCTATTGTAGTCCATGCCAAGCTTTTGTAATACATGTCGAGCATCATCATGAGACTCATGCATGGTATTTGCAAGTGGTAATATATGATACTTTAGTAACTTGAAACAAAATCATAAAATAACTTAAAAAAGCACAAATGTTTTTTATGATAGTTGCGTAAAGAAATCAACGAAGCATACGTACAAGGTACATGAACAACTCGGAACACAATATTAGTGAGTTTGGGAATCTCCAAATTCCCATTTTTTGAATACAAAAAAGGTGGCATCCGGACAACATGTCCATAAGTTTCTCAAAACCATATGATGTGATCTAACATTGGAAAGTGCTTGAAAAATGGAATCTATTGAGCTATAGAGCACTCGATTTGGAGTTATAGTGTTCAAGTTATGACAAATCTAAATATTTAACCATGTGTCCCAAACTTATGGGAAAACCCCATATTCCCCAATATGGCGTTTCGGTCACACTCGCATCGCTCCACTCGTATTTTGCTTACACACTTAGGAGTGCAAGTAGTGTCTTCAAGTGAGATACTCGGCACCCATCATATAATGGTATGGATGCTTCCTCTCTAAGCGGATTAGATGTCTCGATATCCATGGGCATCAATGTATCGATCATTCCCTCCATCTCAAGCTCCAAGATTTTAGGAAAGTCTGGAAGGTTGCATGTCTTCTCTGGTATTGATGGTATAGATTGGGTAGTATCTTCCAAATGGTGGATTGGCTCAGGAACTCCATCCATTGTATGTCCACAAACTCTTCTAACTGGCCGGAAAGGGTGCAATCCTCCTTCGGATGAGACGTCACCTCCCAGGATAGAAAATTTATCAGCCACACCCAATGTTTTTGTATATGACATTCAATTAGTTTTCAAATACAATTCATGATTGATATACACTTTTCTTACCGTTTTCTCAAAATTTGAGATCGCTTGATCAGTGATCTATGATTGAAACTTTTCGAAGTGTCATACATGTTTTACAGACAATCGATGTTTTTGTCTAATTGCCAGCTTACATTGAGAGCAAGGACATGGGACATGCTGATTAAGATGCGCCTCATGATCTTAAACATCATGACCTTCATCATTTTCCATTTGTTCTACGTTACAACAAACAATTTATTTTTGTTATCATTCTTTTTTTCTTTCCTAAATTGTTTGAAAAGGGATTTCTTCTCTTGTAACTCAACAAAATTAACATATATAAAGTCTCCACCCACCCACAATTTAGCATATGTCAGAGTGTTTCTCGGAGTGTTTCCTATCTTGTAGTATTGCGCCAGATCTCACCGGACCTCGCCATCACCACCACTACTACTACTACTATTACTACTACTACAAACAAGAAAAGAAGAAGTTAAAGAGCAAGATCTTTCCCTCTCTTTGTTTTTCATCCATTCCTTCTCTTCTCTCCCTTCATCTCTCTCTCTTTCTCTCTTTCTTTATTATGTCGTATGTTTATTCCCTCTCTCTCGTTCCTTTTTTCTTTTTCTCTTTCTCTCCCTCTCTCGTGTCCTTAAACAAAACATCTCTCTCTCTCTCTCCCCAAGCACGTAGAGAAGGCCGTAAGGCCTTCTATCGAGATGGCCGGATTTTTATAGATGGACGCCCCACCAAATAGGGGGGCGCGGCCTATGAGACGGGGCAGAGGACTGTACAGAAAACCCCGATACGTGTGGCAGTTTGGAACTGCAACGGCTCCCTATGGTCACGACCGGACAGACTTGAGGAGATTTTACCCGACCATGATGTTATATGCCTCACAGAGACACATGAGAGCCCAGAGAGAGGGCTTCCACGCATTACAGGATTTGAGTGTGTATTTGCATACCGGGCTACTACTAGGCAGAGAACATCTAGGGGCTCAGGAGGGGTGGCAGTTCTATTCCGCCAGGGGATACAGAGACATATCCAGTTAGTGAGACGAGATGAGGAAGCCAGTTACATATGGATGAGAGTGCAGATATCAGATGAGAGATGGATCTATATGGCAATATGCTACTTTTCACCACAAGGGTCCAGATATGCTACTACGCAGGGTGATATTCAGGCCAGAGATTCCCCCTCCCCTTATTCATAGCTCTCAGAGGACATTATTCTGTATTCTAGTTTGGGTGAGGTCTTCCTTATGGGGGACTTCAATGGGCGCACACAGAGCCGACAGTGTGAGAGTTTTGATATGGAGCAGCGAGAGATCATGAGAGCATTAGACCCTGAGGAGTTGGGGATCAGTAGGGAGTCAGCAGATACTGGGCCAGACGCCACAGGGTATGGAGGGCATTTACTTGAGCTTGGTAGTAGACATCATCTCGTTATTTATAACGGGATGGGACGATGGCCATATTCAGGAGGTCTTACATGCTTCCCACATGGGGGGGGCGAGAGTACTGTAGATTATCTGCTCGGACCGATCGATGGGATGCATACTATCGAGTCCTTCGGCCTTGGGAGACTTCCACTCGGTGCCGATCACACCTTTCTCAGTTTCTCACTCCTCACCTCATTACCATCACCACCTGCAGATATCATACCCCACATGCATACTACCATACACTTCACTCATAAGCTCTCACATATTTACTCACAGCATCTAGAGGAGCACATCACGTCACTTGATCCATACGCACCCCTTGATACACTGACCATTGATATCACACGCATTCTGCATGATTCTGCTACACTCAGTTTTCCACATCACACATACACGCACCCCCCTCGGACGGGTACCATGCCACAGAACAGGTGGTATGATGATGAGTGCAGAGATCTACGTCGACAGCTACGCGATTTGGAGGCCAGAGGAGAGATCACACACAGACAGGCGCAGAGACGCATGCACCGCTTGACCCGCCGTAAAAAGCGGGAATGGGAGGAGGAGAGATATTGGGATATATACCACCTTCTTATGAGCAGAGATTGTGCAGAGGCATGGAGGCAGATCAGGGAACCACGCTCACCCACACCGATACATGACCCTGCAGTATGGCATGGATACGTACAGAGTTTATATCATGTACCCGCACAGCCGCTGATACCCACAACATGTACACCAAGACCGGGTATTTCATCCTTTTTCACCACTAGTATGGTGAAACATGCTATCTCACGGTTACAGTATGGCCGCGCTTGAGACCAATTTGATCTTCAGGCAGAGCATATTATATATGGTAGAGACACATTGGCTCCACTCATTGCTCACCTCTTCAACCGTGCATTGTCGGAGGGGTTCCCTGACTCGTGGACAGAGCACACCATTGTACCTATCCACAAGTCAGCGGATCCTATGGATCCTAACACATATAGGACCATCATGATTGGACCAATTTTGTCCAAACTTTATGGCATGGTGATGGAGGAGGAGCTCAGCACGCTAGCAGAGAGAGAATGCATGCGCACACCCGGACAGGCAGGGTTCAGACGGGCATTTTCTACCATAGACCACATCTTCACTCTCCGTTGTCTGATCGACCAGACACGAGTGAAGAAACAGAGATTGTACTATTGCTTTGTGGATTTTCGCAAAGCCTTTGACATGGTTCCGAGAGAGAGGCTTTTCAGACGCCTACTTGATCTGGGGGTAGATGATGACATGATGTGGGGTATTTATGCACTATATGAGCGGGTTACTGGCAGAGTCAGATGTCCGGGAGGTATATCAGATCCCCTTGTGAGCACCATTGGTGTGAAACAAGGATGCCCACTCTCACCGACTCTATTTGGGCTATACATTGATGAGATAGCAAAGTTTATTCAACAGCGAGCCAGTGGAGGTATAGATCTCAGTGGAGCCACAGTTCATATCTTAATATATACAGATGACATTGTGTTGGTCTCCGACTCAGCTCAGGGATTACAGCAGCATTTATTAGCATTGGATGATTTTTGCATATAGAGAGGCATGACAGTGAACCTTGGTAAAACCAAGGTTCTTATATTCCATACATCAGCTCAGATACACAGACAAAGTATTTTTATGGCAGCAGGAGGGAGTATTGAGGTCACTGGATCATATGTATATTTGGGAGTCACCTTTACAGCAGCTTCAGGGACTTTCTCGATGACACACGAAGCTCGTGACCGCCTCACTAGAGGATACTCAGCATTGGCTCTTATGGAGCGACAGTGTTATCAAGCACACTTCCAGGAGCCCCACACCAAGGGGTGGCTCTTTGATACTCTAGTCACTCCAGCACTGATGTATGGAGCAGCTATATGGGGGCCAAGCCTTGCCGATTATATATGGACATTGATGGAGAGACCTCAAGTGATCATGATATCTAGATTGATTCGCAGCAAGGCCTCAGTCCCACATGACATTGTGCGAGCAAAGCTTGCCACACCGCCCATGCTAGTCGAGGCATTATTTCAGACAGTCTGCTTCCTACACAGATTTCAGGATATGGACAGAGATCGCATTGCATATAGAGCATATATGGCATCTCAGGAGATGGCTCGAGCGGGGGATACCACATCATGGTATGCACAGACTAGAGCTTGGTTTGACAGACATGGGCTGGACATTGATAGACTCCCACCTCTTCTATATGATACTCAGGCTCCCACTTACACCCTCTCTCTCTCTGAGAGGAACAGAGTCATCAGACAGGAGATATGGCATATTTATATACAGAGGACATGGGTCAGCCCTGCACAGCCACTGCCATCGAAGATGGCACATTATTATACACAGTTCTTGAGCATATCAGAGCAGGGATTCATAGAGATTTCGAGATATATGCAGATCTATATGCCACATCGATTAAGAGTTCTTATTGGACAGCTCATGGTATCATCACATCAGCTTATGATTGAGAGTGGCAGAGCCAGTGGCATCCCATGGGAGGATAGGATATGCCCCCTTTGCAGATCAGAGGTGGAGAGTGAGGAGCATTTTGTTCTCAGATGTCCGGCATACTCAGAGTTGAGATCTAGATACACATTGAGTAGCTCACTTCAGGGATGTATGACTGATATGGATCAGAGATCATTTGGCCGTTTTCTGGGAGAGGCATGGCACATCAGAGAGCAGAGCACACAGCGGGTCCCAGTCAGAGAGGGGCCCACCCAAACGACTATTACACAGTTCTTTTAGACAGACAGAGTGAGAGCTACTATACCAGCCTCCAGCCAGACCTCCGGGCTCACACTACAGCAGGCTGAGGACCAGCGTACCCGACGCCGCACGAGGATCCGGGGGTTTCGAACCCCACAGCCACACCGACAGGAGATCCGGAGGATTCTTGATCTACATCGACAACAGACTGAGATCCGACGATACTCGACACATTGGATCTCAGATCTCCAGTTTGCTCTTTCTCCACCACCGATGTACCACATCCTACATCCAGGAGGGATCACCTGCTATTAGCGACTTCGATGACTGCTACTACATCCCAGGATAGTATATCTCCCTGCATCTGTTACATATACACATCGCACCACTTTATCACAGCCGACAGTTGTTCCCCTATCACAGCCGACATTTGTTCCCCTTTTGTAGCCATTATTTGGAGTACCAGAGCTACATACGCACATACACATATACGACACTTATCACACTCACAGCACCATATTTTCAGTTTCCAATTTTTAGCTTTTCATTCAGCACTTTTATTTTGGATAGCTGGACCTCATTAGTTGTATCACAGTTTGTCTCATAGGCCAGTTTTGGTCTTTAGAAGACGTTAATATAACTTTCTTTCTTTCTCTCTCTCTCTCTCTCTCTCTCTCTCTCTACTGCTACTGTTATTGCTACTGCTACTGCTACTGCTACTACTACTACTATAAGAAAAGAACAAAAAACAACAACAACAACAATAACTACTACTACTACTACTACTACAAGAAAAAAACAAAAAACAACAACAACAGTAACAACAACAACTACTACAAACAAGAAAAGAAAAGAAAAAAAAAAACAACAACAACAACAACAACAATAAACAAGAAGACTACTACTACTACTACTATGACCATGACTATGACAACTATGACTACCACAACAACAACAAACAAGAAAAGAAGAAATGAAACAACGACTACCACAACAACAACAAACAAGAAAAGAAGAAATTAAACAACGACTACCACAACAACAACAAACAAGAAAAGAAGAAATTAAACAACGACTACCACAACAACAACAAACAAGAAAAGAAGAAATTAAACAACTACCACTACCACTACCACTACCACTACCACTATCACTACTACGACTACAATTACAACTACCACAACAACAAAAATTAGGAAAAGAATAAATTTATTTATTTTTTATTTTTAAAAAATAAACAACAACAACAACAACAACTACTACTACTACTACTACTACTACTACTACTACTACTACTACTACTACTACTACTACCACTACTACTAAAAACAAGAAAAGAATAAATTAAAGAACTACTACTACTATCACTACTACTACTACAAACAAGAAAATAAGAAATTAAAGAACTACTACTACTACTACCACTACAAAGAAGAAAAGAAGAAATTAAAGAGCATGCTCTTACCCTCTCTTTGTTTTTTATTCATTCATTCTCCTCTCTCCCTCCTTCTCTCTCTCTTTCTCTATTATGTTTAATGTTTTTTCCGTCTCTCTCTGGTTCCTTCTTTCTTTTTCTCTCTTTCTCTCCCTCTTTCATTTCCTATCTTTCTCTCTCAATACACATGATTTTTAACAAAAACAAGCAAAAGAAAAGGAGAAAAAACAAAAACAAAGAAAGAGGGAACAATGCACTCACCGCAAAGGCCCAAGGATGGATTCGGCAGCACCTCTTTGCGACGGCGGCTTCTCTTCGTTCTCCGTACATTTCCTACTCTTCTTCAAAATGGCGGCAGCGGTGTTGAGAAGCTCTCCCTATCCCTCTTTCTCTCTTTCTCTCCCTCTCCCTCTCAAACGCAAGATGCAGTTTGCTCTCCCTTTGACAACTTGAAAATATTTGCTCATATATACCAAACATGCTCACTATTGTATCAAACATCAAAAAACTATTACACATTTGATAGAAATGGATTTAAGTTTAGTGTTGAGCCAATGGTCAAATGCATTTACTTCAAGATTACTTATTCTCATATAGTGGAAGATTAAAGGATCAAGAATCTCAATCTTTTGTTGTATATCAAAAGGGTGTTCATGCATCATACACTTAGTAAAAGTAGTAAAATAGTGACTATACGAAAACAAAATTATTGATGGAAAAATATCATTCTTAAGGAGAAAAAATTTAGATATATTATATCTCAATCCAACAAGAAGGATGGAGTCATTTACTTCTCTTCTCTTATCCTTAAGGATCTGCACACATTGTGAGTCCAAAACAATTATATAATTTCTCTTGCCTCCTATGTCACTAGAAAAGAAGCAATATACACCAATACCTATTAGGTTGACCCTATTAAGCATGTCAAAAAGCTCATCCTCTAGAGGTCCTAGTTGCTTCGCTTCTTTTTCTTCAACTTTCTTCCTCTTATGCTCTCTCTATTTCTCTACTTATTGCTTTGTAGTTGTTTCCTCCTTCTCAAGACATATTTCATGCATGGCATCCTTCACTTTAGGACTTGTATCCTCCTCCTCCTTCCTATATGGTGGCACATTAAGAATATTATGCCTTTTCATTTGTAAGATATCATTTCTCTTGCATCTTATGTCACCAGAAAAGAAGCAATGTACACTAGAACGTACTAGGTTGACCCTATTAAGCATGTCAAAAATCTCATCCTCTAGAGGTCCTAGTTGCTTTGCTTCTTTTTCTTCAGCTTTCCTCCTCTTATGCTCTCTCCATTTCTCTACTTATTGCTCCATAGTTGTTTCCTCCTTCTCATGTCATCTTATATCTCTCTCATGCATGACATCCTTCACTTTAGAACTTGTATCCTCGTTATTCTTCCTATATGGTGGCACATTAAGAATATGATATGCCTTTTCATTTGTAAGAGGAACTCGATCCATAGCCTTGGAGAATCTATATATCAAGCTTTGTAGAATAATCTTATTTTGATCCGTAAGTATCACTCTATGTGCATGGATAGCATAGATGTATACATCTTGGAAAAGTTCAATCAAAATGTCCTTTGTAGACTCTTGAATGCAAATAAGAGCACTCCTTATCTAGCTAAAGCTATCAAGACTATGCCATTCACATATCGCCTTGACTACTCTCTAGAATGGCAACTTTGCAATTGCATTATTAAGAGCTTTCATCACCTTCATGATTTTCCTAAGATATCTTACACCTTGTGTGAGTCTCCTTTTTATCCTTCTTTGGTGGCTTGGATAGCTTAGAGGATTGATGGAGTCAACAATGTTCCTAGGATCAACCTTCTACTTCCTTGCAATAGTCTTAGTTGTAGCCATGCCTCAACAAAATAAATTACAACATGATAAGAAAACCAATTATCAACAAGAAACTAAACACAAAACATATAAAATGTGAAAAAAAGAAAGGTAAAACAATAAATCTATGACTAAATTTGTGTTTCACATGACAAAGCCCAAACTATGCACCAATTGACTGAAATTGTGATTATTTTTCCATCAAAGATAGTTACCCATAGAAGAACATATAAAAGGAAAATAGATACAACTAAGATAATGAATCCAACCGCTAAATTTGCATTTCACACTACAAAGCCCAAACTATACACCAATGTCTCGAACTGCATTTTTTTCCATCCAAGATAGTGACCTAAAAAAAGGGCCACTGATCTTATTTGACAAAACAATGTAGATTAATGTATGCATGTCTACTTGATTGCTAAAGATGTTGCTTTGGAGTATGATTTTCTTCCAAAAGAGGTGGTTGATCTTGCTAGTTTGCCCTTGCTATATTTCAATAGTAAGGGGAAGATAAAAATGATTCTTTATTAGAGAGACTAGATTTAAATTATGAGTTAAGATTGTAATTATTTATTAATGTGATACTTGATAGAACATGGAATCAAAAATCACTTTTTCTAGGCATAAGAATACTTCTCACGTGCTAAAGAAACTTAAAAAAAAGTCAAATTTCTATTGAGATATAGAGAGAATATATATATATATATATATATATATATATATATATATATATATGTATGTATGTATGTATGTATGTATGTATGTATATATAGAGAGAGAGAGAGAGGGAGGGAGGGAGAGAGAGAAGAAATGCACCATGTACACTCCCAAAGACTATTTCATATTGATCATAATCCATATATATATATAAATGAGACCTAGTCTAGATAGGGTGAACTATATATAGCTCCAACTCCCCTACTCAAACAAAGGTCTTTCACTACAGATGAAAAAAATCATTGGGGAGCACAAGAAAAAAAAACCCAAGCTTCTATATACAAATCTACAAACATGATCAAGAATGATTATTATGTGCATATAAAGTGAATCTGTGCATGTGAAGTGAAATTGAATATGTATGTATAACGTGTATGTGAAGGAAAACTAAATATGTATGTACAAAGATGACCAAGCGATATGAAGTGTATGTGCATATGTGAAGTTTTTGGGTACCTAGAAGAAGTATAAAAGGATTATTGTGTGCATGTAAAGTGAATCTGTGTATGTGAAGTGAAACTGAATATATATGTATAAACATGACTAAGAGATATGAGGTGTATGTGTATGTGTGAAGTGTATGGTGCCTACAAGGAGTACGTACAATGGCACTACAATATCATAGTAGATTAATTCACAAATATTGAAGTTGAGCTCACAGGAAGACCCAAACCAAACTTCTAAATAATATCTTCAATGGAATCTATTTGATGCAATAATAAAATACCCTTTTCTTGATAGCTTTAAATCTGAATAACAAGAGATGAGTGTATGTTTTCAAGATCCACCATGTCAAATGCTGAAGACAAACCTTCTTTACTTATTGAAGGAAGTTGAGATTGTTAGAAACAAGTATGGTATCATCCACATATAGAGAAAGAATAACAAAACTATCATTGTAGGGCTTGACAAATAAGGTAGGATATGAAGAATAAGAGATAAAACCTTGTTTTGTAAGGAAGATATCAATCTTTGGATACCAAGCTTGTGAAGTTTTTTTGAGACCATAGAGTGCGCGATAAAGTCTTCAAGAAAAATTTTCCTTATGTTTGACTATAAATTCCTTTGGTTGCTCCATGTATATCTCTTCCTTTAGATTTCCATTAAGATAATAAATTCTCGCATCCATTCGGTGAATCTCCAAATCAAACTCAACAACAAAAACTAAGAAGACCCAAATATTGTTAATACAAATAACAAGCGAGAAAGTTTCTTGATAATCAACTCTTGCAATTCGTAAGAAATCTTTGGCAACTAGTATTACTTTGAATTTGTCAAATGTTCCATATGCTTTTCTTTTGTTTTTATAAACCCACTTGCATTTAATAGCAATACGTCTAGGTGGTAACTTAATTAGAACCCATGTACCTTTAGAGAAGAGAAGAGATTCATACTCAACTTCCATAGTCTCCTACCATTGTTCCTTTTGTGGGGATGACATGGCATCACTATCAGAGACATGGTCTTCACAAATATTAAGAGCATTCCCAAGAATATCAGCATCATAAACATGATAGGTACTAGCATGCCCATTACCAATTGAAAGATCAACATAAAGATCAATGCCAAGGTCATCATCAACAATAATAGGTGTAACTTGTGAATCCTAATTTGAAGAGTCAATATTATATTGTGATGGAGGTTCATCATCATATGAAAAAGGAAAGGCACTGTGAGTAATGACTTTGTATTATCAATGTCTTGTAGTGACCATGTCCTCCCAACATCCTCTTGATCAGACCATGTGCTACCTATAAGTTGCTTATTGAAAATAGCATCAAAACTCATGATTATCTTCTTGAAGGATGTATTATAAAACTTTTATCCCTTAGAAAAAACTAAATATCCAATGAAAATAATTCAAACCAGAGGATCAAGTTTTTTGTGACTCTATTTGGGTACATGAATATAAGAAATACATCTAAAGGTTCAAAAATATGAAACATAAGGAGTTTCACTGCCCAAGTAGTAATCAAAATTTTACCAAAATGAGTAGTCATATAAAGATGATTTTGCACAAATATTGCTATTAAGATTGCTTCAGCCTAGAAACATAAGATAAGCCAGAATGAATGAGCATACATCACATGGCAGTGAGAATAGTCATGTTTTTATGTCAAGCAACACCATTCTATTGACGAGATTAGGGAATAGTATATTCATGATGAATATCCTTATTATTACAAAAAATCATCAAAATCATGTGTAATCTATTCTCCACCATTATCACAATAAAGTTTCTTGATGCAACGACCAATATGAAGTTATGTAGCTTTTTGATATTTCTTAAAAGATGATAAATCTTATGATTATTTTTGCAAGAGAAAAATAGTGGTATATCTTGAGAAGTGAGAGAGTGAGGGAGTGAATATGTGAGGGTGAGGGACTCTGGTGGAGGGGCTTTCCATCCTCTCCTTTCTTATTCTTCTTCTTTCCTTTCTCTTCTCATCTCTTATCTCACATGGCTATGTAGTATGGAGCTTGAAGGCGAAGGTTTTGAGGTTTCTTGAGCTTGCATCTCGGATCATGGAGCCACTAGAAGGTTTGTAATAGAAGAATACTTGATCTAGCATCAAGGTAAGCTCACGACACACGTAGAATAGAGGATACACATGGTTACGTGAGAGGTTTCCATTAGCATTCAACTTGAAAAGCTTGAGCAATAAGTGGTCTATGGGTCTTCATGGTCAAGCAAACACTCCCACATTTTGGTTTTGTTGCCAAGACAAATGAATTCGAGCCTTGAGTGCTTGTGTACCCAAATGGAGCATCAAAGTAGGGTTTCCTTGAACCGATGCTTGAGGTAGATGGGTAGGAGAAGGGCTGTTTGATCTTCATTGCAAGTAAATGTTTTGAATCCTTGAAGTTTAGATAGGTCAGTTTAATTAGCATCAATATTTACTTGTAGTTTGTAGCCATTTGAAGGCATTTAGGTAGAAAATTAAGGGAAAATGAAAGAAAAATGTGATAGGGTTTTGTTGTAACAGCAGGCCTAGATCAGGGTGCAAAGAGGAAAATAGAGTAGGAATTTAGAAAGAAAGAGAAAGGGGCATCGATGGAGTGTTGGAAAGGGCATTTCAGACCCTAAGGAAGAGAGAGAGAACTCATTTTCACTTGCACATTTGAGAGAGAGAGAGAGAGAGAGAGAGAGAGAGCTGACAAGATGTTGCAGGAGACTAAGGGAGTAGAGGTCACATCGATTCACATGATTTGAGTGCATATAACACCTACAGGTGAGCTACCTCAAATTTTTATGTGTCATAGATTGTATTTACAGCTTGTGGGACCTTGGGGGTTGGAAATTAATGCTTCAGTTGATGTGTAGAGATAGCAGCAGTGGCGGAGGAAAGCATTGGAGTCTAGCGGGTTTTCGACCTTTGGACTATATTTTGATAGGCGCCACGCCTATATTTTGTTATGTCTATAGAGACATCGATTATTTATTATTATTTTGTATGCGCTTATGCGCTTGGATATGTTATTTCTATTTGGACATTGAGATTGGGCGTGCCAAACTCTATGGGCACCGTCCATTAGCTTTATTTTCCTATTTTTGGTAGAAAGCAAACTCAAAAGCTAAAAGCTTGTCATATTTTTGTAATTGGGCTATTTTTGAGCATAAAGATTGGAAATATACATTAAATACATGCTTTGTGAAGCGCTCACACAAGGCATGGGGGAGATTCAACCCAATTTGTCTCTGGTCTCATGTCGTGCTTGCTTTTACATTGGTTTTTGTGCTAAAAAGTAGAGAACTTTGTTCTTGGGGACCTTTGAGGATTCACCACGTGAGCTACCTGCGTCCGATCTGCGCACCAGTGGTATCAGAGCGGAGCAGAGATCAAGGGCTTCCAATCGCTACCAATCTCGGGCGGAGGCGGAGCTCCAGGAACAAACGGCCTCTACAGTCAATCTCGTCGCGAACCGTCGATACAGGCAGATTTCTGGCGATCAAGAACCCCTGTTTCCACTCTCAGATCGCGAAGGACCACTCTCTGTCGGCGGAGGACCACTCCCTCAACTCCATGAACAAGTCGTGATCAACCAGTGAGAAATCTCTAATCTACTTCATTAAAAAGCTTAGTTTTAAGCTTAAGAAGCTTATAAGCTTCATAATCTTCAACTCGTCGCCAAGAGGAGGACCCCCGAAAAATTCGCGTGAAGGAAAACGGCCCCCCCCCCTCACGACTGAAAAACGGCGGCCTATTTCTCCATTACTTAAGCTTATTAAGCTTAAGCTTAATTAATTAAGCTTAAGTTACCTCTATACTCTGCAAGTCAGTGAAGGCAGATAAGTCTGCAAACTCTCGGTCACGCACTCCAGAAGACAAGTTTCGCAAGTCGACACTAATCAAGTACTGCAAGTCCTGCAAATCAGCTAAGTTCAGCAAGTTCATAACCCTGCAAGTCTGTTAAGTCTGCAACTCTGCAAGTCAGACTAAATCAGAACTGACTAACGCTCGAAACTCCAAGAAGACTTGTTCGTTTGCAAAAACTCAGAACTGGAAAGTTGTTCGCAGCAAGCTGTTTAACCTATCTGCAACTTCGTTGAAGTACTTTTAGCAAACAAAGACAGAAATATTTCAGAATTTCTGAAAATTGAAGAAGAAAATACCCAAAAATACATAGCCTTGTAAACCCAAATTTGAGCTACGCTCATCCCGCTAACTGATTTTGAGTGGGAAAGGTTTGTTGAGTTTTACAGGATGATTTCCCCACATATGGATGATCCTATGGCTGAAGACGACCTACCCGAGCCTACCATGGAACAAAAGCTGGATCTTATCATGCTGCAATTGGACGAAGAGCGAAGAGCTAGGCAAGCCTTGCAAGCGCAATTGACAAAGCTACAAGGAGCGTCCACTGATAAAGAAGAATCTCAAGCTGAAGATTTGATTCGCCGTACCATCGACGCCACTCTTGAAGCACAAACCATTCGCAAGGAATCCAAGATAAGTAAACGAAGTTTCAAGTTTCGCACTTTCAATGGCATAAGAGAAGGAAAGACTGTTTTATCATTCATTAGCCAGTTTGATGACTATTTCCATGAGGAAACTTATCCTGAGAAAGATAAAATCAAGTGTGTTACTAATCATCTGATAGATAGAGCATCACTTTGGTGGACTGTAGTCCGCAAGAGCATAGAATGTCCTGCTACATGGGAAGATTTCAAGAAGAAGTTTATGCAAAATTTCCTTCCACCGCAATTTCATGAGAAGGCAATCAAGCAATGGGATTTACTTCAACAGCGCGACCGTGAGCCTATACCACAGTATACAGAGCGTTTTTGGAATGCACTCTTACAGCTACGCATGCTTGAAGACGTACCAGAGACGACACATAAGCGGAAGTACATGTCTGGACTTCTTGGACATTACTACGCTGAGGTGAATATGTTCAAGCCTGCTACTCTTGAAGACGCTATCTCCTTAGCTCACGACACTGAAGATAAGTTACGTGGAAGAGATCGACGACCACAGCCATTCCAAGCAAACGGTAATTATGGATCTAAACAATTCAATTCAAATTTCAGAAGGTTTAATCCAGGTCGTTTTTCATCACCATCTTTCCGCAAGAATTGGCCTAAACCACCTGCATTACCATCCACTGTCAATCCAAATCCTAAGCCTATCCAACAAGCAAATCCAAATATACCCAGACTCCCAGCCATTGCAAATAATGTGACCAAAGCCAAGCCCATCGTATGCTACAAGTGTCACCAGCCAGGCCATCTCGCAGCAAATTGTCATTCAAAGAAGCCATCAGCACATATCAACTACCTTGGAGCTATGGACGAGGACGAGCATGAGGATATGCCGGATTTCACTGAAGAAGAAGATGATCCTACTACTACTTCCGACACTTTACCAGGTATGCCTACTTTACATTCATTGTTGACTATGAAATGTATGGTGCATGGAAAAGAAAGAATTATATTGCATGATGACGGTAGTACGCATGATTTTATTTCAGCAAAATTGGTAAAGGAATTGAAATTGCATACAGTACCTACGCACTATCGCATAAAAGCTGCATTTTTAGGTACTAGGTACAATGGCACACAAGAAGTTCAAGATTTAGAAATTCAAATTGGTCCATATATTGAAAGAAGAAATTTCTTAGTTGTCCCATTACAGTCTAGCGACATTATTCTAGGAATGCCATGGAGACACCAACATAATCCCAATATAGATTATTCCACACACACAATGAATATTAATTTTCAAGGAAAATCTATTACATTATTTGGTATGCATGCATCTCATATGTTTCCACTGCTTTCGCATACTCAAGCAAAACGTGCACTACGCAAGAATACTAAATCATATCTCATTTGGGTGAATGAATTGCACGCAAAAGAAACTCATATGCACCCTAGGCATAAGGAATTTCTTGCATATTTTAAGGACTGTTTTGCAGAAGACCTACCACCAGGTTTACCTCCATCACGTCCAGAAGACCATAAAATTGACCTAATACCTGGCACACAACCACCTTGCAAAGCCCCATATAGGCACAATCAAATAGAGCAAAAAGAAATCCAGAGTCAAGTAGAAGAATTACTAAATAGAGGTTTAATCCGACCTAGCAGTTCTCCATTCGGTGCACCTGTGCTCTTAGTCAAGAAAAAGAATAATACTTATCGGATGTGTATTGACTACCGAGCATTAAACAAGATCACTGTAAAGAATAGGTATCCTATACCTAGAGTTGACGACCTTATGGACAAACTGCAAGGATCTTCTATATTTAGTAAAATTGACCTTAAATCTGGATATCATCAGGTGAGGCTAGATAGATCCGACATATTTAAAACTGCATTCAGGACACAGTTTGGCCATTACGAATTCTTAGTTATGCCATTCGGATTAACTAATGCACCTGCCACTTTCAGTAGAATGATGAATCGTATTTTTCTAAAATATCAATATTGTGTGATTGTTTTCTTTGATGATATTTTAGTATTCAGTCAAAGTGAAAAAGAGCATTATGAGCATTTATCATTAGTTTTTCAATTACTGAAAGAAAATCAATTGTTTGCAAATCCTGACAAGAGTGAATTCTTTAAGACAGAAATAGAATATCTAGGTCATATTGTATCAGAAGAAGGAATAAAAGTTGATCCTAAGAAAATTGACGCAATATTGCATTGGCCTATCCCTAAAAATGTACATGAATTACGCTCATTCCTTGGTCTTGCTAGTTTCTATAGAAAGTTTGTACGTAATTTCTCATTACTTGCTTTACCACTGACCAAACTTCTTAAGAAAGGCATTGTTTATCAATGGGCTGAAAACCAGCAGAAATCCTTTGATTTACTTAAACGTGCATTGACCAATGCCCCTGTCCTACAATTGCCTGACTTTAACAGACCATTCTTTCTAGTTGTGACCGATGCTAGCGGATCAGGAATAGGAGCCGTGTTAATGCAAGACAACCATCCAATAGCATATTCTAGTTCTAAGCTGAAACCCTCTGAGCTTAAATATTCCACTTATGACAAGGAACTCTTAGCAGTTGTTCAAGCATTGAAACAATGGAAGCATTATTTAATGGGTTCAGAATTCATGATAAAGACCGACCAGCAAAGCATTAAACATCTACTTAGCCAACCCCAAATTTCTGACCGTCATATCAAATGGGCTTCATTCATTCAAAGTTTCCATCCTATCATTCAATACCAACCTGGAAAAGAAAATGTAGTTGCCGATGCATTAAGTAGAAGACCTGCAATTCATAACATTTCTATCATCTCTTTTGATTCTTTAATTACTATGAAAGACACATATCACCAGGATATTACTTTTCATTCTGATTGGCAAAAATTAGTTCAAAATAATTTTATTCCTGTTGATTCATTGTCATATAATGATGGATTCATGTTCTTTGAAAAGAGACTGTGTGTTACTATTCCATTCCGATCTTTTGTTTTAAATGAAATTCATTGTCCCCCATATCAAGGTCATAGAGGTATCATTTCTACATTACGCATGTTAACTGAAGATTTTTATTGGCCGCATATGGATGCAGATGTGTCTAATTTTGTTTCTGAATGTCTGATTTGTCAAAGAATAAAAAGACATCATGGTAAACAGTATGGATTATTAATGCCTTTATCTATTCCATCTAAACCTTGGGAACATATATCTATGGATTTCATTACTGGCTTACCAAATACTAAATCTAACCATGACATGATTTGGACAATTGTAGATAGATTTAGTAAGCAAGCATATTTCATTGCATGTAAGAAAACTTTAACAGCATCACAAGCAGCACAGTTATTTTTGAAAACTGTTTTTACTAACCATGAATTGCCGAAAGTGATTATTTCAGATAGAGATTCTAGATTTTGTAATAATTTCTGGATTACACTGTTTTCAAATCTAGGCACAAAGATTGATTTCTCATCTGCATTTCATCCAGAAACAAATGGACAAACAGAAGCCACAAATAGCACTATTTTAGATCTTTTACGTGCATACACTATCTCTAAACCTCAGACATGGGATACTCATTTACATTTATTACAGTTTGCTTACAATAATACACCGCACACATCTACAAAGAAAGCACCTTTTGAAGTTATTTATGGACATAGATTATCTACACCTGTTGCATCTTTGTCTAATAGAATACAAAGTGCCGATGATATTGTTGTTATGCATAACACTATTTTTGATGAGGTCAAGGATATGATTGCTAAAGCCCAACAATCATATACCAAACAAGCCAACAAGAAAAGACAAGCCATGAATTTCAAAGTAGATGATTATGTTTGGCTTAGAATAGAAAAGCGTAGACTGCAAAGTGTAGATAGACATCCAGTTGTCAAATTAGCCCCTAGATTCTACGGACCATTTAGAATCATTCATAAGATTAATGACAATGCATTCAAGTTAGAACTGCCATCCCATTGGAAAATTCATAATACATTTCATATTAGTTTACTGAGACCATTTAGAGGACAATTACCTATCCACCCTGTCTATGAAAACCCACCTTTACTAGAAGAAGAGACTGAAATACTTGAACCAGAAGCCATTATAGACACTGATTACATGACCACTAGAACTGGCCGAAGGTACTCTAGATATCTAGTAAAATTTAAGAACCATCCTGTAGAGGAAGCACAATGGATGCACGCTAGAGACCTAAATGCTTTCCCCACTCTGTTAGCTCCACATTGAGCTAATAGCAATTGAGGTCAATTG
This sequence comes from Lygodium microphyllum, assembly GCF_053477565.2. NCBI lineage: Eukaryota > Viridiplantae > Streptophyta > Polypodiopsida > Schizaeales > Lygodiaceae > Lygodium > Lygodium microphyllum. The sequence goes on from NC_141157.1 coordinate 115,765,130, forward strand.
CTATCCCACCCCGGGGGTATGATGCCAGGAGGCATATTCCACGGTGGATTCCGTGCCACGGTGGATTCCGTGAGGTTTTACGGTGGATTCCGTAAACTTAGATAACCGGGGCTCATACGCAAAGAGGATTCTTTGTGCGAGAAGTTGATGGGGACGCCTGTCCTTTTCGGGCGTTTCATTAATTTAGTGTGTACATGGGTGATTCCATAGCGGGTGATTCCGCAAAATGCATATTAAATTAATAAACGTTTATGAGTTTAGAGTGCGCACTCGTAATAAATTAAGGTTAGGATTTATTTCTAACCAGTTGATTTATTCATGTAGCTGAAGACTGCTAGGTATTCACTTTTGTCGGTTTAATTGTGTTATTTTACTAACGATTGTGAATGCTTCAGTTGATGTGTAGAGATAGCAACAGTGGCGGAGGAAAGCATTGGAGTCTAGCGGGTTTTCGACCTTTGGACTATATTTTGATAGGCGCCACGCCTATATTTTGTTATGTCTATAGAGACATCGATTATTTATTATTATTTTGTATGCGCTTATGCGCTTGGATATGTTATTTCTATTTGGACATTGAGATTGGGCGTGCCAAACTCTATGGGCACCGTCCATTAGCTTTATTTTCCTATTTTTGGTAGAAAGCAAACTCAAAAGCTAAAAGCTTGTCATATTTTTGTAATTGGGCTATTTTTGAGCATAAAGATTGGAAATATACATTAAATACATGCTTTGTGAAGCGCTCACACAAGGCATGGGGGAGATTCAACCCAATTTGTCTCTGGTCTCATGTCGTGCTTGCTTTTACATTGGTTTTTGTGCTAAAAAGTAGAGAACTTTGTTCTTGGGGACCTTTGAGGATTCACCACGTGAGCTACCTGCGTCCGATCTGCGCACCAGGAAATTGAGCCCAAACGAATCAAATTTGAGTCGCACTATGATTTTGGGCAGATGGGATCAGATGGTCAAATTCCTAGAATCAAACACTCCAATTTGGCCAAGAACATCTGATTGTTAAAAATGAGAATTGGACTAGGTCTCTCTGTTCGATCACATATCCACCAAAATTGGAATCGGACAGAGAATCAAAATCGAACCCAAACTCAAAATTAGACGTCAGATAGTGTAAATTGGAGATCAAAAATAAAAAATCAGATGCTCGATTTTGGGAATCAAATAGAAATTGGAAAAGTTGGACAAATGAACAGAATCCAATTTTTAACCTACTTTGGCCTTACCAAATCGAGATAGGAACCAAATCCTAGCTGTAGGACACCCCATTGTGCTTTTGAGGCAAGTAGATAGGACAAAGAGCAGATTCTCTCCAAGATTTGGCACCTGACACCCGACAATCAAGGAGTGACTGCAACTACTAACCACGCCCAATAGAGACCCTGAGCACGCCAAGAGGGTGGCCATAATTTGTGCCTTAGAGCCACACTTGGCTGAGACTGAAAAAAGGGGGAGAGCTAGACTTGCATTGACTTGGCTGCATTTGCACATCACATTATTTAATCCCTTTAACTGCACATGAAAAGTTGAAAGAATGATTTTGTATAGTGCATAGTCAAGAACACTAGTCATTGCAGCTGCTTTAATTAGAGGACTATTTGGAATAACAAGGAGCTCATACAAGATAACCTAAACTGAACAAACCCACCATTTGTAGAAATTCGGGCACGAGACTCTAGGAAACAAATTGCTTGGAGAAAAATACTAACAACACCATTAGGGACTCAATGTTTCCTGTCTTGATTAGCCTGATCAACACCTTAGTGGCTCAAGAAATAGTTGACATGTTTAGTTCTAGCACTAATCATGAAAATGATGAGCTTGATGTGGGAGATTTTCCAACAATTGATATCTAGTAGATGATGAATCGATATGACTTGCAAAACAAGATGGAGTACCATGGTAGGATACCTAAGGACATCATCGCTGGCCTTGAGGAAGAGCAAAAATCGACAAATGAAAGCATTGCAAGACATAACTACTTTTACAATTAGGAATAGTGAGCTCAAGGACCGAGGCAAGAATAGAAATGTGAGAGGTCGAGTGTATCTTAGTGCTTGCTAACCAAAATAGGTCAGGACCCAATGCGAGGAGGAAGAGAGCACTAGAAGTTGACCTTATATTGAGTGAGCTTCTCACGAAGTGACTCTTAGACAACATAACTCCAGAGTAGAGCGGAGAGGCCCTAGCAACTATTTTGCTAGCAAGACTAGGAATCACTCCAAATTCAAAGAGCAAAACAAAGATACCCATAGTTGCTAAGAAACTCAATAAGTATCAGCGCGACTACGACCCATATAGCTTCATAGAGCAATTTGAGCAGGTATGCAAGGTGAATGGCCTAACAGACCCTACTCGACGTGTGCAAGCTTTTGGTATTTGCCTTGGGGTTAAAAGATGGACATGGTATACTAGTCTAGACAATGTCAAAGGAAATAATTTCAGCAATCTCAAGAGTCTCTTCATCAAGAGATTCTTTGAGGTAGGGTACTTACAAGGTTTCCATGTACCCTACCTTAGATAATCTTTGGGCACTCAGCATACAAGTATGTGATCCCACACTCACGTCATTGCAGGTTGGCCTTTTCTCGAGTGGCTTGCTCCATTTTGGGGCATCGAGATGAGATATGCCCTCGGTGACCACATGTCTAGCATACATTGGGTTCTTGTTTTTTTCCTCCTATATCTCTACCTCTTTCTTGCTCAATGCCATCATTGAAACTAGTCTAAAATCCATTAAGATAAGATTATCCTCATCATTTGGTGCACAGATCGGATGCTATATGCGTATATTGCGAGTGCTGAAAGGTCCCCAAGAACAAAAGAACTCTACTTTTGCACAAAAAACAAGAGAGAAGACTTGCATGACATGAAGCAAAAGACTAATTGGGTACAATATTCTCCCCCCATGCCTTGTGTGAGCGCTCCACAAATCATGTATTTGATATATTATTCATCTCCAAGCTAAAAAAATAGCCCAATTTACGATTAGAACGCTTTAGCTTTTGTGTTTGCTTTTGTTCCACTAAAGAATTAAAGCGATTGGGTGCCCAAAAAGTTGGGCTATGCCCAAATACAATGTCCAATAACAAATATCTAAATCGTGCACCTATGCACATACAAAATAATAAATAAATGTCATGCGCTTCAATACATAAGCGTGTCAAAATAAATATTGGTGCCATGTCTAAGATGTGTGCCCATCAAAATGATCATTTCTTCTAAATAACTTGAATACATGCTATTGCCCAGTGCTTCCCAACGCCACCGCTGCCTACTCTACACATCAACTACTGAAGCATTCACAATTGTTAGAAAATAATAAAATAAAATCGACAAAAGTGAATACCTAGAAGTCTTTAGATAAAAAATAAATAAATTGGTTAGAACTCAATCCTAACCTTAATTTATTACCAGTGTGCACTCTAAACTCATAAAATCCATTAATTTAAATATGTATTTTGCGGAATCACCGGCTATGGAATCACCCACTTGCACATTAAATTAACAAGATGCCCGAAAAGGACAAGCATTCCCATCGACTTTTCGCACAAGGAATCCACCTTGTGTATAAGCCCCGTCAACAAATATAATTTTACGGAATCCACCACAAAACCTCACAGAATCCTTTGTGAAATATGCCTCCTAGCATCATCATTGTACAAGACAAGGGTTCACGTTGTCGAAGGGTTTGTGAAAGCAATGTCGCAACCACAGAAGTCCTTGTGAAATTCCAGAATAGAAGATATCACTCGAGCATCGTCATCTTTTGCCTATCCACATTTGGTCAAAAGCAGTTTTACCAAACATATCAGCTTGCCAACAGAAATTCTGAAATCCTGAAGATGTGCTTCCAACACTCTGTTAATCCACTTCAGTTTGCCACTTAAGCCATAGTGCAAGCAACTAAAGCAATTCAAGCTTCTTCCTCTCAATAACACTTTTCGTTCAAAATCAGATATCCTTCCAAGAGTTAAATAAACCTCCTTCCATTGATGAATATTGTCAAGTATTTTCTGAAGTTGAAACATGCGATCAACCAAAGATGAAAGCTCTTGTGAGACTCTCTTTTCTGCATTAAAAATTCAGTTTCTTCCTCTTCTTTGACAACAGCATCATTCTGAATTTTCTGAAAAGGGAACTCAAGCTCTTTCATTCCAAAAGAGTTCAAAACAAAGTTTATGCAATATCTACTTTCAAGAACATTACATGGGAATACATTTCAGACAATTCAGCAAAAATAGGAGCCATGAATTTGCAAGGTCTACACCAACTTGCAATAAAATCAACTACTACTGTTTTTCCATTTCTATTAGCTTCGAAAATCTTATTATTCCAATTAGAGCGACTCTTGTCAACATAGACATTTCCATGAGGAGCCTTAGCAACTTCTTAACCTTCGAATCGATGCAGAAAATGAAAACGAAGTCGGATGGAGAGAGCCAAAGGACCATCTTCTGGTGGCACAGTTGGATGACGTTGTTTTGTTTTCTCCTTGCTCTAGGCACGATGAACAGAGTATAGCTCTGATAGTTCTACATCAGCATTTCCTTCGAATTGATGCAGAAGACGAAGACGAAGTCGGTCAGATACACGTTATCTGCAATGCGAGGACGACAGAAGATCATTGCGTCACAATTGACTGTTCTGAGCCCGAGCTGTTGTTTTGGCTTTTTAGCTTAGTATCACTTGTAAAATACCCAGATATGGATCAGGGCTTCTTCCCAGATGCGGGATCGTGGAGAAAAGATATGTCAGATCATAAAAATGGCCGATTGCTAATGATAGTATACCGAAGCAGATAATAGTGATTAGCATAGAACGCAGTGATGGCGATATTTTTAGTTTTGAACACGGGAAGAGATGGCGGCCGTCGTCTTTTTTAATGCCGTTCACTTCATCAAAAGCCTTGTCTTCTCCTTCGTCTTTTACTTCAGATCTTTACTTATTATTAAAGCCCAGATTGACATTCCTCTCGGCACTTTGTTGCAATTGCTCTTCTTTTTGTTTTTGTCTTCGTCTCTTCCTTGCCCGCCTCTGCTTCCTTCTTTATTGTCAATGATTCATCGCAACCTCCGTTTGATCTACGTCTTCCTCAGGCATCATCACCTTCCACCCTGTCTTCTTCTTTGTCGTCATGCTTCCAGTCTTCGTCATGTTCCCGCCATCGTCTCTTCTCTAGCATAGAGCATAATCCATCAAAAGCAAGCCCATTTGGCAAATTTTGCCCGCAGAGGCGCCTGTGAACCCCTGGAATGCTGCCTTGCTCCTGAATTAAAGGAGCCCATGAATGCTGAAGTGTGCTTCATCTTGAATGCGAGGATCTTCCCGAGAAAGAAGCTTGTATGAGGCAAAAATTGATGTTTGATGAAGCAGAAGAATTATATGTAACGATCAAGACGTCCATTTAGCATGTCCTCCGCTCCCGCACCCTCTCCTCCACTTCTTGTGTGCAGAAAAAAAAAAAACGAAAAAACTCCATTCTTGCCTCCTCCTCCCCTTTTTCCTCTTCAATCCTCTAAAATAAGCTCCTTTCTTCTACGATGCTTTTCCTTCCGCCCTCTATTTCCCTCCTTCACCAAAATAGGCTCCTTTTTCCTTAAAGCAAGGCTCCCCACGTTCAAAACTTTCCCCCCTTTTTGGATTTCCCTCCAATCCATCCAGCATTGATTTTCTCTTTTTGTCATTTTCCTATTTTCTGATTAAACCCCATTCCAAGCTAAGGTTCTCCGAAAAAGCAAAAACAAAACAGCCCATAAAGCTCTCTACAACCCGAAATATCCCCAACTTAGTGCAAAGCCCCAAAAAGCCGACTTCCACAAAGAAGAATATAAATAATAACTCCAATGCTCCCAAACATCAGCCTCTGTGCTATATAAGGTGTAACATAGTAGGCATTTCCCATGATGTCATTAAGTCTCTCCTCTGGCTTGACAAAAACCGATAGACCAAAAATCAATAGCCTTCACACCTTGCTAGTGGTAGAAGGATACTATGTTCAAAATTTGCACCACAATAATCTTTGCATCCTCCTCAGAGTATCTTTCGCCCGTGAGAGAATGCGATCCAACAACTCTCCATCTTCGGCATATAATGAAAAAGCAATCATAACAACTAAGTATGTGCAAAGTAACAAATCTCATGCACAACTTTTAGGTGGTTTACACACCTCGAATGCGCAGCAATACGACAACGTATACTTCATCCACATTTGACTCCTTTACGTAATGTATCAGAGTGTCACTCAGTGGATGGGTCATGATGGGTCTAGGTGATCTAGATGTCCTTATGGGGTTTATATCCATCCTAGGGATAGTTGGCTTTGAATCATTGGGTGTTGGGAGAGATACTTGAGCTCCCCTTCCAAAATGTGGTGGTGTATTCCCTAGGTAGTAAGGCTGAGTGTGTGGCTGTGAGTATGGCAATCACCTCGATAATCGGCAATGCATTGCGTCATGGCCACACCTACTACAATGGAATACAATATGGATCTAGGGGCCATGCACTCAGTCAAAAGGTTGTTTCATCTGGAATACATGCATTATGTGCCTTCTCATCATCTCTTCAAGCCAAGGCCACTCTAGCTTCACATCCACCAATTGCTGGCTCTATTTGACACTCTTTCCCTTGCCTTGTGTGCTCTCGCTAGATCTTTCACTAATGGTCATAATTCTTTCTAAGATTCTAGAGATAGTGATGTCTTGGTTTGGGGGTCTTGAGACTTTCTCCTTGAGTAAGTCATCCACTTGTATGTCTTTTTCAAAGACCCTAGTAGCTAGCACGTGCATTTGCACGTTTGAGTTGCTCACCAAAGCCTTGTAAAGATGCTCCATTCAGATTGTGCTTATGAACACAGTGGAGACCACTCATTTGCTAGGCTGCTTTGTGGCTAGGATTATCTTAAAGAGACTCTACTCATGGGTGACATAGTCTTAGATATCATCATTGTCCTTTTGACTTACATTCATCAACCTGATGATGAGGTTGCTCTATGGCTAGGATTCCTATAAAGAGACTCTGCCATGGGTGATAGTCTCAGATACTCTCCTTGTCCTTCTGACTAATATTGATCAACCTGACGATGAGGCTGTTAGAGTATCCCATCTCAGAGAATTTCTTGATAAAGAGACTCTTGAGTTCATTGAAGTTATTATGTTGGGCATTGTCTAGACTAGTATATCATGTATATCCTTTCTCTCTTAGGCAAAGTCCAAAAGCTTGCATGCATTGAGCAAGGTCTGTGAGGCCGCTTTCCTCCCATCCTTTCTCAAACTACTGTACAAAGCTGCACATGTCATTATCAGGATGATAGTTATTGATTTTCTTAGCAAACATAGATATCTTGGTCTAGCTCTTAAAATTTGGGATAATTCCTAGTCCCGCTAGCAATGAAGTTACCTAGGCTACTCTACTCTACTCTAGAGCTATGTTGTCCAAGAGTTGCTTCAAGAGTAGCTCACTCTGTCCGGCCTCTAGTGCTCTCTCCCTTAGCATTTGGTATTGTCCTACTTTGGTTGGCTAGTGCTAAGATGAGTTGGACTTCGCACATTTCTATGTCTTGCCTCAGCTTTTGAGCTTGCTACTCTTTGTTGTAGGTAGCTATACCCGGCAATGTTTTTGTTTCCAACATCCCATCTTCCTCAATATTGTCTATGATGTCCTCGAGTGGTCTACCATAATGCTCCATATTAGTTTGCAAGTCATACCAAGTTATCATTTGCTGGATGTCAGCTAAGAATTCCCATAAGTCAAGCTTGTCATTTTCAAGGTTGGTGCTACTTTTTGACATAGTGCAGGTTTCTTGAGCAACTAGGGTATCGATTAAATAGGTCAAGTTTGGTAGAGTTGTGTCCCTAATCATACATGTCCCTATTGCTCCCTAAGCGGCTAGACAATTTAAGTCTCTCAATATTTAATGATTGGTGTAATTGGCCATTATTCGATATCTAGGGGTCTTCTCCTATGAGTGGGTTCATTTAGCTTATCTTATCTTGCACGAATTTCTTGTTATTTAAAGCAATCCTCAATGCTACACAAGCACTCAGATGCTAGGAGGGTCCTCCTGAAAGTGCACTCTGCAAAATTAGGTTTCCAACTTTTTTGGTGCATGCCAAATGTTTAATTGATGTAGTGTGTGAATTCAAGGAAACAATACATTGCAACACACACTTTTCATGATCCTTTCTTGTGGGTGTGACGGCCACTCTAGTTGGTTCATTCTCCTCTCTATGGTACTCTAGATGTGTGTTCTAAGGGGTAGTAGGTTCAGTCTAGTATAGGTCTCTATCAAGCATGTGATTGAGGGTCAGTGCGACCACAATCATTTTTTGGACCATTAAGTTGCAATTCGTGAGTCTAGTGGCCCTATGAGCCATTCTAGGTATTTGGAGGTCTATAGGGCTATTATTTAGCTTAGGATGCCCTTGGGTGGGTCTAATTTGCTAGAGTTTAGAGTTTACATAGTTTGTCCGAGTGACAATGTCTAAGGTGGCAGTGTCTGAGTGTTTCACTCAAACCATCCAAGTCAAGCAGTCCAAGTGAATGGACCCTCGGCCATCGGAGGCCAAATGTTTGTGTGTGCAAGTGGACTATTTAAGGTGTTTGAATTTAGTTATCTCAGGCCAAGTGGCCATCCGAGGATAAATTTTTTGTCTGATTCCGATTCTATGACTCCAATTGGTATGGTTTGTCTTAGCAAACTAAGGACTCAGATTATTCAAGAGTAGTAGTGGGACTCGGATGACTATGACTCTGTATAAGCAGAGTGTCAAAAGTTGGAGAGTGGTCCAAATCATGCCAAATGTCACATGGCATTGATTAATCTCTCAACTATAATCTTGGGAGCAATTATCATATATAAAGAAACACTCAGAGCTTACCTACATGTCTTGAAGGCGTGGTGGTGAAGATTGCCAAGCACGAAATAGTTTCCAATCCTGTATCTCTCTCTCTCTCTCTCTCTCTCTCTCTCTCTCCCCCTCAACTCAAAAAGGAAAAATGAGCTCTCACTCTATCCTTTTGGCTTCTTCTTTGCTTAGTGTTTTACCTCCTGCTTCTCTCTCTTTAATGTACTATTAATGCCTTGAAGCTCTCTTTTCCCTCTTTTTTCTTTGTTTTGGGCCTGCTATTATAGCATAAACCCTACTATGTGTTTCTCTTTTTTTCTTATTTTTTCCTTACCTAAATGTATCCAATTCACAAGCAACTAAATACACTAATCTAACCTACTTATCTAAATCCAAATAACTAAAAAACTTACTTGCAAAAGAGATCAAATATCTCTTCAACTCCCCTACTTTCTACCTATCTCAAGCACCGATTTGGGGCAAACTGACTTTAGTGCTTGATTTAGAGCATGCAAGCACTCAAAGCTTGAATCCATTGGTCTCAATAGCAATGGAACCAAAATGTAGGAGCTCTCACTCAACCGCCAAGACCCATGAACACCCTTATTGCTTCAAGTATTTCAAGCCAAGTGCAATGGGTACCTCTCATATAACCATACACACTCTCACATCTACAAGTGTAGTGAGCTTACCTCCATGCTCGATCAAGTTGCCTCCTCCCTCAAGCACTGTAGTAGCTCCATGATCCAAGCTGCAAGCCCACCAAGCAAGCTCGATCCTTAAGCTCCAAGCTCCATTGCCATGCCTTTATGCAGGCATCTTCAATGTACTATGTTGTTATCATCCTTTGTATCTTGCCATAATTCCATGATTTTTTATCAATGATCTTGTACTTATTTTATGTATCAGTCATGTGGGTTCAAGTACATTTTGCGCTCATCTCGACGATTATTGTATACTAAACATGTATTCAATTTGTAGAATATAAATACAACACATAGTGCTATATGCGGCAAGGTCTTATTGCCCTGCCATTAATTGTTTTTTCTTTGTAACAGTCGCTATTAGCATCGAAAATTTAATGTAGGCATCACTATTAGTGACACAATACATGTCCCAAACTGTCGTTATTTGCGTATGTATTTGCATCGCTATTAGCATCGCAAAATTGACAAAAATTGCAATGCAAATAGTGATGGTTTTATGGAGATGCTAATACTGACATGTTTAGTGACGACAAGGGTAATTTTTGTAATGAACATTTTTGTCGCTTTGAATGTCGGTATGAGGCCTATATCTTGTAGTGCATTCACACTAATATTTGTGGACCTTTTCCTCCATCAAAATCTCAATATTCATATTTCATGACTTTTATTGATGACTTCTCAAGATACATCACTATTTTTCTCTTGCTACACAAATCAAAAGCTTTATTATCTTTTAAGCAATATCTAAAACCTGTAGAACTTCATGCTGGTCGCATCAAGAAACTTCACAGTGATAATGGTGGAGAATAGATTTCAAATGATTTTGATGATTATTGTAATAATCAGGGTATTCATCATGAATATACGGTTCCCTATTCTCCTCAACAGAATGGTATTCTTGAACATAAAAACAGGACTATTCTCAATGCCATGTGATGTATGCTCATTCATTCTAGCTTATCTCAATGTTTTTGGACTAAAGTGGTCCCAACAACAATATTTGTGCAAAATCATCTTCCTACAACTGCTCCTTTAGGTAAAATAGTGATTACAACTTGGACAAGTGAAACTCCTTCTATTTCATATTTTTGAACTTTTGGATGTATTGCTTATATTCATGTATCCAAAGACACTTACAGAAAACTTGATCCTCTTGGTTTCAAAGTTATTTTCATTGGATATTCAAATTTTTGTAAGAGATACAATTTGTATGATCCATCTTCTAAGAAGTTAATCATAAGTCATGATGCTATTTTCAATGAACAACTTATGGGCATGACATGGTCTCACGAGGATGCTGGGCGGACACGGTCACTAGAGGACATTCATGATACAAGTCATTACTCACTTCTTTTCCTTTTCTATATGATGATGAATCTCCTTTAGGGGTTAATATTGACACTTCAAATCAAGATTTGCAACATACATCTATTATTGCTAATGATGACCTTGGCGTTGATCTTTATATTGATCTTCCAATTGATATGAGCATGGTTCTTGTCATGTTTATAATGCTGATATTCTTGAGAATGCTCTCAATACTTGTGAAGACATTGTCTCTTATAGTGACGCCATGTCATCCCCACAAAAGGAACAATGGCAAGAGGCCATGGAAGCTGAGTTATGAATCTCTTCTCTCTAAAGGTACATGGGTTCTAACTGAGTTACCACCTAGACATATTACTATTAAATGCAAGTGGTTTTATAAGATCAAAACAAAAGTAGATGGAATATTTGACAAATTTAAAGCAAGGCTAGTTTCCAAAGGTTTCTTACAAATTACTTGAGTTGATTATTAAGAAACTTTCTCTTGTGTTGTTCATATCACCAGTATTCAGGTCTTGTTAGTTTTTACTATTGAGTTTGATTTGGAGGTTCACCAAATGGATGTGAGAACTACTTTTCTTAATGGGAATTTAAAGAAATAGATATACATGTAGCAACTAGAGGGATTTGTAGTTAAATACTCTATGGTCTCAAACAATCTTTACAGGCTTAGTATCAAAAGATTGATCTCTTCCTTAAAAACAAGGTTTTATCTCTTGTTCTTTGGATCCTAACTTATTTGTCAAGTGTTGCAATAATAGTTTTATTATTCTTGCTCTCTATCATGTGGATTATACCATACTTGTTTCTAACAATCTCAACTTCCTTCAACAAATAAAGAAGGCTTTATCTTTTATGTTTGATATGGTTGGTCTTGGAGATATACACTCATGCCTTGGTATTCAGATTCAATGCTGTCGAGAAAGGGTGTTTTATTACTACATCAAACAAAGTTCATTGGAGATATTATTCAAATGATTGGTTTTGTTGTTCCACATCTAGCTAGTACTCCTTGTCTTGTGAGCTCTACCAAAAATTCTCACTTTTTGTAGAATGATGGACGATTAGCATTACATCAATCTTATGCTAATCTTGTTGGATGTCTTCAATTTGTTGCCTTAAATTCTCACGCTAACATTCATTTTGCTGCAACTTTTCTGGGACAACATCTTAGTTCTCCATGTCTTAAACATTGGATTGCAACTAAATGAGTTTTCAAGTATTTGAAAGGCACTAAAGATTTTGGGTTAGTTTACAATACTTTGATTCTCTACATTCACTTCAATTTTTGGGTTATACAGGTGCAAATTGGGAAAGCTCTCACTTATCTATGTGTCCTACAAGTGGAAATTATTTCTTTATCAATGGTTGTCTTGTTTCTTGGACTAGCAAGAAACAACATCGTGTTGTTATTTCCACTATAGAGACTGAATATGTATCTGCATCATTAATAGCTTGAGAGTTAGTATGGCTTTGACAAGTTCTATCAAATATTGGCAATCCTCCTCTCTCCAGCACACCACACCAATGTGATAACCAAAGTGCTATTATTCTCACAAAATAATATGTTCAACAGAACAAGACTAAACATATTGCAGTGCATTATCATTATATTTGATATGAAGTAAACAAAGGCACTATCATGATTGAACATTATCCAAGTGATCCGATGACTACATATATATTCACCAAAGAACTCAACAAAGCATGATTCACTTTGCTAAACTCAAAACTTGGAGTTTTCTGAACTTCAATCTTTGGGAATTAATCTACTATGACATTGTAGTGCCATTGTACATACTCCTTGCAGGCACCATAACTTCACATATGCACATACACCTCAGACCTCTTGGTCATCTTTATACATACATATTTAGTTTCACTTCACATGCACAAATTCACTTTACATGCACATAATAATCTTTCTTGATCATGTTTGTGCATTTGTATATAGGAGCTCGGGATTTTCCCTTGTGCTTTCCAAGGGTTTTTTCATCCACATCTAGAGACCTTTGTTTAAGTGGGGGTGTTGGAGCTATATATAGCTCACCCTATCTAGACTAGGTCTCACCTATATATATGTAGATTGTGATCAATATGAGAAAGTCTTTGGGAGTCACTACAACAGAAACAAGGCATAGACGCGCACGTTAGACGCGCAAAGTCGGGCGCGTCTATCAGAGCGTCTATAAATGCGTGTAAATCTACGTGTAAATAGATGCAAATTTTGGGTCTATATATCCGCGCAAATAGATGCTAATATAGACGTGCCAGGAGACGCACAATTATTTAACCACCTAAAATTAGCAATTCACATAATTGAAAAACCAAAGTTAATAATTATTTAACCACCTGAAATTGATTCTTGAGCATGCACATGTGCGCATGATAAAAACCATAGAATTAAGAATACACATTGAATCATTGAATTAAAAAAATAGAGTTAATAATTACTTTTTCATTGCTCTCTAATGAATGGCAGTTTCTCCAGTTGACAAGCCTGATAGAAGTAATTAGCGGCAAGCAACAGAAACCTTACAATTAGTAGCAAGCATTGCAATATGTATCTCGTAATTTCTCTATGTACTTGAAGATGATAAAAGATACTTCCTTTTTATTATGGAAAATTCAATGCTTGCTTTAAAATTAACTATTGATTCTTCAATATGCACGTGTGCGCATGATAAAAAGCATAGAATTAGGAATACACATTGAATCAATAAGCAAATTAAGTATGTTACAGTGAATGATCCATCTCACCTTCAATGAGATCAGCCCTTGCTAAACTATCTACTTCTAGGTCTATGTTACCAAGAGGTAACGAAACAAATAAGTCTATCCCACTATCAGATGTGTTGCTATATTGCTCAATAACTTCATCAATATCATCGACAATCACATTATTAACTTCTTCTGCATTTCCTTGAACATCCTCTCGAGGTTCATCTTGTACTATATCACGCATATCATCCATTATGGTATCATCATGCACATCATCATGAATTGTTGGATTGTCATCTGCTATCTCCATGTCGGTAATATTACCATATATTGGTTTTGAATGATTAGATATAGGAATGACATACCACCATCGGTTATTGTTTACCATTGGATGATACACAACTTGTATTTGAAAAACAAAAGAAAAAAACTTAAGTACTTATTATATTGTGTATATGTATCACATGTATACATATAAAAAAATTAGCCTTTGCATATATACCTGCTCGCATTGTTGAGGTAGTACTAATGTGTCATTCTTGTTTTGGTGAAATTTTGTAGAGTCAATGATTACAAAACCACTTGGATGACGTCTGATTGTGCAATCCTCACCATTTGTTACCACTTCTTTAAACCACTTCACATCCAGTACATATATAAAGAATCGTCTGAAGTCAAGCTTCAGAATATCTTGGATCAAGCCACAATAACCTTCCATGGTACCATTGGTAGCCTCGAAGTGAGCAAGGACACCACAATCTTGGGTATTTCTCTTTTCATCTATAAGTTGAGTTCAAAGATGTTTACCCTCACACCAAAGTGCATTGAATAATGTGCACTAGTAGTAAAAGATAAAAGATCAAACATGTCAATTATTTATATAAAATAAAACTTATAGAAACAAATTAATTGATAGTATGTCTCACCTTTGATAAGCAACCTCGTGTGTATTCCCACTCTTCTTGAGATCTATTAATTTCCTCCTCTTTTTCCATTCTCTCCATTTCCTCATGTATTATTCAATATGATCGTGACCACACTTGAGGCTGCTCTACCCTTTCAGATCGGTATGATGCATTGGGCAACTCTTTTCAGGTCAATACTATTGCGTACAGTCTTTCACTACCACTGAAAGAATTATATCCGCAAGGTTTAACAGTTCTGTCCTTATTCTCAAGCCTTGGTGGGAAAGAAGTGGCATTGCACAAATTGGGTATAATTTTGAAGGCTGTTGTTATTGTGGAGATCAATGATAAATGTAAAAACATAATAGCTAGCTAGTGGAACAAAACCTTACAAACAGGCCGATTTCAAATGGAGGATGATGTTAAAGATCTTACTGATGATAAGTTGGATGAGATTGTGGATGCAGTGGGAAAGATTGACCTCATAATTAGGGGAAGCCCCTGCAACAATCTCTCAGGCAACAATAGAGTAAGCAGGGTAGGCTTGGGTGGCAAAGAATCCTATCTTTTCTTTAAATTTCCCAAGATTCTGAGTAGTTGAAAACATATCATGCAAGCAAGAGGTTACCTGAATATGACCAAACCTCTTAAGAGCTAGTATTTTTTTGAATAGGGCATGATTGGATGTATATATGACATAATTACACCTAGATCATATGCTAGGACATGATATACATGTATAGGATCATACGGACATGATATACATGTATATACAACATGATATACATGTATAGGGCATATACATGCATAGGACATGATATACATTACCAACTTTTTTTCTTTCTGAGTATTACAAATATACATCCAATTATTCAAAGCTAATTACATATATGTGATTTCATGCCCTATATACATCCAATCATGTCCTATACAAATGTGATTGGATGATTGGATGTATATATAAATCAAAGGTTGACTTGTGCATTTGCAATATGTCACCACATAGGTCAATTGATTCCCTAAATGCATGCATTGATTCCTTAAATTATTCTTGCGCGTTTGTAAGCGCGTGTAACATGAATTATTTGTGCATATACACGTGCCATTACACGTGCTGACAGACGCGCCATGCAAGTATGGAAAAATTTAAAAAAAGTTGTGGCATTCTTTTCAAACCTGTGCTTTCCTGCGTTTTTTGCGCGTTTTTTGCAGTTCGAGCTCGACATCACTACTCGTGTCTATCTATCTCTTCATGAAGACAATGAGGCAAGGAAATAAGAGTAAAAAGAGGAAAGGAGGAAAGAAGAGCCAAAGAGTAAAGAACAAGAGCCAAATAGCAAGGAAGAGAACAAGATTGAAGCAACTTACCAAGGGAAGGGAGAAGTAGGACAAGGAGCTTGCAACCTAGCCGGCGCCACCTGTTGGAACAAGCAAAGAAGGTGAGTTCTTCTTCTCTCTCTCAATCTTGTTTTCTTTCTCTGTTTGTTTGTCTCTCTCTTCTCTCTCTTCACATGCTGGATCTTGTCATCTATGGAGGTTGTTTAGCTTTGTTTTTAAAGCAAGTTTGAGAAGAAATGGTGCGACTGTGTGCGATCTGTCTGCGCGTCCAGAAGACAGTGTAGACTTAGCTATAGACGCGGAAATAGACGCGCTGACAAACACCAACAGAGATGCACTGACAGACACTCACAAAGACGCATGTGTAGACGCACACAGAGACACAGGTATAGACGCTATATGTAATATGTTTTATCTGCACAGGGTAATATGATTTTTCTTGTGTAGATGTGGAATCCTAGATCCTCCAGCACCCCATTCAACAAGGAGCAATTCATGGGGAAGATGACCAATTATCTTGGTCGCCCTCCCACTGCTGCAGAGGAGGTTTTCAATGTCATGTCTGGGACACCTATCACATCTTTGCCTACACAGGGATCAGCTGAGATACATGGATCGGCCGAAGCACATGCATCTGCAGAAGCACATGTATCGAGTGAGGTAGAGGGTAGTGCACGTCGAGGGAGGAGGGAGAGTGGTGCGGGAGGACGAGGAGGTCGAGGGCTTTGTGGGGGTTGCCTAGGTGGTGGCTCTCCATCACCTCACCAGAAAATGAGAGAGGTGAGCCTCCACAAATGTACTACTCTATCACTGATGTTGGTGGTATCTTGCATGACTTTGAGGGAAGGGAAGTGATAGCCTACTTGAGGAGTGTCGTGCATGCCACATACAAAGATTGCATGATTCCCTTCAAGAACCAAAAAAATGGTTTGTCGCAAGAGGTGCTACGGGCAGTACATAAAAGGTACCCTAATCCCGAGAATTCACAATTCTCAGATGATTGGGGACGGTCAAAGGTGAGAGACGCGCTTCATAAAAAGAGGTCTCACCTTATGACGCGCACCAAGGAGTCATTGCGGAGACAAAAGATGGGGCGCCTTGGATATGGCCAACCACCCAATTGCCACCACAAGGAGTGGAAAGAGGCCAAGAAGAAAGCAGCGGAGAAAATGACAAATCGCTAGCATGTAGAGGCACGACGTATGTAGATGGCAACCATGGGATTGTCGCATTATGGATCGGGTGGCAGGGAGTCATGGGAGGCTGAGTTTGTAAGTATTATTTGATTTTTTAAAAAAATAAATTTTGTAATTTGTTTCACTTCATTATGTAGTGTGTTTTAATACGTTGTATGTTCAAATTGTTTTGTAGTATCATATCGTTGGTAGGATGCCTACTCTAGAGAGGTAGGCTACCATCGAGGTCATAACTGGGCGTCCACTTGGCAGCATTTCTACGAGGAGGGACTCATCACGGAGGAGCAATATAATCGCGCCATGAGGATTCCACCACCAGAAGAGGTATGTTTTATTTTTTACATGAAAAGTATAGATAACTCTAATTTATTGTTTGTAATGGTATTTATATACCTTAATCCTTTGTGTAGGTGAACCCTGATGCAGTTGAGGATAGCGAAGGGGGGACTAGCAGTAGCAGTGGCGGCAACGACAGCAGCATAGGCAGCAGTGGTGGTAGCGATGATGATGCCTCTTCTGAGGAGATATAGAGGAGCCCCATGCATGCATGCCTCCCCTTGGCTTGTAATTTTCATTTTTGATATGTATTACTTTCATCTAGTGCTTGCGACCATGAAGTCACAAGCACTAGAACTCATAATGTAAAAACGTTTAATCTATATATATGAAATTTTGTGTGCTACATACATTGTTTTGTTTTCAGTATCCAATCTTCGATATAATCTTTCTCTATTTTACCTAAGCATACAATTTGATGTTGATGGGGGGGAAAAAACAAGAGAGCATGTGGCTTGCAAAGCCACATGCTCTCTGGTTTTTTTTTCATACCTCTGTTTTGCACGTCTATCAGCGCATCTAAATTGCAGGATGAATGCGCGTCTATTCTCATAAAAAACTTTCAGAGTAAATGTGGTTTTAGACACATAGATACACGCTTGTATAGATGTACAATATGAATATGTCCACTTTTTTATAAATATGATTATATATTTACGTAGCGCATTTATACGTGCGTCTATAGGCGCGTCTAAGTGTGCGTGTAACTCTGATCATAAGCGCGCTTTTAGACGTGATTTTGTAGATGCGAAAATAGACATGTTAATAAATGCGCCCGACATTTTTTTTCACAATTCAAATATTGCGTCTACAAGCGCGTCTATGGAGCCTTTTTGTTGTAGTGAGTATCCATCTCTATCCTCACAGCGTCCGTTCTATTGCCAAGGAAGATGAAGCCGTTACCCCAATCTTCGATGACTCTAGCATTGCGCATCCAGGGTCGGCCTAATAGGATATCATAATTCACTCCTTTCATGACTATAAAGTCCACAAAAAATTGGACGCCTGCGATCTTCACTAGCCAATTCTTAAGCACCCCGAATGGCTTGACCCTCATACCGTTTGCTAATGTGACATTAAACCTAGTAGTTTCGACAGGCGGGTTTCCCCAAGTTTGAAGCACCGTGTGGCTAAGCACACTAACCCCAGCTCCTGTGTCCACGATTCCCTTTCTTGTTGTGTCGCCTAGGGCTAGAATCGGTAAGACTGCATGCATCTCGAAACCTTCCTAGAAGGCATTGACATGTAAGGATTTAGGCATAGAGTGCAGAGTCAAACTCGGTATTTGCATCTCTGCATCCTGGTCATGAGGGTCTGCTATGACCTGCTCTCTTGACCCTTCAACCCACTGCTTAAGATCTTGCCATAGGGTGGAATGTTGCCTAAGTAGATCTCCCAGGCTAAGTGTTACCAGGGTAGTCAACAATGTGGTCAGGAGATCGTTGGGTACTCGTCTCTCTCCTAACTTGGATCGTCCTGACCAGTGACCATGACTGAACCGCAGCCCTCTAGCGCCGAGGCTTGGCCTTAGTGCCACTTCTTATGATGCACTTGCTTCTCCTAACTTTGGTTGACGAGGTGAGGTTGGTACGCTTATGCTGGAGAGGTCATCGATTTCGTCCTCTAGGATGCGCTCAGTGTCTTTTAGATGCTCTTGAGCCTCCTTCACCCATTCCTTTACTTTTTCTATGGCCTCTAATTGTCGCTTCAGATGCGGGTATTCCCCTACCTTAGCGCTTCCCTTTTCGATTGTCTTAGGGGCTGAAGTCTCTACCTCTACATCTGAGACCTTCTTTCAAGCAGGCAGAGTTGTAGTACTCTCCATTTTTAGTGCAATTTTAGCTTCTGACCTCTTCTTCTTCTGCCTACGACATTTCTTCCCTATTGAAGCTGCGTCGAGGTTGCTAGGTCCTGGCAGTGACATGTTGGCCTGCCTTATCTGGGCACGTGTCATGACCCATAACGAAATAGGTGTTGCCTCCCCGTCAAGGTTCTCGACTCCAAACAGCCCCAATGGGACAGATGGTACGTTGGCTGAGCTAGAAGATGGTTTTCACTTTGGGCAATCGATGAAGAGATAGGTGATTCCGCACTCAGCACATCTTTGGTCAGCCTTGTCTATGTTTTGCTACTCCCTTTCAGGGCAGCGTGATGAGACATGACCAGGGTGACCACAAGTCCAATAGGTGATTGGATCTTGCGTCTGCCCTCCTAGGCCTCTGCCTCGTCCTCTTCCTAACGCAATCACCAGTGCGGGGCGATAATCCATGAGGACAGCGTTGCCCTCATCGTCATGCGAGACGTAAGGGCATATGTAAGCTTCTTCCTCATTTGGTTCCTCCACATAGTGGACTGGAGCATCTCTTGGTGGATGGGTCACATAAGGACGAGGTGGTGTGGGCATGCCAGTAGGATTTATGTCCATCCTAGGAACAGCTGGCTTAACATCGTTAGGCACAGGAAGGGCTAATGGGGCTCCCCTTCCAAAGAATGGCTGCGGCCTAGTTGCTAGGTAAGGCTGGCCATAGGGTTGCGAATACGGAAGTCTTCTTGGTAATCTACAATGTGCGATGTCATGACCGAACCTACCGCAGTTAGCACAAGGTCTTGACCTAGGGTCTTGACACTCGGATGGCAAGTGGTTTCGGCCACAATACACGCATTGGATGTGTGGGCGGGTTGGTCGTCTCAACATGTCTTGTAAGCTAGCCAACTCCATCTTTACATCAGCCAAGTCTTGGCTCGTCTCCGTGGTGTTCCCCTTATCTTGGGATGATGGGACCGATCGCTCACTAGAGGCTGACGCTCTCTTTGAGCTTCGCAAGTTAGTCTCTTCTAGGTTTGCGCTCCTGGAGCTCCGCTCCTTCAGCTGATCATTGACTCTGATTGCTTCCTCAAACACTCTAGCTAGTGCATCTCACTGCAAGTTTGAATTGCTTGCCAAAGCCTTATATAACTCCTCATCTCGGATTCCGCTGATGAATATGGTAGAAACTGCTCTTTCAGTCAGTCGCTCACCCATAGGGATTCTCTTAAAGAGACTCCTCACGTGGGTTATGTAGTCGCGAATATCCTCCTTCTCTTTCTACTTGACGTTCATCAAGCGCACTAGCAGATTGTCGGAGTATCCAGACTCGGCAAATCTCTTAATGAAGAGATCCTTTAGGCCACTAAAGTTGGCTCGTTCTGTGGCATCTAGGCTTGTATACCAAGTCCTCCCCTTGTCACCTAAGCAGAGCCCGAACACCTCAGAGCGTTGAGTCAGGTCATTGAGGCCGTTGGCTTTGCAGACTTGTTCAAACTGCTCTACAAAGCTGTATGGATCATCGTGGGGTTGGTATTTGTCGAGTTGCTTGGCAACGATGGGGATTTTAGACTGGCTCTTTGAGCCTTGGTTCGCTCCTAATCCTACGAGCAGAGATGTCACTAGTGCTGTAGCACTCTACTCTGTTGCTGTGTTATCTAACAGTCGCTTCATGAGAAGCTCGCTCAACGTCAAGTCTCCCTCTAGGGCTCTCTCGTGATCTATTCGGTTTCTTCCTGCTAGGTTCAGCACTCGCTGTACCTCACGCAACTCCGTGCTTTGTCTTTGGCTCCTAGCCTGCTGGTCCCTATTGTATTCGACTATGCTTTGCAAAGACTTGCAGGCTAGTTTTCTCTCTTCTTCTAGGTCTGCAATGATAGCATCTACCATCTTGCCGTGGTGCTCGTACCGGGTGAGTGCATCGTAGCCGCTGACTAGCTGTTGAGTTCCTCATTAGACTTATGGTTTGAGCCTTCTTTCGCCATAGTCCCGTTGTCGTGTTCCGCCAAGTTGTTGATTAGGGTGAGTGGATTTGTCAGATCCACATCATTGACACCACCTGCTTGGTCCTACCTCGCGCGTTGATGGTTTATATATGTCTTGGGTCCTCTCTTACTGGTGGGTTCCTTGAGTGGTTTATTTGAGTGAGTTCTTTCAGTTATTGAATACAATCCTCAATTTATGTTCACTCAGCATGCGTGTCGCCCTTAGTGCACTTGTGCTCAACCAGGCTTTCAATTTCTTTTAGTGCATTCAAGTTCGGAAATGCAAGGTGAGTGCAGCAACAACCTCGAAGCGTCTTATGCACTCTTGCTTGTTTTGGGCCTGATAGGCTTGTTGGTCACAATCTTCTGGCCGCCTTGACAAGGTTTAGGGTTTTTCTAATATGTTACCTCGTTCATTCTTGGCCAATCAGGTTTTAACTACTCAGCGCTTGCGTCTAGGTCTCTAGGTCTCACTGCTGCCTACTTCAAGCTACCAAGCGGTTGCTCCCTACGATTCCGTCTATTCCAAGTGCTACAATCGACTTTTGAGCTTCTGAAGGACTTTAGACAGTTTGCACTACTGAGCTTTAGCCAGGTTAGGTCAAACTTCTGAGAATTCGATAGAAATTTTCACTCGGCCTAGCTGGTCCGAATTGCAAGGTCCGAGTTGGTCACTCGAACAGGCCGAAGCACATGGGCCGAGGGCCGAATTTGGGACTTGGACAAGGTAGGCTCGGACAGACCGAGGTGCAAACTCGGACGAAGGCGCTCGGACAGATTGGCTTGGACGGGCTGAGCAGTCAATTCGGATGAGGTTACTCAGACGAGCGGAGGCAATTGGGCCGAGGGTCGAGTTGACATGTGGCAGAGGGTTGAATTGGTCCATGGTCCGAATGGTCAACTCAGACGGGCCGAGTAGGTTTAGCCGAGGGCCGATTAGGGTTTTGGGCCAAGCAAAATAGGGCCGAGGGCCGATTCTGGGACTCGGCCCAAAAGTGACCATTCAGACGGGCCAAGTGCGGCACATGTCGACAATGAGAGTTTGATTTCGATCATTTCTTGCGATTTACTCAATCGTATCAAGCACACACCTCCAGATCCTATCTAGGGGATAGGGGAAGGGAATCATATACTTGGATAGAGCAGTGGCCTCGTCGATGGTGCGATCGGATCGAATCGGGCAATAGCTCTCTCTCTCTCTCTCACACACACACACACACACAAAAATAGTCAAAAATGAGCTCCACCTTGGCCTCTTGGCTCTTATGCCCCTTCTCGGGTATGGTGTTGATGCCCCCAATCACTCACTTTTCGATCTTAGGCATCACAAGTGAGCTTTTTGCCAAGTTTTGCACAATTTTTGCCCTATTTTGCCCTACTTTGCAATAGTAAACCCTACCCTTCTCTGGTGCGATTTCCTAATCCTAACGTACTCTAAATGCAACAAGAATCGAAAGCAAAGAACTGAACCAATTTCTCCATGTTTCCCAATCATCAAACAAACAAAATATACCAAAATACTTACTTGTTTTGAAGATCAAAAACACCCAAACTTCCTACCTATCTCAAGCTCCGTTTCGGGGATGAATCCCTTACTTCGATGCTCCATATGGGGCGCGCCAGTGCTCAAGCTTGAATCCGTAGGTCCTGGCAACAGAACCAAAATGTGGGAGCTTTCGCTCAACCGTCAACACCCACGGACCGCTTATTGCTTCAAGCGTTCCAAGCAAGCTCTAATGTATCTCTCACCTAGCTGATGCACCGTCAATCCTATGAGTGTAGTGAGATTACCTTGATACCAATACGAGTTGCCTCCTCTCTCACACACATCGGTAGCTCCACGATTCTAGATGCAAGCTCAAGCATCCTCAAGCCTCCTCCACCTCCAAGCTCCATCCTCCATAACCGCGCGCACAAGAAGAGAGAAGAGAAGAGAAGAAGAGAAGAGGAGTTGGTGAAGAGCTTCACCCTCTTGATCCCTCAATCTCACACACTTACTCCCTCACACTCTCACACTCCCTCTCTCAAGAGCACACACAAGCAAGAAGATGAGAAGGAGAGAAGAAGAAGAAGACTCTTGTTGCCACACACCAAAAGAATGAGCTCTCATTCACTTTTTGAACTTTATATATACAAACCCTAAAATCCCATGGACACCCATCCCTTTTTTACATGACCGGCCATTGTGGCAAGTTCCTTTTTCCATTTCCCTCTTCTAGCCTTATGCCTCTAGTCTACACCCGTCTAGTATTTTACAATTGGCACAGGAGGGAGCCTGGCGCTCTTTTACAAGAGTTTTTCAAGTTTTTTTGAGGCGCCCTTCATTTAAAATTGCACTTTTTTGCCCTGGCTTGGTTTTGGAGGTCGCCTACGTGTCTTTGCTCTTTTTCCATGTTGATCTGCTTCTTTTCTTCCTTTTTCTGCCATCTTGACTTGGGGTTAACATCGAGCCATCCCAAAGAGCTCTATCTGTTGAGTATAGGTATGCAAATATGTAGATACATTCCTACCGTTAAAAAACTTCATCTCACTCCCTACTTCTTGTAGAGCATTCATCACAATAGTTTATGTTTGAATAGAAGACTACATTACCTATTATTGTTTTTATACCTCCATAAGTATATTCATATTCTACATTAATTGCTATAAAATAGCACAAGAACCTCTACTTGAAGGTTCTTTCATCCTACCTTTTCTTCCAACAATCTTTCACATTGGGTTCACCAATGTGAGAGGGGTTTTAGTTGAAATGTCATATTCATTGGGAATTAGAGAGAGAAGGAAGTAGAGAATATGAGATAGAAGAAAAGAAAAGAACATGTAAGAGACTCAAATAAATCCCAAGAATATTGGAAATCAAGTTCTCTTCAAGATATGTCCGTACATCATGATCAATCATAAGATCTTTTGCCAAAGCTTTTACAAAATATAAAGACAAAGCTCAATGATTCAAAGCACTACGGTACTGATAGAACCTAAGAAGGTTAAAAAAATCCTTATATGGAACTTCAAATACACTTCAGTCCTATGTATTCTCGATGATTATAGCAATCATAAGCTAATTTTTTGATGGATAAACTCCAAGACAAATGGTTCTTGGGTTATCTAGACAATGCCTACTACTACTCAGAAGCAATGTCCAAGCATTAGATCTTCTAGAGCTACTTGTTATATAAAAAATGCACACAAAATGCTAGCTTCCTATCTATTGCTTAGATAAAAAATCTAATGGTTTTGTTGGCTTCGAAACGGGGGTAAAAACCCAAGATACTTGACATGTGGTCAGAATTTTCCCGCTTCATCTTCTCTACTCCCATCTCTACACTGTTGTTTGCTGTCTAAAGACTATGATCATGCCCAATGCAGATTTAGGAGCCCTTATTTTTTTATGACACTATCCAAAACTAGCTAAAAAGCAACTTTTTTTTCTTGCATGTCACCCCATTCTAGAAGTCTTTTATACCTTTTTAGGATATTTACAAAATATTATATCCAAAATGTTAGAAATACACTAAAATTATCCAAAAGTCTTGTATTTTTAAAAATCCATGCTATGGACACTAACACTAATCACTAATATGCCATTGACTCTATAGATTAATAAAAAAGCCACATGACGATGCACTTCAAGATTTTTCACACTATGTCTACATAGCTGTACGACAGTGGGCCTCATGCCATGTAGTAAGATAGATGGTGCAATTAAGTGCATTTTTCCAATGTCATGTAGAGACCCTTGTAATGTGACTAAAGAAATTTCTAGTGTGTGCTTTTGTCCTTCTTGTCCTTGTGTAGTATATGAGTTTTAGGATTCAAAAGATGTGCCTTCCCTTCATGTTGCATGACTTACAACATCCAACTCCTCATTGTCAACCTGTATAATACCTTGAACTTGATAGAAAAGGTTATATGCTCACTCTCACACTCAACCACATCAACTTTATTAGGCAACAAATCTAAATCCTTAATTTTATCATCAAATATTCAAATTTCCAAGCCCTCCTCATGGTCCTCTAAAAATCTCAAAAAATCATCCTTAACACTATCTTCATCTCTCAAGCACTTAGGCCTATCAATGCTCTCACTACTATCAAGGAAAACAATCTCACACTCAAAGTTGTCACTCCTCTCTTCACTACTCCC
This sequence comes from Lygodium microphyllum, assembly GCF_053477565.2. NCBI lineage: Eukaryota > Viridiplantae > Streptophyta > Polypodiopsida > Schizaeales > Lygodiaceae > Lygodium > Lygodium microphyllum. Next base: position 115,790,449 of record NC_141157.1, read on the forward strand.
TAGGCTATTAAGACTGTCATCACTTCTTTCATCCTCAAAACAATCAAAACTATCATGGCTCTCATCCTACCTCAACTCTCCAAGCTTTCTGATCTCTTTCTATATCCCCTAGGACTCAACTCCATCTCCAAATCAACTCTATCTATCAAAAACTCACCCTCATAGCCCTCATGCTCAAAAGCAGTATCAGTAAATCCCTCCTTATAATGTGACTCGATAGTTGCTCTACTAGAATCATCTATGGTCAATGGATAAGAGCTCACATTCCTAGATTATTCACTCCAATTATTCTTAGTCAAGCAAGCCTTTTTCCCCTCAATCTCCCTAGAAATTTTCTTCTTACAAACTTTGATTGATTTCTCACAAGTAAACTTATCCCTTCTATATAGATAATAGGACAGACCTATCTCGGGATAGGCATAACTAACTATTTGCTCCTCAAAGAATTTTCTTTCAACTCTCATTGAGCTCAACCTCTCGTTGGATCCTCAAACCCAAAGGTCAAACCTAATTCTTATTTTCTCTTCATTTTCTTCTCCTTATACTTTGTTATTCTCATCACTTCCTCAAACAATTTATGGTTCGTGATCTCTAGTTTCACTCTTTGGCCCTTTGATTTTAATCCATTTACAAAATAGAAAATCTTCAACATACCTGGAGCTTTTAAACCTTCTTTCAATGTGAAACTTCATCATTCCCACAACCTTTAGAAATCTATAGCAAACTCCTCAACACACTAATCCTCTTTTCACACAAAAGCTTCCATCATTTTCAAAAGCTCAAGTTGGCTCTCATTCTTTTGTTGCTTCAAACATACACAATGTAGAGGAATAGCAACTATAAAACACATTTCCTAAATTCGATTTCATCCACAATACATTCTAAAGCCTTAGGAAAACAACAAAAGAGTGCCTCATATAGGTCAAGGTAAACACCAAATCAAACAACTTAATCATCATCAAAATCACATGCTCTCTTTGAAGGTCCCAACTATACATTATAACAACCAATCTTTCATCTATTTTAAAACTTCTAGCTCTGTACAAGGAAGTTTCATATTCTTAAAATCAGAAAATAACCCAATCAATAAATTAAATTTTAAAGTAATCAACATTAAATCTAAATTAAGCTATTTGTCTCATTCATATAGTTGAAAGTGGAAATTTCTTACTGATGAAAATTGTAGTTTACATCAGAAAGAAGCTATTACCACAATCAACCTAACTCTAGCTCAAGAGAAAAACATAGCCATCCAAGACAAAAATGAGTCTAGCCTAAACAACTAATCACTGGTAAAACAACCACTCCTCATTTGTACCTCTGTTTTGTAACATGAATTACATGGCCCTGCTCCACTGATGTTCCCATGCATTGCCCCCTCGATCTAATTTCCAAAAAAATCCAATCAAACAACTAATCAAACTAATGCAGGTAATCCCAAAAAAATAAAGTTTATTTAAAAGTACCCTCTTCTTGTAAAATCAAATTGTGACCATGCAAATGATTTTCATCCTCCTCTCATAAGATAAATCTAAACCATACCATCAAAGCATGCTAATGAGATCTATGAGATCATATAGTCAATGGCCCCCCTTATTCTCAAGGGCAAGGCAAACCCGAAAAAAATAGATGCTATCTATCAAAGGAACCTAAGAGTGAGGAAATATAACTTCTAGATAAAGTTCAAGCACAAATTCTAGTGCTCAATGTACGAAATATTTTCTTTTTGATATACCTTCTTCAAGAAAAGATCAAATCCCCCTCATCTTGTAAAGAGAATTGATTTTTCTAGTTCACCTGAATAACAATCACTCCTTCTTGTCCATGTCATCATGAATATTATCTTTATGTTCCATCCTCCATAGTTGCCATCCTCTAGATCTATGTTTTTCTACATTTACAAGGTGAAATGTATTGATGGGAAGCCCAAGTACAAGGCACAGTTGGTTGCTAAAGGCTATACACAAAAGGAAGGCATAGACCTCCAAGAGGTCTTTTCACCACTATGGAAGATGACTATGCTCTGTGTTTTGTTTACTCTCACTCACTACAAGATAAGGCCTCATACCGATGTTCAAAGTGATGGAAATGTTCATAAAAAATTTTACCCCCCTCGCTGCAAAAAACATCGGTAGTAGCCACGCCATAGAACAATCACTATTATTATCGCTTGCAAAAATTTGTGATGCTAACTACGATGCTAATAGCAATGTGTGTAGTAAATTTGCGATGCTAATAGCGATGGTTACAGGGGGAAAAAAATTTGTGGCAGGGGAGCCCACAACTAGCACTATGTGCTTTATTTGGGCCATACAAAAGAGTTATAATAATGTGTACAATGCTCGTCAAAATGAAGGCAAAGTGTACTTGAATCCATAAGACTGATACATAAAGTAAATACAAGATCGTGTAATGAAAGCGACGGTACAATCATGGCAAGATACAAAGGATGATAATAACATAGTGCATAGAAAATGCCTACACAAATCACATGACCAAAAAAGAAGAGGATGTGTGCTCCATGGATCCAAGGGAGACCTATAGATCCTCGCCATCTGAAAGCTCGTCCCGTCACAAAGGAGCATCGAACAGACTCAGCAAAAAAAGAAACAACTACACATCAGTCCACCATACAATAATGAATTTTAATTAAAATTAGTAACTATGGACAAGAAAGATGAGTGACTTACTGGGCCGCCACGTCCATACAATCGATCGATCAATGCATTGAGATCGTGTCTCTCTACATATCAAGTCTCTAGGCTAGGGGGATCACGGTTTGTAATGGAGTGCTGCAAAGAAAATAAAATACAACTGTTAGAAACATGATTGTTAGTACAAGGGATATTGCAAAAAAAAAGCATGTAGAATAAAAGAAAAACTTACAAAGTCTTCTACGTCGTGGAGAATTTGTAGCCTCCTCCCTGAGTCAGTGCCAGTCATCTGCGTTGATCTGAGAAAATCACAAAAAAATATTTGTCCAACACTTTGTTTATTTTTTGTACATTTGGAGGTTTGAAATAAATAAAAGGGTGGGAAAAACCTCTTGGGAAGTCCAAGAAATCAGTAGATGGAAATATTTCACGGACCAGTTTACCAAGGGGAGGTGAAGAATAAAGATCAATGGAGGAAGGTGAAGGGAAAATGTGTAATGTGAAAAGGAAAGTCATGAAATGGATTTGAAGCAATCCAAAGGGCATGTGAGGCTCATAATGTCATGGCTTTGGAGCCTTATGATAATTCAAACAAATGGGACCCTTTTGGAAGCATTAGTGAAAGAAAAATCAGGCACATGATTTTGTAAGATTTTTTAAAAATACTTTCACTCCAATACAAAAAAACTTTTTAACATGAAAGTTGTAACATGTGAGCTAAAGTTTTGGTTGGTTTTTTTGTATAATATTTTGGAGCTACGAGTCAGGAGATATGGCCAAAATGGTGGATGCAAACATTTTTCAAGTGTGGTGGAGACCACCTCCCAATTTTATACACACACCACACTTTCTTCCCCACACTTAATACTTCCATAAAACATCATTCATTAGACTCTCAACCCTTTCCCCTCTCTTCTCCTCTCTCTCAAGCTAATAAAACATTAGAATTCCCCTCCTAAATCATCCTCAAATCATCCTTAATTGTAGTAGTAATGTATGAATTCTCACTACTCTCTCTCCATTATTGCTAGATATGATCTTATTTTATGAAGATTCTCTATATTTTTTTATAGGAGAACTGTTGAACTCAAGATATGGGGGAGACAATGGAGACAACTTACCTATGATGGAACGTGATTAAGTACAAAATTGGTCAACAAAACATCTAGATGGAGCTTCCACATTGGTGGAACCACCTTAATGCAGATCTGGTGGTGTTAATTCCTATTCTATCTTAACCTCCTCCCTAAACACCCTCGAGGCCTATATAAAGAGGCCTTATTCTTTGTAATTTTCAAGAGAGAGCCAAGAGGCCTTCTTCAGCCCTATTGATCCTTCCCCATTCTCTCTCATGAGCTTATGCAGTTCATTCCCTTACTATAGCTTATGCATGCTCTACAGTGTAATAAGCCCATGCTATTGGTATCCATATTGTGTATATTGGTTATGTCTTGAGGATTCTCCATCTCTTGTGCCCTCTTAATTTTTATTGATTTATCTATTTTTTGTAGTTCTCTCTCTCTCTCTCTCTCTCTTAGTTTTTCTCTCTTCTCCCTCACAAGCTCCTCTCTCTCTTGCCTAGCATCCTAGTCCGCTCTTCCGTGACTAGGTGGTGCCCTTACCTCATTCACTTTGTGGTAGAAGGGAGTTTGGCATAGTATAGAGGCTGCCATACCGAATTTCCTTTGTCAATGTCTAGCCACTCGGGATTTGAGGCCCCACTCTTAAGTGCCTTGCGTGTGTCCAATTGTCTGTGTGACATGTACACACACATGTACTCCATCATCCAGCCTGTGGAAAACCTATCTATTGTGGCAGGTACTGAAAACTCCTCATGTAAGGATGCTAATTTGTAGTCCTTGTTTCCCTCCATTATGTTCTTCCAATGATCCAATACATTGTGCCAAAAATCTTATTGGAACAAATCTCTCATACGAGCCATCACCCTCCTCCCCTCATCATTTATGATGATGGTTGTTATCCTATCATCTACAAGGTATCCATACCCCTTTGGGGTGTGCCTAAGATGTGTTCTCTCCCACTTGCGACCAAGCTCGTAGGCATATCTAGGAGACCCCTGTACATCGGATGTACCTACGGGGATAGTATATTTCAGAGTAGTACCCATAGGAGTGCCATCTACGGATGGCTAATCAAAAGCTGGAGTGACTGGAGTAGACGTCTCTATAGGTGTGACAAATCTCCTAGGTGATGCAACTCCAATAGAAGGACGAGACGGAGACACAGTGTTAGTACCTCCACAACAACCATTTGAGCCACACTCTCTTAAACCTGCATGAGAGAGGAGTAGCACTTGTATCCCAAGCGGACTGTGGGCTCACTGCATCCATGTCTCTGCATCATCCCCAAGAACCACTTCCTTTGGAGTGTCGACCTTGTCTACTAGAGACTAAAGCATCAGAGCACAGTGGAGTAGATCCAACAGAATGGCTTGATGGTATCTGAGATAGCTCCTGGTCGGCCATATCTCTAAATCGAGACATTTGATCTGGAGACATATGTGTAAAGATCTCATGTAGCTACTTGTCTGTCATCCCTTGACTCATTGTGTAGATCCAAATATCCACAAAGGTAACCTGCACAAATAAAAATTAATATTAGCATAATCAATATAAATCAAGCAAAGCATGATAACATAAGTCCTCAAAAAATGATATTACTTAAAACACATATCTTATGTACTTTTATAAGCGATTCGTCAATGAACTGAGTAGGTGGATGCTCCAATTATAAAGTACCCTATGGTTCCATGTCAATCTCTTGATACAAATCTGCATATACTAGAAGGTTGATAGTAGATAGGTCACCACAAAAGGATGAGTCGACCTCGTTCTCAAAGAACTCTCGGACTCCTGTATTTCTGTCATTGTTACTGGATTTTGGCTCCTCTACATGCTCCAAGCTTTTGGTAGCCTCCACCCCTTGCAATATCAACCCCTCTACTTGCATATTGTCCTTATCTATGCTGGAAACATTGCTTTCATCATATACTCTCGCACTTTGGGGAGCTGAAGGTACAACATACCACTATCAAGGTTGTCGGGGGTTTGGATAGAAAATTACATTTTCAAAATCACGTACAAGAGAGATTTAACTTTTGTGACATGTATCATGTCCTAATATACATGTTCACAATGGGCTGGAAATACAAACATGTCACACAAATCTGTCCATCATTTTTCAAAATCTATTTCGAGGAATCTAGATGGACCTCGTCGAACTATTGCCCCAGCTCCTTCAAGTACCATATTGAACCACTACACATTGAATATGATTATGGAGAAGCTACGGTAATCCACCATGGTAATACTTTGCAAGCTTCCAAAAGACTCCATCTCATCTATAACAGTGTTTAGATCCATTGCTTGTCATTGACTGTCTTGCTCAAACTTTTCCATCATACCACAATCTGTTGTGGAGCGCATTTTGTCGATATGATCCACGCCGAAATGTTGTCCGCGTGACCACGTCGCAATGTATATTTTGTACTATACACTAAAACAATCAATGTGTTTTTGCATATAAAATCTAGATAAGAAAAACCCTAAATACGTCATCACCTTTGGACTATATTCCCTTGACAATAATCACTTCTCAGTTGAGACATCTCCGCCCCTTCGTGAGACAATGCGGTCAAAGCTCCATGTAACCATTGTGTTGACATAAACCGCGACATCTCCTCCATGCCTTTGGGATATCGATTCGATTGATGGTGCATACTACATCAGAATTCAGATCGCGCTTCTTCTCGATCTTTCCTGTCTTGCTCGTACTTAGTAAGCCACGTCTCCATGGAGGCATGGCATAACATACGAAAATGATTCACTTTCTCCTCCATTGCAATATCCATTCTTTTTTCCACCCCATTTTCAACCACCACATCTCCTATCAGTCTATCATCGTCCTTCAGAGACCATAGTATATTGTTAGTTGAATCTACCGTTTGTAGCCATTATGAAATATGCACTAATGCCTCACACACCAACCAACCTTCAGCCATGCTACCTTCTGACTGAGCTCGTTGTCACAGACATTACAAGAGAAAGGCCCTATAGACATGCATTGTACACGCGAAAAAGCGGGTGCGTTTATAAGCGCGTGTATCAATGCGTCTATTCACGCTAGTATAAAAAAACTCGTCTATATATCCGCACTGATAAACGCGCTTATAGATGCAAAAATAAATGCACATATTTTTCATTTCTCATAAAGTCCCTGAATATGACCAAACCTTTGAACAGCTAGTATACATGCATAGGATCATATGAACATGATATACATGTATATACGACATGATATACATGTATAGGGCATATACATGCATAGGACATGATATACATTACCAACTTTACTTCTTTCTGAGTATTACAAATATACATCCAATCATTCAAAGCTAATTACATATATGTGATTTCATGCCCTATATACATCCAATCATGCCCTATACAAATGTGATTGGATAGGGCATGATGATTGGATGTATATATAAATCAAAGGTTGACTTGTGCATTTGCAATATATATATATATAGAACTGATCAATACACTCACATGTCTCATTTAATGTTGTGCACTTAACCTAGCCATGCATGCCCATTCATAGCATGAGTAGATTGATGTAAATCAGTTGGCTTGTGCATATGCAAGGGGGAGGGAAGTGATAGCCTACTTGAGGAGTGTCATGCATGCCACATACAAAGATTGCACGATTCCCTTCAAGCACCAAAAAAATGGTTTGTGGCAAGAGGTGCTGTGGGCAGTACATAAAAGGTACCCTAATCTCGAGAATTCACGATTCTCAGATGATTGGGGATGGTCAAAGATGAGAGACACGCTTCATAACAAGAGGTCTCACCTTATGACGCATGCCAAGGAGTCATTGTGGAGACAAGAGCAGGGGCGCCCTAGATATGGCCAACCACCCAATTGCCACCGCAAGGAGTGGAAAGAGGCCAAGAAGAGAGCAGCGGAGAAAATGACAAGTCGCCAGCATGCAGAGGTGCGACGTATCCAGATGCAACCATGGGATCGTCGCATTATGGATCGGGTGGCAAGGAGTCATGGGAGGCTGAGTTTGTAAGTATTATTTGATTTTTTTTTAAAATTAAAATTTGTAATTTGTTTCACTTCATTATGTAGTGTGTTTTAATACGTTGTATGTTCAAATTGTTTTATAGTATCATATCGTTGGTAGGATGCCTACTCCTAGAGAGGTAGGCTACCATCGAGGTCATAACCGGGCGTCCACTTGGCAGCATTTCTACAAGGAGGGACTCATCACGGAGGAGCAATATAATCGTGCCATGTGGATTCCACCACCAGAAGAGGTATGCTTTATTTTTTACATGAAAAGTATAGATAACTCTAATTTATTATTTGTAATGGTATTTATATACCTTAATCCTTTGTGTAGGTGAACATTGATGCAATTGAGGATAGTGAAGGGGGGACTAGCAGTAGCGGTGGCGGCAACGGCAACGGCACAGGCATCGGTGGTGGTAGCGATGATGATGCCTCTTTTGAGGAGATATAGAGGAGCCCTATGCATGCATGCCTCCCCTTGGCTTTTAATTTTCATTTTTAATATGTATTACTTTCAGCTAGTGCTTGCGACCATGACGTCACAAGCATTAGAACTCATAATGTAAAAATGTTTCATCTATATATATGAAATTTCGTGTGCTACATACATTGTTTTGTTTTCAGTATCCAATCTTCGAAATAATCTTTCTCTGTTTTCCCTAAGCATACAATTTTATGTTGATGGGGGGAAAAAAACCAGAGAGCATGTGGCTTGCAAAGCCACATGCTCTCTGGTTTTTTTTTATACCTCTATTTTGCGCGTCTATTAGCGCGTCTAAATTGCAGGATAAATGCGCATCTATTCTCGTCAAAAAATTTCAGAGTAAACGCGGTTTAAGATGCATAGATACACGTGTGTATAGACACACAATATGAATATATCCACTTTTTTATAAATATGATTATATATTTACGTGGTGCAATTATACGCGCGTCTATATACGCGTCTAAGTGTGCGTGTAACTCTGATCATAAGTACCTTTTAGACACGATTTTGTAGACGCAAAAATAGACGCGTTAATAAACGCGCCCGATATTTTTTTTCACAATTCAAATATTGCGTCTACAAGTGCGTCTATGGAGCCTTTTTGTTGTAGTGAGAAAGCCTTTCGAAGTTTTCATGAACTGCTCCAAGAAGAACACTCATCGTATATGGATAGGTCCAGCAATCTCCACTTCATTTACAAGATGTACCAAAAGGTGGGTTTGTATCATGAGCATGCTAGTGGGCAAGTATTTCTTAAAGAAACAGACAATCTCCACTACTCCCTACCTTGCAGATTCAATAAAGGATGTCTTGATCTCCTTTTTTGAGATCCATTGCACTAAATTTTACAACCTATAAATCACCCCACGTATTTGTGGAGTAAGGCATCCTGCGATCGCATTCGGTAGTACAAACTACCACAAATGAAGAAGAATTACAAACAACGACTACACTCCAAATAGTAAAATAAACATGTCACTTATAATCCATTTGTAGTACAAACCTAACATATCTTATGCAAATCATGGGATTTTAGCCCTGATAATTGGTCCTCTTTAGAAAATGCAGACCTGAGAGAATACATCATATCTATGAGAGTGCAAATAGACTTGATAATTTGCTTCACAAGGCGCTCTTCTTTAGTGGACAAAACCCAAGGAGCGCGAGGTAGCTATAAGGGACCATCAGGACTCGACTGCAACCAAAGTGCCTCCATCTTGCCTACCTCTTTCAAATCCATTCGTACCCCTGTAGTGTCACTCTTTCCTGTGATGTGGTCCCATAGTAAGTTGCCCACATTCTTGAAAATATTCATGGGATCCAACATGTGGTTGATTTGTAAGTGGGTCCAATATCAAAACTCATAGAAAACTGAGAGTTGTCGCATTGTGTTTGGATGTGACTCCGTGTGAACAATTTTTTACTCATATCGGATTTGGGTGTTCATTTATGTTGGAGGTCGTCCAAGAAAACCTTTCCTCAGTTCATGACCCTTTGGCAAAAAAGCGGTGTGTCCTCAATATACCATCTTCTTTATGGTTTGTAACCTTTCGGAGTCTAATTATGGCCCACAAAATGGAGATGCATGATAACATGAGGTAACTAGACATGTCCCAACACCTCTATCCAGTGAATACAAACTTGAATGAGCTATGATAGATATTACCAACGAGAATGGAAGCCTAATTACCCGAGCACTCCTCGAATCCCAAAAAGTAATGCATGGTCCACATGAGAATGACTCGAATAACCATCGAGCATTGCGCTTGCTCACATCTTCCACAACAACCCCCTCCTCCCACAAAATCTTAAGCGCATCGACTAATGGACGAAGATACACATCCATATTTTTGACTTTGTAGCGGGGCTGAGAACGAGCAAGCTCAAAATGAGATGTCCTTTCTTTGTAGAAAGCCATGGAGGGATGTTGTAGTTAGCAAGCACTGCAAGCCACACATTGTAAGAAGTTGAGTAGACGGAATGGATTCACGCCATCCATAGCAAGACCGATCCGAAGATTCCTTGGCTCTTGGGCAAAGCCTGAAAAGGTAGAGTCAATGTGGCTCCATGCACGTGAATCTGCTGATATTCATTGGACACCATCTATGGATCTATTGTACTCATGCCAGTACAACAGAAACGAGGCATAGACGCGCATGTTAGACGTGCAAAGTCGGGCGTGTTTATCATCACGTCTATATGTGCGTGTAAAAGAGCATGTAAATAGACGTGAATTTTACGTCTATATATCCGCACAAATAGACGCGAATATAGACGCATTTTCAGACGCGTCACTACAACAAGCAGCAGTTATAGACGCGCGCACAGACGCGCACTAAAATTTTAAAATTTTTTGAAAAATATAGACACAATTGCACGTCTATATTTGTGTCTATTTTGCAGGTGAAATCACATCTATGTGCATATGTATAAGCGGATCTAGAAGCGCGTGTATATGCGCATCTATAAGTGCGTTTAACTATGTGTATATAAGCGCGTCTATAAGCAATTTGTGCTCTATATACACACGCTTATAGATGCGTGCACAGACGCGCACTAAAATTTAAAAAAAAAGTGAAAAATATTGCTAGTGTCACTACAAGGAATTGGGCAATTAGCGACGCTGATTAGCGACGGCGGATATCGGCGTCGCTATTGGCGTCGCTATTTGCGCCGCAGGAAAAAAAACGCGACTGAAACCCGAGCGCTGTTTTCATTTCTTTTCATTCGACTTTTGAGAGCGAGGGCGAGGAAGAGAGTGAAGGCTTTGTGAGAGAAGAAGAGGAAGAAGACTTGCTGCCGCCGCCACCGCCACCGCCGTTATTCGCGAAGGAGAGGAGGAGCCCTCATTGCAAAGAGAAGCTGCCCCATGCTCATCATATCTCATTGGTGAGTCTCCCTCTCTCTTTCTTTTGCTTGTTGAAGGTTTAAATCGTTCTCTTTTACTTGTTTAGGAGAGGAAATGAAAGAGAAGGAGAGGGAGAGGGAGAGAGAGGGAGAGGGAGAGGGAGAGGGAGAGAAAGAGAAAGAGAGGGAGAGTGCATTCTCTCTCTCTCTCCCTTTTGCTTGTTTAATATTTAAGTCACTTTCTTTTTTTCTTGTTTAGGAGAGGAAACAAGAGAGTAAGAGAGAAAGAGAGGGAGAGGGAGAGGGAGAGGGAGAGGGAGAGGGAGAGAAAGAGAAAGAGAAAGAGAGGGAGAGGGAGAGGGAGAGGGAGGGGGAGGAAATGAAAGAGGGAGAGAAAGAGAAAGAGAGGGAGAAGGAGGGAGGGTGCATTCTCTCTCTCCCTCTCCCTTTTTCTTGTTTAATGTTTAAATCACTTTATTTTTTGCTTGTTTAGGAGAGGAAATGAGAGAGAAAGAGAGTGAGAGGGAGAGGGAGGGGAAGGAAATGAGAGAGGGATAGAAAGAGAAAGAGAGGGAGAGTGCATTGTATCTCTCCCTCTCCCTTTTGCTTAGAGGATGTTTAAATCACTTTATTTTTTGCTTGTTTAGGAAATGAGAGAGAAAGAGAGATAGAGAGGGAGAGGGAGAAAAAGAGAAAGAGAGGGAGAGGGAGAGGGAGGGGAAGGACATGAGAGAGGGAGAGAAAGAGAACGAGAGGGAGAGGGAGAGGGTGAGAGAGAGTGTGTGCATTCTCTCTCTCACGACGGGTTTGGTTGTTTGTTGTTTGAATCACTTTCTTTTTTGCTTGTTTAGGAGAGAGGGAGAGGGAGGGGAAGGAAATGAGAGAGTAAGAGAGAAAGAGAGGGATAGGGAGAGGGAGAGGGAGAGAAAGAGAAAGAGAAAGAGAAAGAGAGGGAGAGGGAGAGGGAGGGGGAGGAAATGAGAGAGGGAGAGAAAGAGAAAGAGAGGGAGAGTGCATTCTCTCTCTCCCTCTCCCTTTTGCTTGTTTAATGTTTAAATCACTTTATTTTTTGCTTGTTTAGGAGAGGAAATGAGAGAGAAAGAGAGCGAGAGGGAGAGGGAGGGGAAGGAAATGAGAGAGGGATAGAAAGAGAAAGAGAGGGAGAGTGCATTGTATCTCTCCCTCTCCCTTTTGCTTGGAGGATGTTTAAATCACTTTATTTTTTTCTTGTTTAGGAAATGAGAGAGAAAGAGAGATAGAGAGGGAGAGGGAGAAAAAGAGAAAGAGAGGGAGAGGGAGAGGGAGGGGAAGGAAATGAGAGAGGGAGAGAAAGAGAACGAGAGGGAGAGGGAGAGGGTGAGAGAAAGAGAGAAAGAGAGGGAGAGGGAGGGGAAGGAAATTTAAGATAATAGACTTATTGATAATGGTATGCAATGTGCTTTGCCATGGGCCACGTACATTGGTAACTCTTTAAGATGGCTTAAAAATGGTCAATTCCTTCATAATGTCCAAGTAGGGGATCTAATTGTGATATGCATAATTCATTGTTTTTGTATTAACTTTATAGGCATGCCAAATTAGAAATCATGCCAACTAGTCAACAAAAGGACTAAAAGAAAATGATACCCTAGCTAATGGTCATTAAGGTACTTCATCAAAATGAACCCAAAAGTATTGTTATAGAAGAAGAAACCCTTAAATTGAGTATAGGATAATTTCTCTCAGATCTTATGACTATGAGTAGAATTGATTGAAATAAATTTTATTACTATAGTTATTAAATTTCATAGATGGCGGGAATTAATTTTAAAATGGATTACTTATACTCAAAGCCAAGATATAACAAATAATTATCTACCGGGACAAACAAATCCTTGAGCATGATACAAGGCCAAGATATAACATCGGAAAATCTCTCAACTACTATATACAATGCAAGATTTATGGTCAACTTGCAACTTGACGTACATCTCCATAAAGCTATCCATTTAAGTCTCGTTTGCTGTAATGTAGATAAGATGGAAAACGAAGAAGGTCTTATTGTTCAAGACCGCGAGACGTATCTTAATCAGCGTGTCCCATGTCCTTGCTCTCAATGCAAGTTGGCAATTAGACAAAAACGCCGATTGTCTATAGAACATGTATGACGATTTGGCGAGTTTCAATCTGAGATCATTGATCAAGCAATTGCGGATTTTCAACAAACGGTAATTTGAAGTTACTATTAATCATGCATTGTACTCTCAAGCTAATTGAAAACCATACACAATAAGATTCATCTTGTTGGCAAATTTTCTATCTAGGGGGGTGATGTCTCGACCCAAGGGGGATTGCACCCTTTGCGACCAATAAGAAGAGTTCGTGGACGTGCGATCGATGGATTGCAGGAGCCAATCGACCACTCGCAAGGCCCATCTATACCGTCAATGCCAGAGGAAACAGACAACCTTCCCGACCTACCTACAATCTTGGAGCCTGAGATGGAGGCAATGATCGATGCATTGATTCCCATGGATGTTGAGACATCTGACCCGCTTAGAGAGGAAGCATCCATACCATTATATGATGGGTGCCGAGTATCTCGGTTGAAGACATTGCTTGGACTCTTAAGTGTGCAAGCAAAATACGGTTGGAGCAATACGAGTGTGACTGAGTTATTCAGGTACCTTGCACACAGGCTTCATTGATTTTTTTTAAAACAGTATTATTGCAAACATTTTTGTTTTTTCAAGGTGTTTTATGATTTTTTTCAGGTTATTGAAATATCATATATTACCATCTGCAAATACCATGCCTGAGTCTCGTGATGATGCACGACATGTTTTACGGAAGCTTGGCATGGACTACAACAACATCCATGCATGTATCAATGACTGCATATTGTTTCGAGATGAATACGAGACTATGGAGACATGTCCAAAGTGTGGTGCTCACAGGTATCGACAGGACTTGCAAGGGCAAACCATCCCTCAAAAAGTTCTCAGACACTTTCTGTTGATCCCCCGCATAAACCACATGTTTCGCACGTCTGCCATGGCAAGCTTGACAACGTGGCATGTGCAGAATAGGTCCACGGATGGAGTTCAACGAATATCAGCGGATTCGCGCGGATGGAGCCACATTGACTCTATCTTCCCAGGCTTTGCGCGAGAGCCAAGGAATCTTCGGCTCGGTCTTGCCATGGATTGTGTGAACCCATTCGGTCTGCGCTCGACTTCTTACAGTGTGTGGCCTATAGTGCTTGTCAACTACAACATCCCTCCATGGCTTTCTACGAAGAAAGGACATCTCATCCTTAGCTTGCTCGTTCGGGGCCGCTACAAAGTAAAAAATATGGACGTGTATCTTCGTCCATTAGTAGATGAGCTTAAGATTTTGTGGGAGGAGGGGGTCACGGTGCAAGATATGAGTAGGCGCGACGGTCGCGGTCAGCCAACATTCGAGCCATTCTCATGTGGACGATGCATGACTTTCCGGGATTGGGAGAGTGCTCAGGTGAGCAGACCTTTGTTCTCGCCGGTAATATCTATATTTTATTTCATTCAATCAAGTATTCACTAGGTCGTGGATTGCCTTACAGGTCTGGTTACCTCAAGTTATCATGCATGTCCATTGTGTGGGCCACATTTAGACTCCCGAAGGTCACGAACCATGAAGAAGATGGTATATCAAGGACACGCCGCTTTCTTGCCGGAGGATCATGAACTCAGGGAAGGTTTTCTTGGACGACCTCCAGCACGTATGAACGCTGCAAGCTGGTATGAGCTGAAAATGGTAAACCCGGAATCACATCCAAATGGAATGCGACGGTTCTCAGTTTTCTACGAGTTGCCATATTGGACCCACTTACAGGTCAACCACTTGTTGGATCCCATGCATATATTCAAAAATGTGGGCAGCTTGCTATGGGACCACATCACAGGAAAGAGAGACACTATAGGGTCACGAATGGATTTAAAGGAGGTAGGTAAGATGGAGGCGCTTTGGCCGCAATCGAGTGCTGAAGGGGGAGTGCATCTTCCTCGCGCTCCCTGGGTTTTGTCTACCAAAGAAGAGCACATTGTGAAGCAAGTAATCAAGTCTATCCGCACTCCGACGGGTATGATGCGTTCTCTCAGGTCCGCATTTTCTAAAGATGACCAAATGTTTGGGCTAAAATCCCATGATTGGCATAAGATATGTCAGGTTTGTGAACAGAATGGATTTTAATGAGCGTGGACATTTTGAAATTTGAAAAGTGACCATTATTCATAATGCTTTTTTATTTGTGGCAGTTTGTCCTACCGATCGCGATCGCGGGATGCCTTACTCCAGAAATTCGCGGGGCCATTTACAAGTTGTCGACTTTTGTGCAATGGATCTCATAGAAAGAGATTAAGACGTCCTCTATTGAATCCGCAAGGCAGGGAGCAGTTGAGACGGTCTGTTTCTTTGAGAAATACCTGTCCACTAGCATGCTCACGATACAAGTTCACCTTCTTATGCATCTTGTGGACGAAGTGGAGATTGTTGGACCTGTCCATACGCGATGGATGTTCTTCCTAGAGCGCTTCATGAAAACCCTGAAAGGCTTTGTGCGACAATGAGCTTGTCCAGAAGGTAGCATGGCGGAAGGTTGGTTGGTGTCAGAGGTGTTAGTGCATATCTCACAATGGCTACCAATGGTGGAACCAGACAATGAAATGCTATGGACGCTGAAGGACGATGATAGCCTGACTGGAGATGTGGTAGTTGGAAATGGGGTAGAAAAAAGAATGGATGCCTCAATGGAAGAGAAGGTGAATCGCTTTTGTATGTTGCACCATGCCTCCATGGAGACGTGGCTCGCCAAGTACTAGATTGCAAGGCAAGATCGAGAGGAAGCGCGAGCTGAATTCTGACGCAGTACGCGTCACCGATCGATTCGATATCCCGAAGGCATGGAGGAGATGCCACGGTTTATGTCAACACGATGGTTGCATGGAGCCTTGACTGCAGCATCTAGCGAAGGACAGAGGTCTCAATGGAGGAGTGGGAGTTCTCGAGGGGATGTAGTCCAAAGGTAATGAGGGATTTAGAATGTGTCGTATCTAAATTTTCTTGCTACATCTAATTTGAGTGTTTCAATGTGTGTAGTGTGGTGTCGCGGACGGCATTTTCGAGTGGAGCGTATTGAGAAAATGCGCTCCACAATGGACTATGGTGTCATGGCAAGGTTTGAGCAAGAGAGCCGGTGACGAGCAACAGATCCGAACATGGTTGTGGATGAGATGGAGTATTTTGGGAACTTGCAAAGTATTATTACGGTGGATTACCGTAGCTTCTCCATGATACTATTCGATGTGCAGTGGTTCAAAGTGGTACTTGGAGGAGCTAGAGCAACAGTTCGAGGAGGTCCATCTGGATTTCTCGAAATAGATTCTAAAAAAAAAAGGACGGATTTGTACGACACCTTTGTGTTGCCGGCCCATTGTGAACAGGTGCAAATAGTCATTTGCTTGCTAATTGTAATACGACATGGTTTATGTCACAATGGTTTGAACTCGCTTTGTAAGTGTTTGTGAACAGGTAATCTTCTATCCAAACCCCCGACAACCTCGATGGTGGTATGTTATACCTTCAAATCCTCGAGGTGCGAGAGTATATGATCAAAGCGATGTTGCAGGCATAGATGAAGAAAATATGCAAATAGAGGAGTCGACATTACAAGGGGTGGAGGCCACCGCAAGCTTGGAGCCCGCATCGGCTAACAATGATGGAAATACAGAAGTCGTAGAATTTTTTGAGAACGAGGCAGACTCGTTCTTTTGTGATGACATGTCTATCGACCTTCCAGTGTATGCAGAGTTGTGTCAGGAGATTAACATGGGACCATAGAATACTTCATTCTTGGAGAATTGTATTACTCAATTCGTTGTTTAGATCTTCCATAAAGGTAGATAAGATATACATTTTAAGAGGGATTTTTCAAAAATGATTTATATTAATGTGCTTTGTATAGTTTAAATTGATTATTCTAACATCATTTTTTATCTGTGCAGGTATCGACATGTTCAGGATGAGTCGAGGGATGAGCAATGAGGAGTTTCAGGGCATGATGGCACGCATGTCTCCAGATCAGCTTGCGAGATTCAGAGAGATGGCAGACCAGGAGCTGTCTCGTTCTTCGTCAGGGCTCTCTGCTAGATCTTCTTCAGCGCAATCAGATGCTTCAGCTTCGAGCAGATGATCTCGACGCTCGCGACTTGGGCCAGAGGGAGGGACTGTGACTCCAGGAGGATCAAGGGGGTGATGTTGTGGAGACACGGACGTGGTGTCCCCGTCTCGTCGTTCAGCTGGAGCTGCGTCACCTCCAGGATTTGTCACACCTATGGGGACGTCCACTCCAGTTACTCCGGCTTTTGCGCAGCCGTTGGCAGATGGCACCCCTTTGAGTGGCACTCCGGGAGAGGGTACCCCCGTCGGTACACCGGATGTACAGGGGTCTCCTGGATATGCCCAGGAGCGTGGACGGAGATGGGAGAGGGCTCATCTTAGGTAGACTCCTAGGGGTTATGGATACCTAGTGGATAGTAGGTTAGGAGCCATCATCATGAATGATGAGGAGAGGAGGGTGATGGCTCGCATGAGGGAGTTGTGCCAACAATTTTTTCGGCACAACGTCCTGGATCATTGGAGGAACATACCGGAGGGGAGCAAGGACTACATAGTAGCATCCTTGCACGAGGAGTTCCCAGTGCCAGCAGCCGTAGTAGATAGATTCTCTACGGGCTGGATGATGGATTGCATGCGTGCATACATGTCACATAGACGATCCGACGCACGCAAGGCAATCAAGAGTGGGGCTCCAAAGCCCGAGTGGTTAGATGCAGACGACTGGCGCCGACTGAGGGAGGAGGCTACAGATTCGCCAGGACGTTGGAGTCAGCAGCGGGAGGCGGCGAGGGCACGAATCGAGGCTCGGATCGGTGCATCATCTTGGGAGTGGCGGCCACAGGACATATTTGGAGGACTTTGTAAGTTTCTCTTTTGTTTTGCTTATTTGTTTTTTTGAGATATTCTTTGTACTGAAAATCATGTTTCTAATAGTTAGCATTTTGTTTTCTTTGTAGCACTCCATTACAAATCGCGATCCGCAAGGCCTTGAGACTCGATATGCAGAGAGGCACGGTCTCAGGGCATTGATCGACCGATTATATAGACACGGTGGCCCTGTAAGTCACTCATCTTTCTTGTCCATAGTTACCATGAGATATTTGAATGCATTATTGTATGGTGGATTGATATGTTGTTTCTTTTTCTGCAGAATCCGTTTGATGCTCCTTTGCAGTGGGACGAGCTTTCGGGGGACGAGGATTTGTAGCTCGCCCTTGGATCCTTAGAGCTCATACACCTTTAGTTTTTAGTCGCCTGATCTATGTAGACATTTTCTATGTATTAGTGATATCGTTTCATGATTGTACCAATCGCATTTTATGCGATCATATGTTTATTTCATGTATCAGTTTTATTATTTCAGTATACATTCTTTTTGTTTGCAAACGCATTGTATGTAGCAGTGCAGGAACTTTTTTGTATGGCTCTCATACAGCACACAATGCTATATATGCTGCCACAATTTTTTTTTTCTCTGTTACCATCGCTATTTGCATCGCAAATTTACTGCTCACGTCGCTATTGGCGTTGCTATGAGCGTCGCAAATTCTCTGTAACCGTCACTATATGCGTCGCTATATGCGTCGCAAGATTCTATGGCGTCGTCAATAACGACGCTTTTTGCGACGACGGGGGCAAATTTTGTTGTTTGTATTTTTGTTGCTTTAAACGTCACTATAAGGTCTATATCTTGTAGTGTGTGTCATTCTTTTCAAATTAGTCCCGTCTTGCGTTTCTTTTGGGTTTTTTTGACAAGCGCATGACACAAAGAGAGGAGAAAGGAAGAGGCAAAGAAGAAAGGGTAAAGAGAGGAGGAAGCAAGAGGCAAAGAGAAAGGAGAGGGAGGAGAAGGAGTTTGTAGCCCTGTCGCCACCCATCACAACACCGATTCAAGGTGAGTCCTTCTTCTTGTCTCTCTCACTCATTCACTCACTCTCTCTCTCTCTCCCTCTCCCTCCCTCCCTTCCTCCCTCCCTCTCTCTCTCTTTCTCTCTCTATCTTTGTTTTAAGTTGTATTTTGCTATCTTCTTAGCTTTTGGTATGTTTGTTGCGACGAGGAGAACAACCAAAGAGTAAGGAGATGGAGGAGAAGAAGGAGTTTGTAGTTGTGTCGCTGCCCATCACAACAAATATTCAAGGTGAGTCCTTCTTCTCCTCTCTCTCTCTCTCTCCCCCCCCTCTTTCTCTCTCTCTCTCTCTCTCTCCGCTAGCTAGTCTTCCGACGCCTAAAAGCTGATTCCCACTACCTACACAGAGGAGCCCAAAAAGGAAAGCGGTATGGAGAGACGAAGGATCCACAATGGCGGGGACTGTCCCATCTTCCAGTCCCTAGTGTATTGCCAATTTCTCTACCTCTCTCTCTCTCTCTCTCTCTCTCTCTCCGCTAGCTAGTCTTCCGACGCCTAAAAGCTGATTCCCACTACCTACACAGAGGAGCCCAGAAAGGAAAGCTGTATGGAGAGACGAAGGACCCAGGCATTGAACGGTATGGCTTCTTGTTTGACAACAATGCCCGTGACAGATGTCCTGTGAGTTTTTTTTGCTTGTGTTGGAAGGAGGTGGTCGATTCTTTTCTGAACGAGAAAGTTCAGAAAAGAAGCAGTCCATTCATTTCATAGGCATTGGAGGATCTGGCATTTCTGCTCTCACTTTTCATGCTTTAAAACAGCCTGCCCAGCCTGGGGTCACATACATTGGCCTCGGTAGTCGTAGCACGAAGATCCAAAAGTTTGAACGGGAAAGTTCAGAAAAGAAGAAGTCCCTTCATTTCATAGTCATTAGAGGATCTAGCATTTCTACTCTCGCTTTTCATGCTCTAAAACAGCCTGCCCAGCCTGGGGTCACATACGTTCAGATTCGTTGTGTGCAAGGGTTACACATTGTCAAGCTTAGAGGCATTGCAGAAGGAAGGCTCTTGGAATGTGCAAGCTGGGACAACATTTGTGGATGTGCAGTTTCAGGAGGAGGTGAAAAGTGGGAAACTTTCTTCATTGAAGGTGGTCTCTTTGACATTCAACAGGTCTATCGAGGGGGCTTTTTCCCCGTGAGGCGACATGCCGCTCGAGCTCCATAACGTGGAGCTTCTAATCAGCCAGGCTATCAAGGAGGCGAAGAAAGATTTCAAGAAGGATGCGGATAATGCCTTGAACCAAGAAACCCGCCGGCTCCATGAGAGGATCCGGCGACTGGAGGAGATGGTGAAGACACTCACGGAAGAGAAGAGGGATCTCAAAACCGACCTGGACAAGCTACAAACGGAAGTGTCACATCTACGGGAGGCAAGAGAGGACGCGGATTTCAAAGCAGACCTTCGAGAGGCTATCATGAAGGAATGTCGAGAGGACCTCGAGGTATGCATTAAAACCGAAGTTGAGGCTTCGAGAGAGGGATGGGAGGAAAAAATCAAAGCAAACATGAAGGAAGAATTAGAAGGGAATAAGGAGCGGTGGATTGAGGTAGTGAAGAAGAACATTAAGAAGGAGGTCCAGGAAGAAAATAAAAAGGAGGAGGTAGTCCGGGTTCACGAGACCTTCGAGGAGGAGAGGCTCAGGAACGTGCGTAGATTGAACATGCGTATTACCGGGCTCCCCGAAGGGGCCTCTCCGGAGGAGGACACACACGGGCTATGCACCCGACTAGGGTACACGAGCATGCCCTTTACTTAGGCGGCATGGCATGCAGGACGAGATACTACCAGGGTCAGAGCTCTGATATTACATATGAGCACACCGGAGGATAGAGCCGCTTTCTTTCGGAAGCGGATTTCGCTCTGAGGGATGACTGGGGCTCCCATCTTCATGAATGAGGACCTGACTCAGATGCAGATTGCACACAAATGAGCATGCATGCCACAGATACTCCAAGCACGTAGAGAAGGCCGTAAGGCCTTCTATCGAGATGGCCAGATTTTTATAGATGGACGCCTCACCAAATAGGGGGGCGTGGCCTATGAGATGGGGCAGAGAACTGTACAGGAGACCCCGATACGTGTGGCAGTTTGGAACTGCAACGGCTCCCTATGGTCACGACCGGACAGACTTGAGGAGATTTTACCCGACCATGATGTTATATGCCTCACAGAGACGCATGAGAGCCCAGAGAGAGGGCTTCCACACATTACAGGATTTGAGTGGGTATCTGCATACCGGGCTACTACTAGGCAGAGCACATCTAGGGGCTCAGGAGGGGTGGCAGTTCTATTCCGTCAGGGGATATAGAGACATATCCAGTTAGTGAGATGAGATGAGGAGGCCAGTTACATATGGATCAGAGTGCAGATATCAGATGAGAGATGGATCTATATGGCAGTATGCTACTTTTCACCACGAGGGTCCAGATATGCTACTACGCAGGGTGATATTCAGGCCAGGGATTCCCCCTCCCCTTATTCATAGCTCTCAAAGGACATTATTCTGTATTCTAGTTTGGGTGAGGTTTTCCTTATGGGGGACTTCAACGGGCGCACACAGAGCCGACAGTGTGAGAGTTTTGATATGGAGCAGCCAGAGATCATGAGAGCATTAGACCCTGAGGAGTTGGGGATCAGTAGGGAGTCAGCAGATACTGGGCCAGACGCCACAGGGTATGGAGGGCATTTACTTGAGCTTGGTAGTAGACATCATCTCGTTATTTATAACGGGATGGCACGATGGCCATGTTCAGGAGGTCTTACATGCTTCCCACATGGGGAGGGCAAGAGTACTTTAGATTATCTGCTTGGACCGATCGATGGGATGCATACTATCGAGTCCTTCGGCCTTGGGAGACTTCCACTCGGTGCCGATCACACCTTTCTCAGTTTCTCACTCCTCACCTCATTACCATCACCACTTGCAGATATCATACCCCACATGCATACTTCCATACACTTTACTCATGAGCTCTCACATGTTTACTCACAGCATCTGAAGGAGCACATCACGTCACTTGATCCATACGCACCCCTTGATACACTGACCACTGATATCACACGCATTCTGCATGATTTTGCTACACTCAGTTTTTCACATCACACATACACGCACCCCCCTCGGACCGGTACCATGCCACAGAACAGGTGGTATGATGATGAGTGGTGCAGAGATCGACGTCGACAGCTATGCGATTTGGAGGCCAGAGGAGAGATCACACACAGACAGGCGCAGAGACGCATGCACCGCTTGACCTGCCGTAAAAAGGGGAATGGGAGGAGGAGAGTATGGCATGGATATGCACAGAGTATGGCATGGATATGCACAGAGTTTATATCATGTACCCGCACAGTCATTGATACCCACACCATGTACACCGAGACCGGGTATTTCATCCTTTTTCACCACTAGTATGGTGAAACATGCTATCTCACGGTTACAGCATGGCCGTGCTCGAGACCAGTTTGATCTTCAGGTAGAGCATATTATACATGGCAGAGACACATTGGCTCCACTCATTGCTCACCTCTTCAACCGTGCATTGTCTGAGGGGTTCCTTGACTCGTGGACAGAGCACACCATTGTACCTATCCACAAGTCAGGGGATCCTATGGATCCTAACACATATAGGACCATCATGATTGGGCCAGTTTTGTTCAAACTTTATGGCACGGTGATGGAGGAGGAGCTCAGCACCCTGGCAGAGAGAGAGTGCATACGCACACCCGGACAGGCAGGGTTCAGACGGGCATTTTCTACCATAGACCACATCTTCACTCTCCGTTGTCTGATTGACCAGACACGAGTAAAGAAATAGAGATTGTACTGTTGCTTTGTGGATTTTTGCAAAGCCTTTGACATGGTTCCGAGAGAGAGGCTTTTCAGACGCCTACTTGATCTGGGGGTGGATGATGACATGATGTGGGGTATTTATGCACTATATGAGCGGGTTACTGGCAGAGTCAGATGTCCGGGAGGTATATCAGATCCCCTTGTGAGCACCATTAGTGTGAAGCAAGGATGCCCACTCTCACTGACTCTATTTGGGCTATACATTGATGAGATAGCAGAGTTTATTCAACAGCGAGCCGGTGGAGGTATAGATCTCAGTGGAGCCACAGTTCATATCTTACTATATGCAGATGACATTGTGTTGGTCTCAGACTCAGCTCAGGGATTACAGCAGCATTTATTAGCATTGGATGATTTTTGCATACAAAGAGGCATGACAGTGAACCTTGGTAAAACCAAGGTTCTTATATTCCATACATCAGCTTAGATACGCAGACATAGTATTTTCATGGCAACAGGAGGGAGTATTGAGATCACTGGATCATATGTATATTTGGGAGTCACCTTTACAGTAGCTTCAGGGACTTTCTTGATGACACATGGAGCTCATGACCGCCTCACTAGAGGATACTCAGCATTGGCTCTTATGGAGTGACAGTGTCATCAGGCACATTTCCAAGAGCCCCACACCAAGGGGTGGCTCTTTGATACTCTAGTCACTTCAGCACTAATGTATGGAGCAGCTATATGGGGGCCAGGCCTTGCCGATTATGTATGGACATTGATGGAGAGACCTCAGGTGATCATGATATCTAGATTGATTCGCAGCAAGGCCTCAGTCCCACATGACATTGTGCGAGCAGAGCTTGCCACACCGCCCATGCTAGTCAAGGCATTATTTCAGACAGTCTGCTTCCTACACAGATTTCAGGATATGGATAGAGATCACATTGCATATAGAGCATATATGGCATCTCAGGAGATGGCTCGAGCGGGGGATACCACATCATGGTATGCACAGACTAGAGCTTGGTTTGACAGACATGGGCTGGACATTGATAGACTCCCACCTCTTCTATATGATACTCAGGCTCCCACTTACACCCTCTCTCTCTCTTAGAGGAACAGAGTCATCAGACATGAGATATGGCATATTTATATACAGAGGACATGGGTCAGCCCTGCACAGCCACTGCCATCAAAGATGGCACATTATTATACACAGTTATTGAGTATATCAGAGCAGGGATTCATAGAGATTCCGAGATATATGCAGATCTATATGCCAAATCGATTGAGAGTTCTTATTGGACAGCTCAGGGTATTATCACATCAGCTTATGATTGAGAGTGGCAGAGCCAGTGGCATCCCACGGGAGGAGAGGATATGCCCCCTTTGCAGATCAGAGGTGGAGAGTGAGGAGCATTTTGTTCTCAGATGCCCGGCATACTCAGAGTTGAGATCTAGATACACATTGAGCAGCTCACTTCAGGGATGTATGACTGATATGGATCAGAGATCATTTGGCCGTTTTCTGGGAGAGGCATGGCACATCAGAGAGCAGAGCACACAACAGGTCCCAGTCAGAGAGGGGCCCACCCAGACGACTATTACACAGTTCTTTCAGACAGACATAGTGAGAGCTACTGTACCAGCCTCCAGCCAGACCTCCGGGCTCACACTACAGTAGGCTGAGGACTAGCGTACCCGACACCGCATGAGGATCCGTGGGTTTTGGACCCCACAGCCACACCGACAGGAGATCCCAAGAATTCTTGATCTACATCGACAACAGACTGATATCTGACGACACTCGACACATTGGATCTCAGATCTCCAGTTTGCTCTTTCTCCACCGCCGATGTACCACATCCTGCATCCAGGAGGGATCACCTGCTATTAGTGACTTCGACGACTGCTACTACATCCCAGGATAGTATATCTCCCTACATCTGTTACATATACACATCGCACCACTTTATCACAGCCGACAGTTGTTCCCCTATCACAGCCGACATTTGTTCCCCTTTTGTAGCCATTATCTGGAGTACTAGAGCTACATATGTACATACACATACATGACACTTATTACACTCACAGCACCATATTTTCAGTTTCCAGTTTTTAGCTTTTCATTCAGCACTTTTATTTTGGATAGCTGGACCTCATCAGTTGTATCACAGTTTGTCTCATAGGCCAGTTTTGGTCTTTAGAAGACGTTAATATAACTTTCTTTCTCTCTCTCTCTCTCTCTCTCTCTCTCTCTCTGTGTGTGTTTACTTTGAGTTGTATTTTGGTTCCTTCTTAGCTTTGGATATGTTAGTTGTTGCTTGTTTTTCCTAGTTTTATTTTGTGTTTCACTACTAATTCACGTCTACAAGCGCGTCTGATATACAGAGTAGACACCCTCGTAGACGCGCAAGTGTTGAAGATCCATAAAACCTCCTAGGTTTTTTTGAGTTTTGTGGACCTGGCACGTGTAAGAGCACGTTTGATCCACAGAGTAGATGCGCCTGTAGACGCGCTCGCATTAAACAACCACATCTCCTTTGAGGTTTTTTTTCATACACTATTTTCCGCGTCTATATTTGCATCTAATTTGCAGGCGAAATCGCATCTATGTGCGTATGTATATGCGCATGTATGTACGCATGTATATGCATGTGTATATGGGCATCTATATACGCATCTATAAGTGCATCTATATTTGGGTTTATATGTGTGTCTATATGCGCGTGTAGTTTTCATTATAAGCGTACTTGTAGATGCAAAATTTTAGACGCGTTAGTAGACGCGGTAATAAACATGCCCGACATTTTTAAACACAATTCAAATATTGCGTCTACAAGCGCGTCTATGGAGCCTTTTTGTTGTAGTGTGCCATGTTGTCATGCTCACCAAGCCAGACGTACAAAACATGTGATGTTTACGGGAGATAAGCGAAAAGTGTCTAATAACTTTTGGAGGGATAGTTTGTCATTGTAAGTCCTGTCGATACCTGTGAGCACCACACTTTGGATGCAGTTGTAGTCCATGCCAAGCTTTTGTAAAACATGTCCCACATCATCACAAGACTCAAGCATCGTATTTGTAAGTGGTAATATATGATACTTTAGTAACCTAAAAAAATAATCATAAAACACCTTAAAAAAGCACAATTGTTTTTTATGATGGTGCCGAAAAGAAATCAACAAAGTGTATGTACAAGGTACCTAAACAACTCAGTCACACTCGCATCGCTCCACTTGTATCTTTCTTGCACACTTAGGAGTGTAAGCAGTTTCTTTAGGCGAGATACTCCACATCCATGGGTATCAATGGATCGATCATTGCCTCCATCTCAGGCTCCAAGATTATAGGAAAGTTTGGAAGGTTGCATGTCTTCTCTAGTATTGATGTTATAGATTGGGTAGTACTTTCCAAGTGGTGGATCGGCTCAAGCACTCCATCCATTAGAAACCCAGGAACTCTTCTAATTGGTCACGAAGGGTGCACTCCTCCTTAGGATGAGACATCACCCTCCCTGTAATAAATTTTATAGCCACATTTAATGTTTTTGTATATAATATTCAATTAGTTTACTAATACAATGCATGATTAACATACACTTTTCTTACCATTTTCTCAAAATCTGAGATCGCATGATCAATGATCTCTTATTGAAACTCGCCGAAGCATCGTATGTGTTCCATTGACAATCAATCTTTTCGTCTAATTGCTAACTTACATTGAGAGCAAGAACATGGGACATGCTGATTAAGATACGCCTTGCGATCTTAACCATCACGGATTTCATCGTTTTCCATTTGGTCTACGTTACAACAAACAGTTTGTGTTTTAATTTTTTTTTTTCCTTTCTTAAGTTGTTTGAGAAGGGATTTATTCTCTTGTAACTCAACAAAATTAACATATGTAAAGTCTCCACCCACCTACTGACGAGCCTAGAGTATGTAAAGTCTCATATACTATGCATGGGGATGAGGGAGTAGCTACCCTATGTTGGAGTGTTTCCTGTCCTATGGTATTGCAGTAGACCTCACCTACATCTTTTTTCCTTTGTATACAACTCGATATGTAGAGCGTAGGAGGAGGTAGTACAAAGCATGTCAATAAAACCATTTGTACACCTCCAAGTTCAATCTCTCTTTCGCTTTATCGGGCCTGGATAAACAAGTCTTTCGTACCTTTCCGAAGGGTCGAACATACCTAAGGTACACCCTTAACTATATATATATATATATACACACACATACACACACACACACACACACACACACATACACACACACACACACACACACTACTACTACTACTACTACTACTACCACCACCACTACTACTACTACTCGCCTTCCCGAAGTGTCGAACACACCCAAGGTACACCTTTCACAAAACATGCATTTCTCTCTCTCTCTCTCTCTCTCTCTCTCTCTCTCTCTCTCTCTTTGTCTACTACCACTACCACGACCACTATAACTATTCTCCTATATCCTTGTAGTGCACTGCATCCTTGGATTAAGAGTTGGATCAGATGGATGTGAAGGCTATTTTCTTCTTGGTGACATGGATGAAGAGCTATACATGAAACAACTCGAAGGTTTTGCTATTCTAGGGAAAAAGTGTACCTATCTTTGTTCAATGCAAAGTGTCCTGACCCCAAAACTTGCTTTGTAGATGGACTGAGTGTTTAATTACTCATGATTTGAGAAAAGTGCAAAAATGAAATGTATCATGCAATCACCCAATCAATATAATACATGAAAATATGAATGTGCTAAAAGCATTTGTGCCTAGCTTGTCTACAAGGGCCAATGTATCATGCAAAATGTAAACATACTTATTTCATTAAATTAAATTCCTTATCCTCACCTGTCATCACTCAGTGGAAGAAAGAATTGTTGTACTTTGCTCCACCCATCCAAATCTCATGATCACTTAGAAAATAGCGGTCCTTATGATGTTGATTTAAAAAAAGCAACCCATCAAATGAAGTTGTCCTACACGATGCTCAAATAGACCCAACCACCTTGCTCGCTCATCTTGAGATTCCTAGTTCCATGAAGTGTATCCCAATTCTCCTATGTGCAAAGAATAATGCATGCACAATTAAGGGTGCTCTCTCAAGTGCTTGTGCATCTAATATTTATTGCATATAGGTGGAGCAGATATCATTCCATGCTAATGCTCAATGATGGTACAAAGAGTGCATTAACCCAACCCATGGCATGTAAGTAATTGAAGAAAATCAAGAGATGGACCGTGACTACAATGCATCTAACAAGTGTAAAGTGAATTGCTTGTGAAACCATAATCCTTGTGATGTGTAAATATATAGGTAAATCCTAGATGGAGATAGGAACATGAGATCTCCTTGCTATGTTTCAAGTATAGAGAACTTAGTGGCACAACATGATACTTTTTTTTACTACACACACTTAGTACTTATATATTCATCTTTTTTCTGATCTATTCTATAGATGAAGAAATGTTAATTTTCTTACCTCCTATGCTTTCTCAAACTTGTGTAGATTCAAATATATTTATACCAGTTTTTTGATTATGAATGAAAGCCAAATTGTGCCAACTCAACCATTGCAAATCCTAGATGGAGATAGGAAGATTTATATATGTGTGCAAGTTTTTGTATCTGTGTACTTGGGACTATCCTTAACCCAACCTCAAGTGTGGCAATGGCTTCTAATACCTGTATATTGTAGGGACAATGATAACAAGATGCACTCTAGGGAGTGTGAGATTTTTTATGTCACTTTTCTGATAAAAATGTTCACTTTGATAGCATACATGGAATCCCATGTGGCTTAAGAAAGTAGAATCTACATGAAGCATGAGGTTAATGTGATATGAGATGATTGCAACCATACACTCATTTGAAATAGACATCATGTTAGAGGAAAGAAAATACACCTCTTTTTTTTTGAGCTCTTAGGTTTTTATCCTTTGAACTCAAGATTAAATGTTTTGAGGTTTTTTATGTTCCTATGAGTGGGAGAGTTATGTAAAAATGCCATAGAATCCATAGAAATACCTCTTACATTATGTTGTAAACTCATTGAAGTAGGGAGGGTCTTAAGTCTTATGCCAAGACTTCAACCAATAGACACAAAATTATCATACAATGTCTTAAGAATTGCGAGGGGAGCCGAATTGGGATGACAATAGTGACTTCTATTCCAATTGTTCAACAATAGTATTACCGTTTTTCTTTTGCTTAGCTTTGAAAAGACACTATTATCTTTATTCTTTTGCATCATTCCTAGGAAGGAGGTTGTGACTGCCTAACTTAGCACATAAAAAATTTGATGTATAGAAAATGACAATGGCAACAACTTGGGACTATCCTCAAGCCAATGTTAAGTGTATCGATGACTTCTACATGGATATTGTAGTGAAAATGATAGGAAGATGGACCATGTGAGGCTTTCTATGTGGATCTATGGATAAGCTATTAACTTTGATAGTGTACGTGGGAGCATATGTGGCTTGAAGGAGAATCTACATGGAGCATGCAGCCAACAATATGCTAGTGGATATTGCAATCATACATTTCTCTAAAACACACATCGAGCTAGAGGAAATGAAACACAAGAAATAAATGCATTTTTCTATTTTGGATTCTTAGGCTTTTATCCTTTGACCTCAATATCAAAATCCTATAAAAAGACCCATCAAATTGTGTTGCAAACTCAATGGGATAAAGAGAGCCTCATAAATTGTCATAGTTATTTAGAGATATTGGCTTCTCATGCCTAGATTCTAAGTATCTGGAGTCACACTGCCAAGTGCTATTAAGTGCTATAGTGGAAGTCTAAGTTCATGAAATGTGTTCAAAGTTTGGTTGCAGATATTCTTAGTGTTCATGGTAAAGCATTATTGTGAAGGTTGAGTCACTATTTCCCCTTGTTCCCATAACATTGTCATGGACATCACGAAAGTGACGTCTAAAACACATCATATTGATAACAAAAATAGCAATAGTTAAACTAAGATTTGGTCACTTGAAACAATGTCATGAATGGAGATCAATTTTGAGAGGTCAAATCTCATAACTTTATTCTTGTCTTTCTTAGGGAGATCACACTACTTATAAGATTACAAAAGGATTTCATTCCAGTGAGAATGCTAGATGTAAATGTCAAACTGTTCTCCTTGGGAATGTACGCCTCCAGTTATGCATTACAAATCACTACACTTAGAGTTAGTGCTCATGAAAAAGGAGCAAGCTTAACCCCAACTGGTTTTGGAAGGGAAATAGCTAGTTTTATAACTAAAATGTCAAAAAAATAACTCGTTTTCATGAAGACGAGCTTCAATTTCAACTAGTTTTTTGAAAATCTTGCCTGGACAAAATACACCAAGGGATTAGTATCACATATGATTTGATATTTTGCAACTGGAAGTAGTATCTGCGGCGTTGAAGGACTGCCACAGCGCCCTCAAGCGGTGGGATTGCTGACATTGCTGGCTGCACGATCCGCTTCAATGATCATCATTATTCTAGTTGTGCATTACACATCTGAGAGTTCCATCCTGAAGATCGCGCATGGGTAATCACTGCCACAATCTCAACATGGTCTACCAATCTGCGTGTAGCCCAAGATTGCCCGTTGATACGTTGACGCAGCCTAGGTTTTCTAACAGTATTATAACTAATTAGAGGTGGTTGCATGACAAATACCAGTACGGTCATGAAAATCTTTACCTACGTGTGACTCCAAAAATGCGAAGAACAAGGATGAAGAGCTCAGGGGCAAGCGATCGTTTAATTATTCATGGAGTTGATTATGTGTTACAATATGAAAGTTGGCAGCAGCTTATCCTGGAGGGATAGCACATTGTCATTTTGGAGAGTATCACATATAATTCGATATTTAGGAGCTGGAATTAGTATCTGTGTTGTTGAAGGACTGCCAAGCGGTGGCATTGCTGACATTGTTGGCTGCACGATCTGCTTCAATAATCATCATTATTCTAATTCTAGGATCTCCTCGAGTTCTTGCAGGAAAGCGATCCGCGAATCATACTGCTTTGATGGCGACGTACTTTCATTATTGTGCAGCTCTTCCAGCTCTAACTCGCGGTCGTGTCCGGGATATTATAGCTCCACTAGTGACGTAATAGTGCTCCTCCAGTGGAGACCTGCAGAGTGGGCAAGAGGGTCGTCGAAGCATCCACTCGTGGAGGCAACCTGCGCAGAAGCTGTGACCACAAGGAGTTACCTCGCTATTCGATACACCGTTGAAGCAGATAGCACACTCTGGACTTACTTTTTATGTGGAAGGAGTTAACAAGCATAGATTTACACATTCAACATTATCAAGAGTTTGTACCATGTAAACCTTATATTTAGTGTTACCTTTACATAAGGACAATACATATTCGTACCAAAATATCCAAAAAAAAATGTAAAGATTATAATCCATACCCAAATGGCAAATAGCTACTTCAAAAATACCACAAAAATGACAAAGTACAATTACTATAATGATATTCACCACAATAACATTGCAAAAATATATACAAAATAATCGTTAGCATACTGAATCTAGAATACACAACTTCATAATCATCACTATGACAACACACACTAATAATGCTGAACTATAACTACAATAAAGAGACTTTGAAGCTATGCAAACAAAAAATAAAACGCAACGCTATACTTTTGTATAATCAAACTTACAAACTTTTACACAAATAAATCACAATAACACAAGACTGTGAAATTGTCAGAAGTGAATGTATCCAAACAAATAACAAAACAATGCATATAATATCTACATACCGAAGCCTAACACAAACCTAGCCGACTTTCTCTTTCATATAAAAGAGAAAACAAGAATACACGCACCAAACAAATAACATTCATTCTTACAGAATTTCACATCAACATGCTACAATTAACCACAACAAAAACATTAAAAACTTAATCTAGAGCCATTACTCAAACCAATACTCCTCTCTAGTCTCATTTTTAGGTTATGTTAGGTGCTAAGTGCTTGTATCTATCTGAGCTCATCTGATACCTTGTACTTTATGAAAACTAAGTTCAATTATTAATGCATGAACTAAGACAAGCTATGATTTAAGATAATTTAGATAGTTTCTTAAGCATGATCCATCTACAATTTTCATGTGCTTTTAGATGTAAAAACAAATGTAATCTCTACAGACAAAGAAATGAGGGAGTGGTTAATTGTGTAAAATTATGGGCGCAACAACCAATAACTCCTTTGTTTTTTAATTTTGCCTCCTCCTTGCTTACTCAATGAATACATTTTGTAAATATTAAACCGACATTTTCTTTTAAAAACAAAAATAACAAAGTATGACACAAAAAATATGCAATGGAAATATTTTTCTAATAACCAAGTTTGGATTTTATTCCTATAAATATAACAAAATATATAAGAAGAATGTTTACATTAGTTCCAAGTCATAGAGATGTTTACATCAATTCAAAGAGACCTATTGTTGCTTTTAGTATGGAATAACCTATGTAATATACTATATACATGGATCATAACTCATGGAAGGAGATAAAATTATCATCCCCTGTTTGCTCATCACCCTTTTCATCATCCTCCTCATCATTCCTGTAATCACCTTTCATGTCACCTCCTATTCGTTTCCCTTCCTCTTTGACTACATTGGTGTATTGTTGCCCCTATAGATATGGAAAATATAAACTTGAAAATAAATAAAATTTTCTAATGCATATGGAAAAAGAAACGATTCAATTTTTACTTTAAAAGATCCATGCCATATTTACTCTATGATGATATCCTCCTCATATAGGTGCTTTCTTATGTCAAACTTATTCCAAGAGTGTGTATATGTTATCCGTAGCCCCAACAGGTAATTAGACCTTGACCTAAAATATTAAATTACAAAATAAAAATTAAAAATAAATTAAAAAAAATTCATAAAAGAACCTAAGAAGAAATATAGATATTTAATTACACAATTTGCCTCCCATGTATCAAGGCACCTTGACAAAAAATTCAATAATTCAAATTGCTCCATTTGAAATTGTTGCACCTCTCTATATTTGTTGTTTGATGATCCCACACTCCACTGTATTTTGTACTTTAGCCCACTCTAGACTAGATGCAATAATTACATTATTGTATGATCCAATCCTTGTCACAAGGAACTTTTAATCATTTCCTACATGGGAAACAAAAGATAATCTCCTATCAAATCCCTAATTAAAAATACACACAAGTAGGAAAAGTAAATGATAGGAAAACTGGAACATTTCCTAGTTAGAGAAACTAGGGAATCACATAGGAAATTTCCTATATAGGGAAATTTTCCTAGGAACTGCATGGGGAATTTTCTCTATGTAGCAATTTTCTCTAACTAGGAAACATTCCATTTTTCCTATCATTTACTTTTCCTACGTATGTATATTCTTAACTAGGCAATTGATAGGGAAATCCCTTATTTTTTCCTATGTAGGGAATTATTGAAAGTTCCTTGTGAAATAAAGGCCAACATTGGCAATAAGAGCTGGAGGAAACCATCTATAGCTATTATAGGAAATGCCATGGATGAAGAGAGAAATCTATCTATAGCTATTATAACATATCTACTATAATACTCTAAACATCTCTAAACCTATATTTTTTGACTAATAAGACAAATCAGAAGCATCTTTGAAAATGTGTTGTACCCATGACTTTTGAAGCATCTCTAAGAATGTGTCATACCCAAGACAGATCTTAAATGCAAAAAGAGTAGTCCATCTATGATTCAAGAAATATGCAACCCAATTGTGTGGCTATCTAGACCAAAAATATACAGCTATGATGGTTGGTTGATGGCATGGCAAACTTTCAATTTATTCAAGCTTGTCTTTTTAACTGAAACTTTCAATTTTCCACCACAATTACAGTGACAATTACACAATTACAGTGACAAGATAATCTAGAAGAAATATATTCTAATAAAAGGCATTACCTAAACTCCAAACAAGCATGGGACTTGCAATTCCATTGGCATATTTTGTTGTTGAAGAAAGGGTCTCCTACCAATACATAGGCTTGCAATTGTGAAAAAAGAAGATAATCATATATACACACCACTGCACCAGAAAAAACATGTTTGATCACCACAGTGCTCTAGTCTCCCAACTAAGAAAATACAAGCTGTTCATATATTTGTTCTGTTGGATTTGAGTACAAAACTATACAACACTTGCCATTGTAAAACTTTGCATACTTGCTTGAAGGTGTAGCCTCTTTTGAGACACTCCATTAGTCTGATTTTTGATCCTGTGTAGTCATGCCTTGCCATAAAAATATTAGCTAGTGATCTACACACAAAAGGACATGCTATGGCATAGAGAAGAGCCTAGTATGACATTGGATGTCATGCCATGGATCCCCATTCACACATAGCCTTTGTACATACTCTCAAAGAAAAAGCCAATCCACTACCAATCCAAAAGATACCATTGCAACCTTCCTTGTGGCCTTATTGAAGCCTAACTTTCCTGCAAAAGCCCTATCCTAGGAGAACCTTTGTCCCATGCCCACCATGGCTATATTGGATGTTGACCCTACTCCAATGATCAAAGATCATGAACAAGAATCTGACCACATTTGATATGTGCCTGTCAATCTCTTTGCCCCATCAAAGGGAGCTAAAAATGAAACAGATTGATGGGACCTAAAATGGACCGGCACTAGCTATGGCACTAGCTGGATCTCATGCACACAATAGACAACCCCACCACCTTGGGTAAGTCACTCATGAATATATGTGTGCATCACGTGGGTTCAAAATAAGGTATTTTCAAAATACAAATTTTTAATATTTTTTACATACAGAAGGGTATAATATAAAGGGATTATTTATAGATTGAATGGAAAGGGTTATGTTTTATTCAAGAAAGATTCATAGATAAGGATATTTATAAATAGGCCTTGAACACACGTGATGTAGAGAATATACATATAATAACTCTCCCAAGCCCACTTCACGACCTCACGGGCTAGGAGCATTTGAGATTCACTCTATACTAGATGCTAATGTTGATTCTCCATTTGTATTAGGTCATAGTCCAATGTTTACCATCCCTTCTCCTTAGAGGGAGACCTCGTAACATATAGGCATAATACCTCATAGCACGAACATAAGGAAGCACCTCTTGGCTGACTATTGCGGCTCCACTGCGACTCTCCTACACCTTGGGGATTGGCCCCAAGATGCGTCCCTCTAACATAAATTATACATGAGACAAGCTCCACTCTATCATTTTGAACGTATTCCAGGAGATACCGTGTATCCTTACCAAACAATTTCCAAAAACGGATCGACTAGCCTATAGATTAGGTTGTCGCACACACTGAAGCATAGGTCATCATAACAGAAAACATGTGTTATGCATCCCGTTCTTCATATTCCAATACCATGGTTGATATGCACATGAAAAAGTTGATGATCCTAATGTACTCAAATATAATTTCTAATAAAAAACATGTCATGCAAAACAATGCTTTCTAATGCTCATTCACTAACTCGTTGCGGTGATGTAAGGACAACACCGAGATGACACTCATGCTACTATCCTCTTAATTAAAATACTACAAACCTTATATCATGATATGCATCATAATTAATCAGCAATAATCACCACCCAATTACATCATTCAAACACCCCACCCCCTACTTTTAGGTAGTGCTTCCATTACATAAGTGTAGGGATTCATTTTGTCATGCTTTGATGTAGCAAAAGTGATAAATCATGAACTTTGACAAAAAAATAGGAAAAACTGAGGCTAAACCTTATGCTTCGCCACTACCATACATCCACAAGCATTAATTATATTTTTCCTTATTTTTATGAAGCACATTTCCTTTTTCCCCTATTTTCTCTTATTTTTTAACATTTATTTGTCAATAATCACTATTATTTTTTTAATTTTCCTTATAACAATCATTTTAACATACTCAAATTCAATCTTATTTTCCATTTTTCCCCATAGGTACACATTTTACCCACCTGAAACGACAAAACCATCATTTTACCCTTAAAAACAACATTTCGGGTTTTGCGGGATTTAAATAGTGCATATAAATCATTATGAAATCAGAATTTTCTAATAGACAGCAATTAAACACAATTCAACCAACACTCAAACAAATTTTCATCACATGAGAACATCATTTCCATCATAAAATATAAAAAAACCTTCATTTCCTACATTAAAAATAGTCA
Organism: Lygodium microphyllum; assembly: GCF_053477565.2. Classification (NCBI taxonomy): domain Eukaryota; kingdom Viridiplantae; phylum Streptophyta; class Polypodiopsida; order Schizaeales; family Lygodiaceae; genus Lygodium; species Lygodium microphyllum. Next base: position 115,826,622 of record NC_141157.1, read on the forward strand.
TACCGTATTTCTGCGAGACCCGAGACACATTAAATGACTGCGTGACCAACGGACGGAGCCTCCATTGCTCTCAATTCCATGCTACACATCAAGATTCAGCATCTCCATTAATCTCCATCATCATTTTCTTCAATCTCCGTCTTGATTTTTCCTTCAAGGTAGTGCGCATGAACAACCCATAGAGGGGAGAGAGAGGGAGGAGAGAGTAAGACTACTTTCTGATCTCCATGTCCAGGCAGTCATTGGAGGAGCGGAGAGTGGTGATGGAGACTATAGGCATCAAGTATCAAGTTGCTATGATCAGATTATATGGGTATATGGAGGTGGCATTATCCCTCTTTCTCTCCTCTCATGAAATCATCATGCAGGTTGTCGCCATCTTCTTCTTTGTCTCCACGCAAACCCCCCCCCCCCCCACCAAACCCCCGATGAAATGAAATTTTTGGGGCCCCAAGGGGAGCACCCACAAGTAACACCCTTTTGCACCTTAAGTCTCTTTTAAACTTGGCCCTCCTTTGGCCCTCCACTTCGGGCACCGCCATTCTCGTGTCCGCCGGCATTGAATTTTAAATATATAAATTTCTACTCGATCATCTTGAGGTCTCACATTGCCTAGATCTTCTCAAGATCCAATCCAATAGATGGAAAAATTATGAAAAATCCAGAACTACCAGTTGGTGTATCTTTAAAGAACTTTAGGAACCCAACTCTAACTTGCCACTTAAAATCGAATTAGCTGCCAACTGTCGCTTGTTCGATGAAGTCTATTTTTCCCTTGAAATTCGAGATTTTTAACTATTTTTAAGCACTTCTTAGAGTCAAAAATCAGCTCTCACAAATCTCTATATAGAGGAAGATGCAGCTGATCCTATAGCCAATCTTGCTATCCCAATGCATGGCGGAGAAGAAGAAGATACATTAACGAATGTGTATGTACTCAAAACATCACTACCATGGTACCATTTGCATACAATATTTAACAATGATACAGCAAGAGTATTTCAATGAAATTAAGAGCTTTGTATCCAAAATGAGAACAATCACTACTCATACTTATAAATTTAAAGATGAAATTCGTGAGATGTCGATGCAGGTAATGTTGGAGTAGGAACTTGCATCCTCCTCTGTACTAATAGCCTTATTGGTAGATCAACTCTGACTACTTTAAAAAAGTAGCAAGTCATCATAATCAGTTTAAATAGAGTATAAAGCAACAAATCATCATAACCAGTAGCAACTTAAGCATATAGTCTGAGCTATCCATTCTAGTGGGAGAAAAGTGTGACTTGAAAATGCACTATACCCCTGATAAAGTCAAAGATCAATCTCTTCTCTTAAGCTTCCACAAAAATCTGGTGCGAGGGTCCTTATGATAAGTCTTGCATCATCAAGAAATGAGCAAAGTTCACACTCAATACACTGTATATAACTTTGCTCTAGCTCCAAAACATGGAGGAAGAAGGTAGGCACCAACATACAAACTTCAACACTTACTCCCAAATATGTATCCCATAAAGCATTAAAATTGAATCTTCAAGTATGAGAGATTTAAGGAAACACACTTTCTTGAGAGCAAACAAACCTTCCAAGGCTCATCACCCTCTAGCATCACCAGTCCATGGTACTCTCACTACACAAAAGATGCACTTATAAGCACCAAAATACATGTTAATGACCAGTCTCTTTGATATCTCAAATCCTCTCAAAATAGGAGCAATCTCCTACCCATAGCTCCTTCTATCCAAAACAACAATCCAAAACATGATGAGAATTTGCACACTAGAACATTGTATTAACCTATCAAAACAACATGTGTATGACAAAAGCTCACCAATAAATTTCATCCATCTATTTTGCTACTAGTACAAAATTGAACCATTGCAAATATAGTTTCCTTGCCCTATGTTGAATGCACAAGATCCACTCAAACAATAACTCCAATAGTCCTACATAAAGATGAGAAATACATAAGAGCCCTTATGATCAACCTTGCATGATCAAGAAATCAACAAAATTCACACTCAATACACTGTATATAACTCTACTTTAGCTCCAAAATATGGAGGGAGATGGTAGTGATAGGCACCAACATAAAAACCTGAATGTTGACTCCAAATTATGCATCCCTTAAAGCATCAAAATTGAACCTTTAAGTACCTCAAATATTTGTTGCAACTGCATATAACACCATATTGGGAAATATGGGAATTTTCCATAAGTTTGGGACACGTGGTCAAATCTTCAGATTTGTCATAACTTGAACACTATAACTCCAAATGGAGCACTCTATAGCTCAATAGATTCCATTTTTCAAGTGCTTTCCAATGATAGGTTACATCATATGGGTTTGAGAAACTTAAGGGCATGTTATCTGGATGCCACATTTTTAGTATTCAAAAAATGGGAATTGGGAGATTCCCAAACTCACTAATATTGTGTTATATTGCCTCATACATTTGTCACATTATGGAAAATATAAGAATACATTATCCTTTTTCTTTGTCACAACTGCATATTGCCATATCTGTAATTTATTATCTACCTCAGATGACTTTTTTTATCATCCTTATTCATGATAGTGGCTTTTAGGACCTCTCTTTTCTGGTGGTAGTACATCCTGATTTTTCGATCGTAGGTTTAAACCTATAATTTGTATACTTCTTCATGGAGAACATTTGTTGGTTAGTGCTACGCCTGCCTGCTATTACTTAGAGATTTCTGCTTTAGTGAACATGATCATTCTTGTTGTCAATGATTTTAGAATTCTAACTTTAGAAAACTCATTGGTCCCTTACGGAATGATAATCTCTAATTGACCACTTGCATCTTGAGACTAGCAATTTGTACTTTATTTACCACACGTTTCACACAAAGAGGGATATGCAATCAGATCCAGCAATTTATGGCAACAAGGTTCATCTAAAAACCTTGAAGGTTAGTTTAGAAAGGCATGCTTCATACAGAAAACAAGTAAATTATCTAATGATCCTCCTATAACCATGATTCAATGATCATCTTTTGACTAAGGGATCTACTTGAGACTGTCCAATTTTTTTAAATATGTAAATATATGAGTAGATGCAAATTGAAAATGGTAGCTCTCATCTTCCCACATGACAAGAGCTAGTTCAAGATAGCACACTATTGCCCTTCCACATCCAAACATCACCACAATCTAGCCCACAACTTGTAGTTTCAGCATGCAACCCCTGTTGTGGCCATGATGGCCATACCCACACCTCAGCTATTATGTCTCTATAGCACATGTAGCAATTGCATCTCTAGGGAGTAGATTTTAGTCCTCTTCTTCTTTATGGTAGTTGTTCCTCCTATAGTAGGTGTGCATCTTTGATAGTGGCACACAAGCCTCCTGTTGCAACAACCACCACCCATTTTTTGATAGATATGCCTCTGTCAAGATTCTCACAGCTCTTTGCTATAACTTTTTCAATGTGCTGGGAGCTCCCTAAGTATGGGTGCAGCCTCTCTGTGAGTCAAAATTGCATATTTTCCTATGGTATTCATTGAATACATATCTATTTGGTAATATCTAACTCTGTCAGTCACAATTGCTTCAATCTGACTCCCGTGAGGATGACTGTGAAAGTATTCTTGAGTTTCCTCACAGTCTACGTATTTCATCAACATACATCCACATTGCGAGACCAAAAGATAAGACCATATGGTGGCAATCACTACATAGATGTGTTTATGCTGATTGATCCCCTCCAATAGAGTGTAGCGATTGGTCCACCAAGGACTTTGCTCAAATGTCGTGCAATAACCTAGCACTGGTGGAGGTAGACAAGAGCACGGGGATGACAGCCACATGTAGCAACAAGCAGCAACGCCAACCAGGGTGGGTCGGGGTGGCCATCCACCTAGGTAGGAGGTTGGACAATGTGAATGACATGCTACAGTGCGGCCTCTGCAAGACCAAGCGTGGCTTTGTTGGGGCACACAAGCACACCTCTTGCAACTTCTCCAAGGCATGTCATGACATCAAATTGTCCTAGAATGGTATCCTCTTGGCCATGTGCAGGACCAGAGGGCTCCCCCTGCTTGACGACTTCAAGCCCTCCTCCATTGACCTCAATCCTTGCATTGGTAATCTCAAAGGCATCCTCTAGTGAAATGACTAACTCCCCATCCTTAGCATGGCACCCTATTCAACTAATTGTTGTTGGGGATTCCCAGGAAGAGAGCATTTCATTTGATGTTGGAATTCTTTTGTATGTTTGAGACAAATATACACAATTGTGAGTTTGAATGTCTTGAGTTTGAGTCAAAACATGATAAGCACAATCATGACATAGTAAGGTGAGAGTAAAGACTAGTGTTGGGTGATGAAGAGGAGTATGATTATCTAAATCTATTAATGATACTAAACCAATTGTGTAGAACAACAAAAAATCGGTAGCTTTAAGAAAAAGTCTAGGTTTAGAAACCTATCTTAAGGACAAAAAGGCATTTATACAAATGTGAATCTTTAATGAATTTCTCAAATCCTTATAGAGAGGTTGTTTTTAAATTTAAAGGGAAAACGCTATTTCAATCATGACATAGTAAGGTGAGAGTAAAGACTAGTGTTAGGCAATGAAGAGGAGTATGATTATCTAAATCTATTTTTGAGAATAAATCAATTGTGTAGAATAATAAACAATTGGTAGCTTTGAGAAATAGGATAGGTTTAGAAACCTACCTTAAGGAAAAAAATGTATTTACAAATGTGAATCTTTAATGACTTTTTCAAATCCTAATAGAGAGGTTGTTCTTAAAGTTAAAGGGAAAACATTATTCCAATGATAAGACAAGAATGAAATATTTAAGTCCCAACAATAAATCCTCAATAGATCTCACTCAAAAGCTTGTCCAATAAGTATTCAACATTTCTTCACCATTGAATTGTCACATTGAGCTAGGCCCTATGGACATTCTAGAAACTTCAACAAAGGTAGAGCAATGAGGAGGGCATCAACCCCTCCTCATTGGGCATATGACATCATTTATGATCTAGAGATCGAGTCCCTAGGGGCCATAGGATGGCTTGTGATGCTCTCGGAGGCACCAGGCACACTCCACAAAGCTTGTTTGTACTAACTGTTGTTTGATGTCTACAGGCCTTAGAGGTCCACCTTCCACGCCAGGATTCAGGACTTGCGTCCCCTTATCCCCTTGCTTAGGGTTTTCCTCAATCGGTTTTGCATTATCTCTATCAACCTCTTTATCCTTTTGGCCTCTTGTCACGGCTCTTAGGTTAGAGATTTCAGCGCCATTGACATGTACAGCCTGAATAAGGCTGACTCCATTGCCTTGTGGCAACTCTTCTATAGTGGTCTTTCCCCTTTGCAATATTCGTCTTGGCCCATCATTTTGCTGGAGTTTATTACCTTGCGCTCTATGATTAACTAGACCTAGCTGTTTACTCCCTTATTGGAGGGAACTAATCTTACTCCAACAGGTAGTGGCTAAATGGCCCGACTTTCCACAAATATCACATTTAACATTTGGATAGTTTCTAGGGAAATGTTGTCCACCACACCACTTACAGCTGAATCTTGAGGGTCCACCCTCTTCAGGGCATCGACTCCCTATCAGATTCTTCTACTTCTTCAAGAAATTGATGTCAACCGCTATTTTCCGATATTGTTCAGAAATCATGTCGGTCTAGTGTTTCATCATATCCCTAACTTTGCCAAGGACATTAGAGGCACTCGACTCATAGCCTTGATCGTCTATCCATCGTTCCATTGGCCTAACAATTTGATTGGGAATTGGTTGTTCACTCACATGAACAACATTAGGGTTCGAAACTTGGCCCCCAACATTTGGTGGAGCCAACTGACTAGCCATAGGCATAGTCACACTAGGAGGAGCTGACCGCAAAGGTACATTTTGAACCATTCTTCCTCTCCCATTAGGGTTATTCATAGGCATCCATTGACTTCCATTTATCAATGGTAAATTTCCTCCAGGTACTAAACCCGCATTAAGATTTATTCGAGAGGAGTAGGCCATTTGTAATCGTGCTTCTACTCCTTCTGCCCACGTGATGGCAGTGTCTATATCAGCCAAAGCCACACTGCTCAATTGCATCTGAATATTGAAATCCAATCCATGCAAGAAGTATTGCAATTGGGTAGCCGACGGAATAGGAATGTAAGTTTGTAACTTACGAAACACTTCCTTAAGCTTCTTAGCATAGGCTTTCACTTTCTCATGGGGGTCTTGGCGTGTTACATTCAAAACATGCAACCAGTATTGTCCACCTCTTTCAGGGGCATATTCTCCTCGAAAAGCTACATAAAATTGGTCGATTGTGGTTATGGTTCCAGTCTCTATGCTGTGATACTATACCGCAGCCCTTCCTTTTAATGTCATGTTAAAGAACATCATAAGATGTCTCTCATCTTGGATACGGCAATTAAACATTAGTCTTTGAGATTCATAAATGTGAAACTCGGCATCTTCTTCAACTAACCCATTAAAAATGGACAAAGGAACACCTAAAGCTGGCAGATCCGACGTCCCTGCAGGAATTGCAATGGTTTGTGCCATGATGACAATCAGATTGACAATAGGAGTTTGAACTGATGGAATCACACCCCCACTTGAAGTGGGTTGACTTGGTGGAAGAGAGGAAGAACTTATGCTTCCTCCTACACTTAAATAACTATGTGCAGCAGTTGGCTTACTAAGACCACTGCCTCTTATGCGTATCGGGCTACTCCTTTGAGGAGAATAGCACCTTACAATCTCCAACCGCTATCTAGCCCTCTCAACACATTCTTCTTTCTGCATTTCGGCTTGACGGTCCTTGTCAAAGGACATAAACCAACTTTTTGGTCCCTAAAAACCCGAAATTCGAGAACCACCACTTGTTGGCAGCTCCCGGCAGACGCACCACTGATGGGACCTGAAATGGGCGGGCACTGGCTATGGCACTAGCCAGACCTCATGCTCATAACAGATAAACACACCCTCACGGCCTCGCAAACCAGGAGCATCTATCTACTGCTAAAGGACAAACTGCCCTAAAGCCTAATCTGTGCATTTATAGTTTTGTAGTTTTATAGTCCAACGTTTCCCTTTCTATAAACTCCACAGAGGGAGAACCCATACACTTTGGCAATAAATACCACAATAATCACATATATGGGAGGCAACCTCTCGGTGGATTCACCGCGGCCCCACTGCAGCTCTCCTACATCGCAGGGATTGGCCCCTTGATGCGCTGCTCAACATATAAAACAAACGAATAAACTCCACTCTTCACTTCGCAAGTAATCCAGGAGATATACCATGTTTCCTCACTAAATAATCCCCCAAGAACCGAACATCTATCCTACGGCTTAGGATGCCTTTCCACACTCAACGTGGGTCATCGTCATTGAAAAGAGGTGCTATGCATCCATGCTTTTCTTATTCCGATACCATGGTTTCATGCACATGCAAAGTGAATGATTCTAAAGTGCTCAAACATCATTTCCAAATCAACAACGTGCTTTGCACAACTAAGCTTTTAATGCATATTCCCTAACCCGTTGCGGCGATGAAAGGATCGCACCAAGATCACACTCGTGCTACTATCCTCTTAATTAAAACACATGAACTCTATGACATGAAATGCATTAGAAAATCAGTAAGAATCAGCACGCTAATCACACCATTCAAACATCCCAACCCCCTACGTTTAGGTATTGCTTTTATTGCATAGGTGTAGAGGTTCATTTTGTCTTATTTTGATGTATAGAAAGCAATAAATCACAAAATTCAACAAAGAGATAGGGAAAACTGAGGCTAAACCTCATGCTTTACCACTACCACACATCCACAAACAATCCTTATATTTTCCCTTATTTTTTCAAGACGTATTTTTATTTTTTCCCTTATTTTTCCCATTTTCTTGATTTATTTAGCAATAAAATATACTATTTTTTGGTTTTTCTTATTCCAATCACTTCAGCATACTAACATTCAATTTATCTTCCATATTCCCCCCATGAGAATACCTTTTACCCACCTAAAATGGAGAGACTACCATTTTACCTCTTAAAAACCGCATTTCGGATTTACGGGAATTAAATAAAGCATGTAAATCATTGCAAAACCAATATTTTCTAATAAATAGCAATTAATGATAATGCAAACAGCCCACAACGTATTTCTAGAGTAAGGCATCCTGCGATCTCCATCGGTAGTACAAACTGCTACAAACGAGAAAGCATTATGAACAACGACTACACTCCAAATAGAAAAATACAGAGGCCACTTCCAATCCATTCGTAGTACAAACCTCACATATCTTATGCCAATCATGGGATTTTAGTGGTGATAATTGGTCATCTGTAGAAAATGCAGACCTAAGAGAATGCATCATACATGTTGGAGTGCGGATAGACTTGATAAAAAGAAAGGGCTGCTCTAAATGCAACAAAAACACTCCCTAGATGGTTGTTACAGACTCTCCATGAGAGTAAAATTGATGCTCCTTTGCGTCTTAGTGTAGTAGAAGGGCTGCAAACAAGTAGCACATGATGCAAAGGGGCCACATCTGGTTGATACTATGGAAGTAGAGGCTCCTTTTGATGAGCATATGTTTATGAGCTCACTATTGGATGATGATGAGCCTACTTCTTTTGATGAAGCACACCAACATATACATTGGTTATAGACCATGTAAGAAGAGTTGGATTGTATTGCCACTAGCCGTACTTGGGATCTTGCTAAGTTGCTTCTTGGCAAGAAAGCCATTGCCACAAAACGGGATTTTTAAACTCAAGCACAAAGTTGATGGCACCGTTGACAAGTATAAGGCATGTTTGGATTTTCTTCACAATGCACTCTTCTTTAGTGGAAAAAACCCAAGGACTGCAAGGTAGTTGGAAGCAACCATTAGCACTCGAGTACGGCCAAAGCACCTCAATCTTGCCTACCTCCTTCAAATCCATTCGTGCCCTTACAATGTCTCTCTTTCATGTGATGTGGTCCCATAGTAAGCTGCCCATGGTTTTGAAAATAGGCATGGGTTCCAACAAGTGGTTGATTTATAAGTGGGTCCAATACGGAAACTCGTAGAAAAATGAGAACCGTCACATTACGTTTGGATGTGACTTTGTGTGGACCATTTTCAGCTCGTACCAGCTCTGTGCATTCATACGCGCTGGAGGTCGTCAAAGAAAACCTTCACTGAGTTCATGACCCTCTGGCAAGAAAGCATCTTCTTCATGGTTTGTGACCTTTGGGAGTCTAACCGTGGCCCAAAAAATGGACATGCATGATAACCTAAGGTAGCTAGACCTGTCCCAACACCTCTATCCAGTGAATATAAACTTGAATAAGCTATGACATATATTACCAACAAGAATAGAACCCTACTTACCTGAGCACTCCCCAAATCCTGAAAAGTCATGCATGGTCCACATGAGAATGGCTCGAATATTGGCGGACTGTCGACCATTGCGCTTGCTCATATCTTCCACAGTGACCCCTCCTCCCACAAAGTCTTAAGCTCATTAACTAATGGACGAAGATACACGTCTATATTTTTGACTTTGTAGCGGCCAAGAATGAGGAAGCTGTAAACGCCCCGAACAACGTAGTATGCTTAACAACTATGATATTCGCTTGTTTTCAAGATTTAATATAAAAGAGAATGAACACTTAAAGCTGAAAATGAAAATTACTCACAAAATTATAGCCATGAAAATGTAAAAGTAATGGAGACAAGATTGAGGGTTGAAGATGGGCAAACCCCCCCCCCCCCCCCCCCGAAGGAATGTATTTCTGCTCAACCCAAGTCCCTTAAGAAAGAGCTCAGTTACAATCAACCTGAGAGTGAGAAAAAGTAATTCTCACTCTCACAAGATCATTATAAGATGTACAAACACACATGCATTATCTATTATGCAATGATAAGAACTGATTTCTTTACAGTATGAGAGAAAAAAAAGGGGAAATCAGCCTTTCTCCATCATTGATCAGCAGTACATGGATAGGGCTTGCTTCTTGTTGCTAAAATGGAAGAAAGAGCTCGAGAAGGAGGTGCTGTAATGAATTTACAGGCTTACTGTCTTGTAAACAGCAATGATAGAAGAGGGCATATGGAGGAATTTGATAATGGAGAAGTGGGGGATGATGATGGGGATGGATGGGGCCAGTTTCTGGCTATCTGTGGGTGCTGTACATGAGTTTACAGCAAAGAAAAATGATGTTGAATGAAGAAAAACGAGCTCTTATTTATAGGAGAGGGGAGAGCTAGTACAAAAGGGGAAAGTGGAGTAGCATAAGACAAGTGTCCAGCCACATGTCATGAGATGTGACAAGTGGTGGGACACTTGGAAACTTGTGTGACAAGTGTCTTGACACTTGTCTCTTCTCTATGGCCTTCCTTTTTGGGTTGAATACTGTCAAGAATAGAAACAACCAAATTTAGTAAGCACAGTCAGAGTACAGAACTTACTATTTTTAGAATGACATCCCTATTTTTTAGGACTACCATTTTTAGGCTAATTCGAGGCTCCTAAAATTTAGGGATCTCTAAAATTTAGGGACCCCCCCAATATGGGTATCATATGAAAGCTTTTTCCGTGTACGTCGCAAAAATGGTATCCAAATCTTCATGTGACTTTCCTATGCAAAGAAATGTGCATTTCAACCTTTCAGCCCACACATGCACATTATACAAGCATTTCATGATCATGCCATCTTGTTGATTATAATTGTCTGTTCTGGTGGATCTAGCCCACACTTCAAGTCATCAATCCTTTCTGTGTGCGTGTCTAACCCTGATACGCATGAGTTCTAGTCACAGACGCCCAATCGGGCCATATAGGTAGAAGTGTGAACTATCTTTTCTCTAACCCACTGCGTGGGTCCACCATAACCTGTGACCACTCATCAGTGGGCCAGCTCCAATGCACTTTTCTTTATATCTAATTAGTGCAAAGGAAATAAATTTAATAAATCATTATATAGAAAAATTAATAAAAAAGGATACAAATTCTGTTTCTATAGAGTTGTGAGAGCCCTCTGGCTTTTATTCAACTGTCCTCAGCTGAAAAGCTTCTTGATATTGCTGTAGAATATTTGGGTAATCCTTCATGAATTTTTCATCTACCCATTGTGTATCTGTTGTGGGTAGATTTTTGAATTTTAGTAAGAATTTTCGTGTCACAAGGCCACTTCTCGTGGTTCGATCCTTGAGAAACAAAATCTTTTCAGGTTCCAAGAGTTGCTCTGTTTCTTCAACTTCTGGGGGATCTTCAGTAATGGGTTCCTTTGGTTCTTGTCCTATGTAAGGTTTAAGCAAACTTACATGAAAAGCATTGTGTATTTTCCAATGAGCAGGAAGCTCAAGTCGATAAGAAACTTCATTTTTTTTCTCAATCACTTTGAAGGGTCCAAAGTATCTACTGGAGATATTTGGAAAAGATGAATTTTGACCAGCACCTTGTTTGAGCCTGCTTTTATCAAACTTTAGCAAGACATATTGACCTTTTTCAAAAGCCAAATGTCTTCTTCGTTTATCTGCTTGCTTCTTTTGTCGCTCTTGGGAAATTTTGATAGTGGCTCGAACTTGATCCATTGCGGTTTTTAAATCTGAAGCAAACTCATCAGCAGCAAAAATCTTATATTTAGTGCGAATAATTGGAGGAGGAATCACTTTACCCTGTACTATTTCATTTGAAGCTTTCCCTGTGGATGAGTGCACTGTATTGTTGTAAGCAAACTCCAATAATGGAAGACATTTCTCCCATTGTGACTTGTGTTCACTAACATAAGCTTTCAACATATCCAAAAGAGTGAGATTCATCACCTCTGTTTGGCCGTCAGTTTGAGGATGAAAAGCTGAGGAGAACTTTAAAGTGGTTCCAAAATTCTCAAATAAAGCACGCCAAAAGTTACTTGTGAATTTGGAGTCTCTATCTGAAATGATCTCAGAAGGCATACCATGTAATCTGAAGATATGTTGAATGAAAAGTCTTGCAGCTTGTGCAAATTTCAGTGTTTTATGACATGGAATAAAATGTGATTGTTTGCTGAATCTATCAATTATGACCCAAATCATATCATGACCTTGAGGTGTTCTTGGAATACCTGAGATGAAATCCATTGTGATAGATTCCCATAGATCTTTGGGCACTGGAAGAGGTTGCAACAATCCTGGAATCTTTTGCCTATCTTATTTGGATTTTTGGCATACCAGACAAGCCTCAATGAAGTTATGTGTATCTCTTCGTAATGTTGGCCAATAAAAGTAGCGCTCAATTGCACTTAGAGTGGCTGCCCTCCCTCTATGCCCTGCATAAGGGGGTTCATGACTTTCTTTAAGCACATTTTGTCGAACAAGAAGAGTGACACAAAGGCGATTGTTCATGAGAAGGTAACCGTCTTTGATGGAATAATCTGGATGAGAATCTCCTTGCTGTAAATTTGACCAAATTGCTGCAGAATCAGTATCTTCATCATAAGTATTCTTCATCGTTTGAAAATCTTCACGATGAGCCACTGTAATAGTTGCAATGCGAGGCACTCTAGAAAGTATATTAGCAACTACATTTTGTTTCCCTGGAGTGTACATAATTTGAAAATGAAACATAGACAAGAAATTTTCCCATCTTGCATGTTTCTCCTGCAAATGCTTTTGAGTCTTGAAATACTTCAAGCTTTGATGATCAATTTTAATAAGGAATTCATTGCCTAAAAGATAATGTTTCCATATCTTTAAAGCATGAACCACTGCTAAGAGCTCCTTTTCATAAATGTCATACCTTTTCTCCACATCATTTAGACGGCGGCTTTCAAAGGCTACGGCATGGCCTTCTTGATTTAGCACTGCACCAATACAATCACCGCAAGCATCTGCTTCCATCACAAATGGTTTTACCAAATCTGGAATGATAAGAACAGGTCCAGAAGTAAGAGCTATTTTCAGCCTTGTGAAGGCTGCCTTCTCTTTTTCCTTCCATTGGAAAGAGATCTTCTTCTTTGTAAGGTCATGAAGTGGAGAAGCCATATGTGCAAAATTCTTGATGAAGCGGCGGTAATAAGAACATAAGCCAAGAAACGATGGCACCTCATGTACATCATGAAGATGAGGCCATTCTTGGATTATCCTGATCTTTTCAGGATCCATCTGAATCCCTTCAGAAGAGATGACATGCCCAAGGTAATTTATCTTATGCATGAAAAATTCACTCTTTTTACCATTTACCAAGAGTTGATTTTGTTGTAGTAATTGTAGAACAATTTCCAAGTGTTGATGATGATTCTCTTCATTCTTGCTAAAGACAAGAATATCATCAAAGAAAGTACCGACATATTGTCGATGCTCTCTAAAGATGCGCTCCATCATTCGATTAAAGGTGGCTGGTGCATTGGTTAATCCGAAAGGAACCACCAAGAATTCATAAAGACCGTATGAAGTGCGAAAAGCAGTTTTGTGTACATCTTGTGGTATTACCCTAATTTTATGATAACCACTCTTTAGATCAATGCGGTTGAAAACCTTTGAGCCTCCTAAACGATCCAAAATGTCGTCAATTCTGGGAATAGGAAACCGATTCTTCACAGTGATTTTGTTGAGGGCTCGATAATCAATGCACATCCTGAATGTACCATCTTTCTTTTGAATAAGAAGAACCGGTGAACAAAATGGTGAGCTACTTGGCCTAATTAGCCCACGGTTGAGTAGGTCTTCGACTTGCTTTCTAATTTCTTCTTGTTGAGGATGGCTCACACGGTATGGTGCTATATTAGGAGGAGAACTGCTCGGAATAATATCAATATGATTGTCTTTTGGCCTTTCTGGGGGAAGCTGATAAGGAAGATCTTCCGAAAAACAATCTTTATACTTTTCCAAGAGCTGAAGTTGCTCTTGGTTTTCAGCATTCATATTATGTTTTACATCAGTGACATAAAGCAGACAACATTGAACACAATCCTTAATTGCTCTAGAGACTTGCATATGGCTTACCATAGGTATGGTGTCTCCAAAAACTCTAGCTTGGATCTCGTACTTCTTGCCTTTGTTGGTGAGTTCTACTTTCTTTTTCTGAGAGAAGATGGTTGAATCTACTCTATGATTCCAGGGCATGCCAAGAATCACATCGCAACCATCAAGGTCTCCGATACAGAAGGTATCTTCGTCACTGTAGCCTTGAATTTGAAACTTGAGCTTGCCAATGTAGGGTATCACAGTCTTCACTGTGTCACCTTCATCAGCATTTCAAGCTTGGTGAACTTCTACCGGAGTGTCCATCTCTTCGTTCTTTAATCCAAGCTCTTTAGCTAATTGCAAGGAAATGATATTTTCATTCGCCCCAAGATCTATCAAGAATAGTTCTTGCTTACCTTGCAACTGTCCCCAAGCTTTTAATAATTTGCGTGTCTCTGGAGTGTGAGTTGTGTTTGCAACTACATCACTGATAGCATTGATTTTCACTAGTGACTTAGGCTTGTTGTCAGAAACCTTGCTTTGTCCCTTGTTTGGACATTGCTTCGCTATGTGGCATGTTTGTCCACATTTAAAGCACTTCCCTTCTTTCATGAAGCGTTGCTTTTCTTGTTTGGGAAGTTGCTTTGCTTGTGGCTATAGATTGGAGCGAAATTGAGGTGCATAGGGCTTCATCTTCTTTTGATTTGATGGCTGCTTTTGCCGCTGTTTTTGTCCTTCATTTGGGGCTGAATACTCCTCATTGTCAGCTACTCTCTTGTTATCATTCTTTTGAAATGATTTGTTGCCATTGTGCTCCATTTCCCATGTCTCTGCATGGTCAATGAGTTCCCTGAGACTAGAACAATGATAATGATTAAGAGCAGTACGAAGTTAAAAATGTAAACCTCCTTGAAACTTCCTAAGCTTTTCCGAACTGCTGATCTTCTTGAAATGTTGGACCTTCAAAAGTAGCTCCCAAAATCTCTTGGTATAGTCACCAAGTGACTCATTTTTTCTTTTGCCAAAGCCGATCCCATTCCATTTTTACATCTCTTTTGAAATGAACAGGAAGAAATTGGCTTTGTATCATGCGAACAAAGGACCGCCATGATTTTGGGGCAGCATGATCATATTCCAACCCCGTCCACCAAGTATGGGCTAAGTCGGTGTAAAGCTACAAACTTAATCTTTTCTTTTTCTTTATACTTGTCACGACCATACAAAATTTGAAATTGACGAATAAACTTCAAAAGAAGATCAGGATTTCGGGAACCATCATACATACTGAACTTGATCTTCTTTTCAAGTTGAGATAGTGACTTAGTCTTCTTCTTCTTCTTATGCCTTCGTCCATGCTCGGATCTTGAGGTTGAAGATGATGAAGTGCTTGATGGGGATGAAGATGGAGATGAGGGTGAAGAATGTCGACGCCTTTGACGATGATGAGGTCTTCCACGAGAAGGGTGTGACTCTTCGTTACTAGAAGAGGATCCATCAGAATAGGCGCCAGATGACTTTGAAGAAGAGGATGAGCTTCGACGCGATCTCTTTCTTTGCCTTGAAGTAGAATGGGACTGCCTCTTAGAAGTAGTTGGACTTCTTGTTCGGCTCCTTTCATTGGTATGACTTTGTCTCCTTGAAGTAGATGGGCTTCTTTCCTTGAATTCTTTGGGATTCTCAACTTTTTCTAGTTTGAGAAGTTGCTCACGAATTTGCTGATTCTCCTCTCTAAGACTTTGAATGGCTTGAAGGATAGCACTCGACTGATCCATTGAGAATCTTAAGAAAAAAAAATGCTCAAGCACTCAATGCAAGGGCTGAAAACAAACAAACTTATAATTGTAAGCACTACCAGTGTTGGGGGTGAGGACCGAGCCAAAGCTCTGATACCATTGTAAATGCCCCGAACAACTAGTATGCTTAACAACTATGATATTCGCTTGTTTTCAAGATTTAATATAAAAGAGAATGAACACTTAAAGCTAAAAATGAAAATTACTCACAAAATTATAGCCATGAAAATGTAAAAGTAATGGAGACAAGATTGAGGGTTGAAGATGGGCAACCCCCCCCCCCCCCCCCGAAGGAATGTATTTCTGCTCAACCCAAGTCCCTTAGGGAAGAGCTCAGTTACAATCAACCTGAGAGTGAGAAAAAGTAATTCTCACTCTCACAAGATTATGCAAAGATATACAAACACAGATGCATTATCTATTATGCAATGATAAGAACTGATTTCTTTACAGTATGAGAGAAGAAAAAGGGAAAATCAGCCTTTCTCCATCGTTGATTAGCAGTACATGGATAGGGCTTGCTTCTTGTTGCTAAAATGGAAGAAAGAGCTCGAGAAGGAGGTGCTGTAATGAATTTACAGGCTTGCTGTCTTGTAAACAGCAATGATAGAAGAGGGCATATGGAGGAATTTGATAATGGAGAAGTGGGGGATGATGATGGGGATGGATGGGGCCAGTTTCTGGCTATCTGTGGGTGCTGTACATGAGTTTACAGCAAAGAAAAATGATGTTGAATGAAGAAAAACGAGCTCTTATTTATAGGAGAGGGGAGAGCTAGTACAAAAGGGGAAACTGGAGTAGCACAAGACAAGTGTCTAGCCACATGTCATGAGATGTGACAAGTGGTGGGACACTTGGAAACTTGTGTGACAAGTGTCTTGACACTTGTCTCTTCTGTATGGCCTTCCTTTTTGGGTTGAATAATGTCAAGAATAGAAACAACCAAATTTAGTAAGCACAGTCAGAGTACAGAACTTACTATTTTTAGAATGACATCCCTATTTTTTAGGACTAGCATTTTTAGGCTAATTCGAGGCTCCTAAAATTTAGGGATCCCCCAATATGGGTATCATATGAAAGCTTTTTCCGTGTACATCGCAAAAATGGTATCCGAATCTTCATGTGACTTTCCTATGCAAAGAAATGTGCATTTCAAGCTTTCAGCCCACACATGCACATTAAGAAGCATTTCATGATCATGCCATCTTGTTGATTGTAACTATCTGTTCTGGTGGATCTAACCCACACTTCAAGGCATCAATCCTTTATGTGTGCCAGTCTAACCCTGATATGCATGAGTTCTAGTCACACACGCCCAATCGGGCCATATAGGTGGAAGTGTGAACTATCTTTTCTCTAACCCACTGCGTCGGTCCACCATAACCTGTGACCACTCATCAGTGGGGGCCAGCTCCAATGCAATTTTCTTTATATCTAATTAGTGCAAAGGAAATAAATTTAATAAATCATTATATAGACAAATTAATGAAAAAGGATACAAATTCTGTTTCTATAGAGTTGTGACAGAAGCTAAGGATGAGATTTCCTTTCTTCGTAGAAAATCATGGAGGGATGTTGTAGTTGACAAGGACTATAGGCCACACACGGTAAGAAGTTGAGCACAGACCGAATGGGTTCATGCCATCCATAGCAAGATCGAGGAGAAGATTCCTTGGCTCTCGAGCAAAGCCTAGAAAGGTAGAGTCAATGTGGCTCCATGTGCGTGAATCCACTGATATTCATTGAAATCCATCCATGGATCTATTCTACGCATGCCACATTGTCAAGCTCGCCATGCTGAATGTAACAAAATATGTGGTTTATGCGGGGGGATAAGTGGAAAGTATCTAAGAACTTTTTGAAGGATGGTTTGGCCTTGCAAGTCCTGTCGATACTTGTGAGCACCAAAATTTGGACATGTCTCCATAGTCTCGTATTCTCCTTGAAATAGCATGCAATCATTGATACATACATGGATGCTATTGTAGTCCATGCCAAGCTTTTGTAATACATGTCGAGCATCATCATGAGACTCATGCATGGTATTTGCAAGTGGTAATATATGATACTTTAGTAACTTGAAACAAAATCATAAAATAACTTAAAAAAGCACAAATGTTTTTTATGATAGTTGCGTAAAGAAATCAACGAAGCATACGTACAAGGTACATGAACAACTTGGAACACAATATTAGTGAGTTTGGGAATCTCCAAATTCCCATTTTTTGAATACAAAAAAGATGGCATCCGGACAACATGTCCATAAGTTTCTCAAAACCATATGATGTGATCTAACATTGGAAAGTGCTTGAAAAATGGAATCTATTGAGCTATAGAGCACTCGATTTGGAGTTATAGTGTTCAAGTTATGACAAATCTAAATATTTAACCATGTGTCCCAAACTTATGGGAAAACCCCATATTCCCCAATATGGCGTTTCGGTCACACTCGCATCGCTCCACTCGTATTTTGCTTACACGCTTAGGAGTGCAAGTAGTGTCTTCAGGTGAGATACTCGGCACCCATCATATAATGGTATGGATGCTTCCTCTCTAAGCAGATTAGATGTCTCGATATCCATGGGCATCAATGTATCGATCATTCCCTCCATCTCAAGCTCCAAGATTTTAGGAAAGTCTGGAAGGTTGCATGTCTTCTCTGGTATTGATGGTATAGATTGGGTAGTATCTTCCAAATGGTGGATTGGCTCAGGAACTCCATCCATTGCATGTCCACAAACTCTTCTAACTGGCCGGAAAGGGTGCAATCCTCCTTGGGATGAGACGTCACCTCCCAGGATAGAAAATTTATCAGCCACACCCAATGTTTTTGTATATGACATTCAATTAGTTTTCAAATACAATTCATGATTGATATACACTTTTCTTACCGTTTTCTCAAAATTTGAGATCGCTTGATCAGTGATCTATGATTGAAACTTTCCGAAGTGTCATACATGTTTTACAGACAATCGATGTTTTTGTCTAATTGCCAGCTTACATTGAGAGCAAGGACATGGGACATGCTGATTAAGATGCGCCTCATGATCTTAAACATCATGACCTTCATCGTTTTCCATTTGTTCTACGTTACAACAAACAATTTGTTTTTGTTATCATTCTTTTTTTCTTTCCTAAATTGTTTGAAAAGGGATTTCTTCTCTTGTAACTCAACAAAATTAACATATATAAAGTCTCCACCCACCCACAATTTAGCATATGTCAGAGTGTTTCTCGGAGTGTTTCCTATCTTGTAGTATTGCGCCAGATCTCACCGGACCTCGCCACCACCACCACTACTACTACTACTATTACTACTACTACAAACAAGAAAATAAGAAGTTAAAGAGCAAGATCTTTCCCTCTCTTTGTTTTTCATCCATTCGTTCTCTTCTCTCCCTTCATCTCTCTCTCTTTCTCTCTTTCTTTATTATGTCGTATGTTTATTCCCTCTCTCTCGTTCCTTTTTTCTTTTTCTCTTTCTCTCCCTCTCTCATGTCCTTAAACAAAACATCTCTCTCTCTCTCTCTCCAAGCACGTAGAGAAGGCCGTAAGGCCTTCTATCGAGATGGTCGGATTTTTATAGATGGACGCCCCACCAAATAGGGGGGTGCGGCCTATGAGACGGGGCAGAGGACTGTACAGAAAACCCCGATACGTGTGGCAGTTTGGAACTGCAACGGCTCCCTATGGTCACGACGGGACAGACTTGAGGAGATTTTACCCGACCATGATGTTATATGCCTCACAGAGACACATGAGACCCCAGAGAGAGGGCTTTCACGCATTACAGGATTTGAGTGGGTATCTGCATACCGGGCTACTACTAGGCAGAGAACATCTAGGGGCTCAGGAGGGGTGGCAGTTCTATTCCGCCAGGGGATACAGAGACATATCCAGTTAGTGAGACGAGATGAGGAGGCCAGTTACATATGGATCAGAGTGCAGATATCAGATGAGAGATGGATCTATATGGCAGTATGCTACTTTTCACCACGAGGGTCCAGATATGCTACTACGCAGGGTGATATTCAGGCCAGAGATTCCCCCTCCCCTTATTCATAGCTCTCAGAGGACATTATTCTATATTCTAGTTTGGGTGAGGTCTTCCTTATGGGGGACTTCAATGGGCGCACACAGAGCCGACAGTGTGAGAGTTTTGATATGGAGCAACGAGAGATCATGAGAGCATTAGACCCTGAGGAGTTGGGGATCAGTAGGGAGTCAGCAGATACTGGGCCAGACGCCACAGGGTATGGAGGGCATTTACTTGAGCTTGGTAGTAGACATCATCTCGTTATTTATAACGGGATGGCACGATGGCCATATTCAGGAGGTCTTACATGCTTCCCACATGGGGGGGCGAGAGTACTGTAGATTATCTGCTCGAACCGATCGATGGGATGCATACTATCGAGTCCTTCGGCCTTGGGAGACTTCCACTCGGTGTCGATCACACCTTTCTCAGTTTCTCACTCCTCACCTCATTACCATCACCACCTGCAGATATCATACCCCACATGCATACTACCATACACTTCACTCATAAGCTCTCACATATTTACTCACAGCATCTAGAGGAGCACATCACGTCACTTGATCCATACGCACCCCTTGATACACTGACCATTGATATCACACGCATTCTGCATGATTTTGCTACACTCAGTTTTCCACATCACACATACACGCACCCCCCTCGGACGGGTACCATGCCACAGAACAGGTGGTATGATGATGAGTGCAGAGATCTACGTCGACAGCTACGCGATTTGGAGGCCAGAGGAGAGATCACACACAGACAGGCGCAGAGATGCATGCACCGCTTGACCCGCCGTAAAAAGCGGGAATGGGAGGAGGAGAGATATTGGGATATATACCACCTTCTTATGAGCAGAGATTGTGCAGAGGCATGGAGGCAGATCAGGGAACCACGCTCACCCACACCGATACATGACCCTGCAGTATGGCATGGATACGTACAGAGTTTATATCATGTACCCGCACAGCCGCTGATACCCACACCATGTACACCAAGACCGGGTATTTTATCCTTTTTCACCACTAGTATGGTGAAACATGCTATCTCACGGTTACAGTATGGCCGCGCTTGAGACCAGTTTGATCTTCAGGCAGAGCATATTATATATGGTAGAGACACATTGGCTCCACTCATTGCTCACCTCTTCAACCATGCATTGTCGGAGGGGTTCCCTGACTCGTGGACAGAGCACACCATTGTACCTATCCACAAGTCAACGGATCCTATGGATCCTAACACATATAGGACCATCATGATTGGGCCAGTTTTGTCCAAACTTTATGGCACGGTGATGGAGGAGGAGCTCAGCACGCTAGTAGAGAGAGAATGCATGCGCACACCCGGACAGGCAGGGTTCAGACGGGCATTTTCTACCATAGACCACATCTTTACTCTGCGTTGTCTGATCGACCAGACACGAGTGAAGAAACAGAGATTGTACTGTTGCTTTGTGGATTTCCGCAAAGCCTTTGACATGGTTCCGAGAGAGAGGCTTTTCAGACGCCTACTTGATCTGGGGGTAGATGATGACATGATGTGGGGTATTTATGCACTATATGAGAGGGTTACTGGCAGAGTCAGATGTCCGGGAGGTATATCAGATCCCCTTGTGAGCACCATTGGTGTGAAACAAGGATGCCCACTCTCACCGACTCTATTTGGGCTATACATTGATGAGATAGCAGAGTTTATTCAACAGCCAGCCGGTGGAGGTATAGATCTCAGTGGAGCCACAGTTCATATCTTAATATATGCAGATGACATTGTGTTGGTCTCAGACTCAGCTCAGGGATTACAGCAGCATTTATTAGCATTGGATGATTTTTGCATATAGAGAGGCATGACAGTGAACCTTGGTAAAACCAAGGTTCTTATATTCCATACATCAGCTTAGATACGCAGACAAAGTATTTTCATGGCAGCAGGAGGGAGTATTGAGGTCACTGGATCATATGTATATTTGGGAGTCACCTTTACAGCAGCTTCAGGGACTTTCTCGATGACACACGAAGCTCGTGACCACCTCACTAGAGGATACTCAGCATTGGCTCTTATGGAGCGACAGTGTTATTAGGCACACTTCCAGGAACCCCGCACCAAGGGGTGGCTCTTTGATACTCTAGTCACTCCAGCACTGATGTATGGAGCAGCTATATGGGGGCCAAGCCTTGCCGATTATGTATGGACATTGATGGAGAGACCTCAAGTGATCATGATATCTAGATTGATTCGCAGCAAGGCCTCAGTCCCACATGACATTGTGCGAGCAGAGCTTGCCACACCGCCCATGCTAGTCGAGGCATTATTTCAGACAGTCTGCTTCCTACACAGATTTCAGGATATGGACAGAGATCGCATTGCATATAGAGCATATATGGCATCTCAGGAGATGGCTCGAGCGGGGGATACCACATCATGGTATGCACATACTAGAGCTTGGTTTGACAGACATGGGTTGGACATTGATAGACTCCCACCTCTTCTATATGATACTCAGGCTCCCACTTACACCCTCTCTCTCTCTGAGAGGAACAGAGTCATCAGACAGGAGATATGGCATATTTATATACAGAGAACATGGGTCAGCCCTGCACAGCCACTGCCATCGAAGATGGCACATTATTATACACAGTTCTTGAGCATATCAGAGCAGGGATTCATAGAGATTCTGAGATATATGCAGATCTATATGCCACATCGATTGAGAGTTCTTATTGGACAGCTCATGGTATCATCACATCAGCTTATGATTGAGAGTGGCAGAGCCAGTGGCATCCCACGGGAGGATAGGATATGCCCCCTTTGCAGATCAGAGGTGGAGAGTGAGGAGCATTTTGTTCTCAGATGTCCGGCATACTCAGAGTTGAGATCTAGATACACATTGAGCAACTCACTTCAGGGATGTATGACTGATATGGATCAGAGATCATTTGGCCGTTTTCTGGGAGAGGCATGGCACATCAGAGAGCAGAGCACACAGCGGGTCCCAGTCAGAGAGGGGCCCACCCAGACGACTATTACACAGTTCTTTCAGACAGACAGAGTGAGAGCTACTATACCAGCCTCCAGCCTGACCTCCGGGCTCACACTACAGTAGGCTGAGGACCAGCGTACCCGACGCCGCATGAGGATCCGGGGGTTTCGAACCCCACAGCCACACCGACAGGAGATCCGAAGGATTCTTGATCTACATCGACAACAGACTGAGATCCGACGACACTCGACACATTGGATCTCGGATCTCCAGTTTGCTCTTTCTCCACCGCTGATGTACCACATCCTGCATCCAGGAGGGATCACCTGCTATTAGCGACTTCGATGACTGCTACTACATCCCAGGATAGTATATCTCCCTGCATCTGTTACATATACACATCGCACCACTTTATCACAGCCGACAGTTATTCCCCTATCACAGCCGACATTTGTTCCCCTTTTGTAGCCATTATCTAGAGTACCAGAGCTACATACGCACATACACATATACGACACTTATCACACTCACAACACCATATTTTCAGTTTCCAGTTTTTAGCTTTTCATTCAGCACTTTTATTTTGGATAGCTGGACCTCATTAGTTGTATCACAGTTTGTCTCATAGGCCAGTTTTGGTCTTTAGAAGACGTTAATATAACTTTCTTTCTTTCTCTCTCTCTCTCTCTCTCTCTCTCTCTCTCTCTCTCTCTCTCTCTCTCTCTCTCTCTCTACTGCTACTGTTATTGCTACTGCTACTGCTACTGCTACTGCTACTGCTACTGCTACTGCTACTACTACTACTATAAGAAAAGAACAAAAAACAACAACAACAACAACAACAATAACTACTACTACTACTACTACTACTACAAGAAAAAAACAAAAAACAACAACAACAGTAACAACAACAACTACTACAAACAAGAAAAGAAAAGAAAAAAAAAACAACAACAACAACAACAACAATAAACAAGAAGACTACTACTACTACTACTATGACCATGACTATGACAACTATGACTACCACAACAACAACAAACAAGAAAAGAAGAAATTAAACAACGACTACCACAACAACAACAAACAAGAAAAGAAGAAATTAAACAACGACTACCACAACAACAACAAACAAGAAAAGAAGAAAATAAACAACTACCACTACCACTACCACTACCACTATCACTACTACGACTACAATTACAACTACCACAACAACAAAAATTAGGAAAAGAATAAATTTATTTATTTTTTATTTTTTAAAAATAAACAACAACAACAACAACAACAACAACTACTACTACTACTACTACTACTACTACTACTACCACTACTACTAAAAACAAGAAAAGAATAAATTAAAGAACTACTACTACTATCACTACTACTACTACAAACAAGAAAATAAGAAATTAAAGAACTACTACTACTACTACCACTACAAACAAGAAAAGAAGAAATTAAAGAGCATGCTCTTACCCTCTCTTTGTTTTTTATTCATTCATTCTCCTCTCTCCCTCCTTCTCTCTCTCTTTCTCTATTATGTTTAATGTTTTTTCCGTCTCTCTCTGGTTCCTTCTTTCTTTTTCTCTCTTTCTCTCCCTCTTTCATTTCCTATCTTTCTCTCTCAATACACATGATTTTTAACAAAAACAAGCAAAAGAAAAGGAGAAAAAACAAAAACAAAGAAAGAGGGAACAATGCACTCACCGCAAAGGCCCAAGGATGGATTCAGCAGCACCTCTTTGCGACGGCGGCTTCTTTTCATTCTCCGTACATTTCCTACTCTTCTTCAAAATGGCGGCAGCGGTGTTGAGAAGCTCTCCCTATCCCTCTTTCTCTCTTTCTCTCCCTCTCCCTCTCAAACGCAAGATGCAGTTTGCTCTCCCTTTGACAACTTGAAAATATTTGCTCATATATACCAAACATGCTCACTATTGTATCAAACATCAAAAAACTATTACACATTTGATAGAAATGGATGTAAGTTTAGTGTTGAGCCAATGGTCAAATGCATTTACTTCAAGATTACTTATTCTCATATAGTGGAAGATTAAAGGATCAAGAATCTCAATCTTTTGTTGTATATCAAAAGGGTATTCATGCATCATACACTTAGTAAAAGTAGTAAAATAGTGACTATACGAAAACAAAATTATTGATGGAAAAATATCATTCTTAAGGAGAATAAATTTAGATATATTATATCTCAATCCAACAAGAAGGATGGAGTCATTTACTTCTCTTCTCTTATCCTTAAGGATCTGCACAGATTGTGAGTCCAAAACAATTATATAATTTCTCTTGCCTCCTATGTCACTAGAAAAGAAGCAATATACACCAAAACCTATTAGGTTGACCCTATTAAGCATGTCAAAAAGCTCATCCTCTAGAGGTCCTAGTTGCTTCGCTTCTTTTTCTTCAACTTTCTTCCTCTTATGCTCTCTCTATTTCTCTACTTATTGCTTTGTAGTTGTTTCCTCCTTCTCAAGACATATTTCATGCATGGTATCCTTCACTTTAGGACTTGTATCCTCCTCCTCCTTCCTATATGGTGGCACATTAAGAATATTATGCCTTTTCATTTGTAAGATATCATTTCTCTTGCATCCTATGTCACCAGAAAAGAAGCAATGTACACTAGAACGTACTAGGTTGACCCTATTAAGCATCTCAAAAAGCTCATCCTCTAGAGGTCCTAGTTGCTTTGCTTCTTTTTCTTCAGCTTTCCTCCTCTTATGCTCTCTCCATTTCTCTACTTATTGCTCCATAGTTGTTTCCTCCTTCTCATGTCATCTTATATCTCTCTCATGCATGACATCCTTCACTTTAGAACTTGTATCCTCGTTCTTCTTCCTATATGGTGGCACATTAAGAATATGATATGCCTTTTCATTTGTAAGAGGAACTCGATCCATAGCCTTGGAGAATCTATATATCAAGCTTTGTAGAATAATCTTATTTTGATCCATAAGTATCACTCTATGTGCATGGATAGCATAGATGTATACATCTTGGAAAAGTTCAATCAAAATGTCCTTTGTAGACTCTTGAATGCAAATAAGAGCACTCCTTATCTAGCTAAAGCTATCAAGACTATGCCATTCACATATCGCCTTGACTACTCTCTAAAATGGCAACTTTGCAATTGCATTATTAAGAGCTTTCATCACCTTCATGATTTTCCTAAGATATCTTACACCTTGTGTGAGTCTCCTTTTTATCCTTCTTTGGTGGCTTGGATAGCTTAGAGGATTGATGGAGTCAACAATGTTCCTAGGATCAACCTTCTACTTCCTTGCAATAGTCTTAGTTGTAGCCATGCCTCAACAAAATAAATTGCAACATGATAAGAAAACCAATTATCAACAAGAAACTAAACACAAAACATATAAAATGTGAAAAAAAGAAAGGTAAAACAATAAATCTATGACTAAATTTGTGTTTCACATGACAAAGCCCAAACTATGCACCAATTGACTGAAATTGTGATTATTTTTCCATCAAAGATAGTTACCCATAGAAGAACATATAAAAGGAAAATAGATACAACTAAGATAATGAATCCAACTGCTAAATTTGCATTTCACACTACAAAGCCCAAACTATACACCAATGTCTCGAACTGCATTTTTTTCCATCCAAGATAGTGACCTAAAAAAAGGGCCACTGATCTTATTTGACAAAACAATGTAGATTAATGTATGCATGTCTACTTGATTGCTAAAGATGTTGCTTTGGAGTATGATTTTCTTCCAAAAGAGGTGGTTGATCTTGCTAGTTTGCCCTTGCTATATTTCAATAGTAAGGGGAAGATAAAAATGATTCTTTATTAGAGAGACTAGATTTAAATTATGAGTTAAGATTGTAATTATTTATTAATGTGATACTTGATAGAACATGGAATCAATAATCACTTTTTCTAGGCATAAGAATACTTCTCACGTGCTAAAGAAACTTAAAAAAAAGTCAAATTTCTATTGAGATATAGAGAGAATATATATATATATATATATATATATATATATGTATGTATGTATGTATGTATGTATGTATGTATGTATGTATGTATGTATATATAGAGAGAGAGAGAGAGACAAAGAAAGAGAGAGAGAGAGAGAGAGGGAGGGAGGGAGAGAGAGAAGAAATGCACCATGTACACTCCCAAAGACTATTTCATATTGATCATAATCCATATATATATATAAATGAGACCTAGTCTAGATAGGGTGAACTATATATAGCTCCAACTCCCCTACTCAAACAAAGGTCTTTCACTACAGATGAAAAAAATCATTGGGGAGCACAAGAAAAAAAAACCCAACCTTCTATATACAAATCTACAAACATGATCAAGAATGATTATTATGTGCATATAAAGTGAATCTGTGCATGTGAAGTGAAATTGAATATGTATGTATAACATGTATGTGAAGGAAAACTAAATATGTATGTACAAAGATGACCAAGCGATATGAAGTGTATGTGCATATGTGAAGTTTTTGGGTACCTAGAAGAAGTATAAAAGGATTATTGTGTGCATGTAAAGTGAATCTGTGTATGTGAAGTGAAACTGAATATATATGTATAAACATGACTAAGAGATATGAGGTGTATGTGTATGTGTGAAGTGTATGGTGCCTACAAGGAGTATGTACAATGGCACTACAATATCATAGTAGATTAATTCACAAATATTGAAGTTGAGCTCACAGGAAGACCCAAACCAAACTTCTAAATAATATCTTCAATGGAATCTATTTGATGCAATAATAAAATACCCTTTTCTTGATAGCTTTAAATCTGAATAACAAGACATGAGTGTATGTTTTCAAGTTCCACCATGTCAAATGCTGAAGACAAACCTTCTTTACTTATTGAAGGAAGTTGAGATTGTTAGAAACAAGTATGGTATCATCCACATATAGAGAAAGAATAACAAAACTATCATTGTAGGGCTTGACAAATAAGGTAGGATATGAAGAATAAGAGATAAAACCTTGTTTTGTAAGGAAGATATCAATCTTTGGATACCAAGCTTGTGAAGTTTTTTTGAGACCATAGAGTGCGCGATAAAGTCTTCAAGAAAAATTTTCCTTATGTTTGACTATAAATTCCTTTGGTTGCTCCATGTATATCTCTTCCTTTAGATTTCCATTAAGAGAATAAATTCTCGCATCCATTCGGTGAATCTCCAAATCAAACTCAACAACAAAAACTAAGAAGACCCAAATATTGTTAATACAAATAACAAGCGAGAAATTTTCTTGATAATCAACTCTTGCAATTCGTAAGAAATCTTTGGCAACTAGTATTACTTTGAATTTGTCAAATGTTCCATATGCTTTTCTTTTGTTTTTATAAACCCACTTGCATTTAATAGCAATACGTCTAGGTGGTAACTTAATTAGAACCCATGTACCTTTAGAGAAGAGAAGAGATTCATACTCAACTTCCATAGTCTCCTACCATTGTTCCTTTTGTGGGGATGACATGGCATCACTATCAGAGACATGGTCTTCACAAATATTAAGAGCATTCCCAAGAATATCAGCATCATAAACATGATAGGTACTAGCATGCCCATTACCAATTGAAAGATCAACATAAAGATCAATGCCAAGGTCATCATCAACAATAATAGGTGTAACTTGTGAATCCTAATTTGAAGAGTCAATATTATATTGTGATGGAGGTTCATCATCATATGAAAAAGGAAAGGCACTGTGAGTAATGACTTTGTATTATCAATGTCTTGTAGTGACCATGTCCTCCCAACATCCTCTTGATCAGACCATGTGCTACCTATAAGTTGCTTATTGAAAATAGCATCACAACTCATGATTATCTTCTTGAAGGATGTATTATAAAACTTTTATCCCTTAGAAAAAACTAAATATCCAATGAAAATAATTCAAACCAGAGGATCAAGTTTTTTGTGACTCTATTTGGGTACATGAATATAAGAAATACATCTAAAGGTTCAAAAATATGAAACATAAGGAGTTTCACTGCCCAAGTAGTAATCAAAATTTTACCAAAAGGAGTAGTCATAGAAAGATGATTTTGCACAAATATTGCTATTAAGATTGCTTCAGCCTAGAAACATAAGATAAGCCATAATGAATGAGCATACATCACATGGCAGTGAGAATAGTCATGTTTTTATGTCAAGCAACACCATTCTATTGACGAGATTAGGGAATAGTATATTCATGATGAATATCCTTATTATTACAAAAAATCATCAAAATCATGTGTAATCTATTCTCCACCATTATCACAATAAAGTTTCTTGATGCAACGACCAATATGAAGTTATGTAGCTTTTTGATATTTCTTAAAAGATGATAAATCTTATGATTATTTTTGCAAGAGAAAAATAGTGGTATATCTTGAGAAGTGAGAGAGTGAGGGAGTGAATATGTGAGGGTGAGGGACTCTGGTGGAGGGGCTTTCCATCCTCTCCTTTCTTATTCTTCTTCTTTCCTTTCTCTTCTCATCTCTTATCTCGCATGGCTATGTAGTATGGAGCTTGAAGGCGAAGGTTTTGAGGTTTCTTGAGCTTGCATCTCGGATCATGGAGCTACTAGAAGGTTTGTAATAGAAGAATACTTGATCTAGCATCAAGGTAAGCTCACGACACACGTAGAATAGAGGATACACATGGTTACGTGAGATGTTTCCATTAGCATTCAACTTGAAAAGCTTGAGCAATAAGTGGTCTATGGGTCTTCATGGTCAAGCAAACACTCCCACATTTTGGTTTTGTTGCCAAGACAAATGAATTCGAGCCTTGAGTGCTTGTGTACCCAAATGGAGCATCGAAGTAGGGTTTCCTTGAACCGATGCTTGAGGTAGATGGGTAGGAGAAGGGCTGTTTGATCTTCATTGCAAGTAAATGTTTTGAATCCTTGAAGTTTAGATAGGTCAGTTTAATTAGCATCAATATTTACTTGTAGTTTGTAGCCATTTGAAGGCATTTAGGTAGAAAATTAAGGGAAAATGAAAGAAAAATGTGATAGGGTTTTGTTGTAACAGCAGGCCTAGATCAAGGTGCAAAGAGGAAAATAGAGTAGGAATTTAGAAAGAAAAAGAAAGGGGCATCGAAGGAGTGTTGGAAAGGGCATTTCAGACCCTAAGAAAGAGAGAGAGAACTCATTTTCACTTGCACATTTGAGAGAGAGAGAGAGAGAGAGAGAGAGAGAGAGAGAGCTGACAAGATGTTGCAGGAGACTAAGGGAGTAGAGGTCACATCGATTCACATGATTTGAGTGCATATAACACCTACAGGTGAGCTACCTCAAATTTTTATGTGTCATAGATTGTATTTACAGCTTGTGGGACCTTGGGGGTTGGAAATTGAGCCCAAACGAATCAAATTTGAGTCGCACTATGATTTTGGGAAGATGGGATCAGATGGTCAAATTCCTAGAATCAAACACTCCAATTTGGCCAAGAACATCTGATTGTTAAAAATGAGAATTGGACTAGGTCTCTCTGTTCGATCACATATCCACCCAAATTGGAATCGCACAGAGAATCAAAATCGAACCCAAACTCAAAATTAGACGTCAGATAGAGACCCTGAGCACTGGGATGAGACCAAGGGGTGACTGCAACTACTAACCACGCCCAATAGAGACCCTGAGCACGCCAAGAGGGTGGCTATAATTTGTGCCTTAGAGCCACACTGGGATGAGACTGAAAAAAGGGGGGGAGCTAGACTTGCATTGACTTGGCTGCATTTGCACATCACATTATTTAATCCCTTTAACTGCACATGAAAAGTTGAAAGAATGATTTTGTATAGTGCATAGTCAAGAACACTAGTCATTGCAGCTGCTTTAATTAGAGGACTATTTGGAATAACAAGGAGCTCATACAAGATAACCTAAACTGAACAAACCCACCAATTGTAGAAATTCGGGCACGAGACTCTAGGAACCAAATTGCTTGGAGAAAAATACTAACAACACCATTAGGGACTCAATGTTTCCTGTCTTGATTAGCCTGATCAACACCTTAGTGGCTCAAGAAATAGTTGACATGTTTAGTTCTAGCACTAATCACGAAAATGATGAGCTTGATGTGGGAGATTTTCCAACAATTGATATCTAGTAGATGATGAATCGATATGACTTGCAAAACAAGATGGAGTACCATGGTAGGATACCTTAGGACATCATCGCTGGCATTGAGGAAGAGCAAAAATCGACAAATGAAAGCATTGCAAGACATAACTACTTTTACAATTAGGAATAGTGAGCTCAAGGACCGAGGCAAGAATAGAAATGTGAGAGGTCGAGTGTATCTTAGTGCTTGCTAACCAAAATAGGTCAGGACCCAATGCGAGGAGGAAGAGAGCACTAGAAGTTGACCTTATATTGAGTGAGCTTCTCACGAAGTGACTCTTAGACAACATAACTCCAGAGTAGAGCGGAGAGGCCCTAGCAACTATTTTGCTAGCAAGACTAGGAATCACTCCAAATTCAAAGAGAAAAACAAAGATACCCATAGTTGCTAAGAAACTCAATAAGTATCAGCACGACTACGACCCATATAGCTTTATAGAGCAATTTGAGCAGGTATGCAAGGTGAATGGCCTAACAGACCCTACTCGACGTGTGCAAGCTTTTGGTATTTGCCTTGGGGTTAAAGGATGGACATGGTATACTAGTCTAGACAATGTCAAAGGAAATAATTTCAGCAATCTCAAGAGTCTCTTCATCAAGAGATTCTTTGAGGTAGGGTACTTACAAGGTTTCCATGTACCCTACCTTAGATAATCTTAGGGCACTCAGCATACAAGTATGTGATCCCACACTCACGTCATTGCAGGTTGGCCTTCTCTCGAGTGGCTTGCTCCATTTTGGGGCATCGAGATGAGATATGCCCTCGGTGACCACATGTCTAGCATACATTGGGTTCTTGTTTTTTTCCTCCTATATCTCTACCTCTTTCTTGCTCAATGCCATCATTGAAACTAGTCTAAAATCCATTAAGATAAGATTATCCTCATCATTTGGTGCACAGATCGAATGCTATATGCGTATATTGCGAGTGCTGAAAGGTCCCCAAGAACAAAAGAACTCTACTTTTGCACAAAAAACAAGAGAGAAGACTTGCATGACATGAAGCAAAAGACTAATTGGGTACAATATTCTCCCCCCATGCCTTGTGTGAGCGCTCCACAAATCATGTATTTGATATATTATTCATCTCCAAGCTAAAAAAATAGCCCAATTTACGATTAGAACGCTTTAGCTTTTGTGTTTGCTTTTGTTCCACTAAAGAATTAAAGCGATTGGGTGCCCAAAAAGTTGGGCTATGCCCAAATACAATGTCCAATAACAAATATTTAAATCGTGCACCTATGCACATACAAAATAATAAATAAATGTCATGCGCTTCAATACATAAGCGTGTCAAAATAAATATTGGTGCCATGCCTAAGATGTGTGCCCATCAAAATGATCATTTCTTCTAAATAACTTGAATACATGCTATTGCCCAGTGCTTCCCAACGCCACCGCTGCCTACTCTACACATCAACTACTGAAGCATTCACAATTGTTAGAAAATAATAAAATAAAATCGACAAAAGTGAATACCTAGAAGTCTTTAGCTAAAAAATAAATAAATTGGTTAGAACTCAATCCTAACCTTAATTTATTACCAGTGTGCACTCTAAACTCATAAAATCCATTAATTTAAATATGTATTTTGCGGAATCACCGGCTATGGAATCACCCACTTGCACATTAAATTAACAAGATGCCCGAAAAGGACAAGCATTCCCATCGACTTTTCGCACAAGGAATCCACCTTGTGTATAAGCCCCGTCAACAAATATAATTTTACGGAATCCACCACAAAACCTCACAGAATCCTTCGTGAAATATGCCTCCTAGCATCATCATTGTACAAGACATAAGGGTTCACGTATACTTCATCCACATTTGACTCCTTTACGTAATGTATCAGAGTGTCACTCAGTGGATGGGTCATGATGGGTCTAGGTGATCTAGATGTCCTTATGGGGTTTATATCCATCCTAGGGATAGTTGGCTTTGAATCATTGGGTGTTGGGAGAGGTACTTGAGCTCCCCTTCCAAAATGTGGTGGTGTATTCCCTAGGTAGTAAGGCTGAGTGTGTGGCTGTGAGTATGGCAATCACCTCGATAATCGGCAATGCATTGCGTCATGGCCACACCTACTACAATGGAATACAATATGGATCTAGGGGCCATGCACTCAGTCAAAAGGTTGTTTCATCTGGAATACATGCATTATGTGCCTTCTCATCATCTCTTCAAGCCAAGGCTACTCTAGCTTCACATCCACCAATTGCTGGCTCTATTTGACACTCTTTCCCTTGCCTTGTGTGCTCTCGCTAGATCTTTCACTAATGGTCATAATTCTTTCTAAGATTCTAGAGATAGTGATGTCTTGGTTTGGGGGTCTTGAGACTTTCTCCTTGAGTAAGTCATCCACTTGTATGTCTTTTTCAAAGACCCTAGTAGCTAGCACGTGCATTTGCACATTTGAGTTGCTCACCAAAGCCTTGTAAAGATGCTCCATTCAAATTGTGCTTATGAACACAGTGGAGACCACTCATTTGCTAGGCTGCTTTGTGGCTAGGATTATCTTAAAGAGACTCTACTCATGGGTGACATAGTCTTAGATATCCTCATTGTCCTTTTGACTTACATTCATCAACCTGATGATGAGGTTGCTCTATGGCTAGGATTCCTATAAAGAGACTCTGCCATGGGTGATAGTCTCAGATACTCTCCTTGTCCTTCTGACTAATATTGATCAACCTGACGATGAGGCTGTTAGAGTATCCCATCTCAGAGAATTTCTTGATAAAGAGACTCTTGAGTTCATTGAAGTTATTATGTTGGGCATTGTCTAGACTAGTATATCATGTATATCCTTTCTCTCTTAGGCAAAGTCCAAAAGCTTGCATGCATTGAGCAAGGTCTGTGAGGCCGTTTTCCTCCCATCCTTTCTCAAACTACTGTACAAAGCTGCACATGTCATTATCAGGATGATAGTTATTGATTTTCTTAGCAAACATAGATATCTTGGTCTAGCTCTTAAAATTTGGGATAATTCCTAGTCCCGCTAGCAATGAAGTTACCTAGGCTACTCTACTCTACTCTAGAGCTATGTTGTCCAAGAGTCGCTTCAAGAGTAGCTCACTCAGTCCGGCCTCTAGTGCTCTCTCCCTTAGCATTTGGTATTGTCCTACTTTGGTTGGCTAGTGCTAAGATGAGTTGGACTTCGCACATTTCTATGTCTTGCCTCAGCTTTTGAGCTTGCTACTCTTTGTTGTAGGTAGCTATACCCGGCAATGTTTTTGTTTCCAACATCCCATCTTCCTCAATATTGTCTATGATGTCCTCGAGTGGTCTACCATAATGCTCCATATTAGTTTGCAAGTCATACCAAGTTATCATTTGCTGGATGTCAGCTAAGAATTCCCATAAGTCAAGCTTGTCATTTTCAAGGTTGGTGCTACTTTTTGACATAGTGCAGGTTTCTTGAGCAACTAGGGTATCGATTAAATAGGTCAAGTTTGGTAGAGTTGTGTCCCTAATCATACATGTCCCTATTGCTCCCTAAGCGGCTAGACAATTTAAGTCTCTCAATATTTAATGATTGGTGTAATTGGCCATTATTTGATATCTAGGGGTCTTCTCCTATGAGTGGGTTCATTTAGCTTATCTTATCTTGCACGAATTTCTTGTTATTTAAAGCAATCCTCAATGCTACACAAGCACTCAGATGCTAGGAGGGTCCTCCTGAAAGTGCACTCTGCAAAATTAGGTTTCCAACTTTTTTGGTGCATGCCAAATGTTTAATTGATGTAGTGTGTGAATTCAAGGAAACAATACATTGCAACACACACTTTTCATGATCCTTTCTTGTGGGTGTGACGGCCACTCTAGTTGGTTCATTCTCCTCTCTATGGTACTCTAGACGTGTGTTCTAAGGGGTAGTAGGTTCAGTCTAGTATAGGTCTCTATCAAGCATGTGATTGAGGGTCAGTGCGACCACAATCATTTTTTGGACCATTAAGTTGCAATTCGTGAGTCTAGTGGCCCTATGAGCCATTCTAGGTATTTGGAGGTCTATAGGGCTATTATTTAGCTTAGGATGCCCTTGGGTGGGTCTAATTTGCTAGAGTTTAGAGTTTACATAGTTTGTCCGAGTGACAATGTCTAAGGTGGTAGTGTCTGAGTGTTTCACTCAAACCATCCAAGTCAAGCAGTCCAAGTGAATGGACCCTCGGCCATCGGAGGCCAAATGTTTGTGTGTGCAAGTGGACTATTTAAGGAGTTTGAATTTACTTATCTCAGGCCAAGTGGCCATCCGAGGATAAATTTTTTGTCTGATTCCGATTCTATGACTCCAATTGGTATGGTTTGTCTTAGCAAACTAAGGACTCAGATTATTCAAGAGTAGTAGTGGGACTCGGATGACTATGACTCTGTATAAGCAGAGTGTCAAAAGTTGGAGAGTGGTCCAAATCATGCCAAATGTCACATGGCATTGATTAATCTCTCAACTATAATCTTGGGAGCAATTATCATATATAAAGAAACACTCAGAGCTTACCTACATGTCTTGAAGGCGTGGTGGTGAAGATTGCCAAGCACGAAATAGTTTCCAACCCTGTATCTCTCTCTCTCTCTCTCTCTCTCTCTCTCTCTCTCTCTCTCTCTCCCTCAACTCAAAAAGGAAAAATGAGCTCTCACTCTATCCTTTTGGCTTCTTCTTTGCTTAGTGTTTTACCTCCTGCTTCTCTCTCTTTAATGTACTATTAATGCCTTGAAGCTCTCTTTTCCCTCTTTTTTCTTTGTTTTGGGCCTGCTATTATAGCATAAACCCTACTATGTGTTTCTCTTTTTTTCTTTTTTTTTCCTTACCTAAATGTATCCAATTCACAAGCAACTAAATACACTAATCTAACCTACTTATCTAAATCCAAATAACTAAAAAACTTACTTGCAAAAGAGATCAAATATCTCTTCAACTCCCCTACTTTCTACC
Organism: Lygodium microphyllum; assembly: GCF_053477565.2. NCBI lineage: Eukaryota > Viridiplantae > Streptophyta > Polypodiopsida > Schizaeales > Lygodiaceae > Lygodium > Lygodium microphyllum. The sequence continues at coordinate 115,862,435 of NC_141157.1, forward strand.
TATCTCAAGCACCGATTTGGGGCAAACTGACTTTAGTGCTTGATTTAGAGCATGCAAGCACTCAAAGCTTGAATCCATTGGTCTCAATAGCAATGGAACCAAAATGTAGGAGCTCTCACTCAACCGCCAAGACCCATGAACACCCTTATTGCTTCAAGTATTTCAAGCCAAGTGCAATGGGTACCTCTCATATAACCATACACACTCTCACATCTACAAGTGTAGTGAGCTTACCTCCATGCTCGATCAAGTTGCCTCCTCCCTCAAGCACTGTAGTAGCTCCATGATCCAAGCTGCAAGCCCACCAAGCAAGCTCGATCCTTAAGCTCCAAGCTCCATTGCCATGCCTTTATGCAGGCATCTTCAATGTACTATGTTGTTATCATCCTTTGTATCTTGCCATAATTCCATGATTTTTTATCAATGATCTTGTACTTATTTTATGTATCAGTCATGTGGGTTCAAGTACATTTCACGCTTATCTCGACGATTATTGTATACTAAACATGTATTCAATTTGTAGAATATAAATACAACACATAGTGCTATATGCGGCAAGGTCTTATTGCCCTGCCATTAATTGTTTTTTCTTTGTAACAGTCGCTATTAGCATCGAAAATTTAATGTAGGCATCACTATTAGTGACACAATACATGTCCCAAACTGTCGTTATTTGCGTATGTATTTGCATCGCTATTAGCATCGCAAAATTGACAAAAATTGCAATGCAAATAGTGATGGTTTTATGGAGATGCTAATACTGACATGTTTAGTGATGACAAGGGTAATTTTTGTAATGAACATTTTTGTCGCTTTGAATGTCGGTATGAGGCCTATATCTTGTAGTGCAACTCATTCTAGAGATTTTTTAAATCTTATTCACACTAATATTTGTGGACCTTTTCCTCCATCAAAATCTCAATATTCATATTTCATGACTTTTATTGATGACTTCTCAAGATACATCACTATTTTTCTCTTGCTACACAAATCAGAAGCTTTATTATCTTTTAAGCAATATCTAAAAGCTGTAGAACTTCATGCTGGTCGCATCAAGAAACTTCACAGTGATAATGGTGGAGAATAGATTTCAAATGATTTTGATGATTATTGTAATAATCAGGGTATTCATCATGAATATACGGTTCCCTATTCTCCTCAACAGAATGGTATTCTTGAACATAAAAACAGGACTATTCTCAATGCCATGTGATGTATGCTCATTCATTCTAGCTTATCTCAATGTTTTTGGACTAAAGTGGTCCCAACAACAATATTTGTGCAAAATCATCTTCCTACAACTGCTCCTTTAGGTAAAATAGTGATTACAACTTGGACAAGTGAAACTCCTTCTATTTCATATTTTTGAACTTTTGGATGTATTGCTTATATTCATGTATCCAAAGACACTTACAGAAAACTTGATCCTCTTGGTTTCAAAGTTATTTTCATTGGATATTCAAATTTTTGTAAGAGATACAATTTGTATGATCCATCTTCTAAGAAGTTAATCATAAGTCATGATGCTATTTTCAATGAACAACTTATGGGCATGACATGGTCTCACGAGGATGCTGGGCGGACACGGTCACTAGAGGACATTCATGATACAAGTCATTACTCACTTCTTTTCCTTTTCTATATGATGATGAATCTCCTTTAGGGGTTAATATTGACACTTCAAATCAAGATTTGCAACATACATCTATTATTGCTAATGATGACCTTGGCGTTGATCTTTATATTGATCTTCCAATTGATATGAGCATGGTTCTTGTCATGTTTATAATGCTGATATTCTTGAGAATGCTCTCAATACTTGTGAAGACATTGTCTCTTATAGTGACGCCATGTCATCCCCACAAAAGGAACAATGGCAAGAGGCCATGGAAGCTGAGTTATGAATCTCTTCTCTCTAAAGGTACATGGGTTCTAACTGAGTTACCACCTAGACATATTACTATTAAATGCAAGTGGTTTTATAAGATCAAAACAAAAGTAGATGGAATATTTGACAAATTCAAAGCAAGGCTAGTTTCCAAAGGTTTCTTACAAATTACTTGAGTTGATTATTAAGAAACTTTCTCTTGTGTTGTTCATATCACCAGTATTCAGGTCTTGTTAGTTTTTACTATTGAGTTTGATTTGGAGGTTCACCAAATGGATGTGAGAACTACTTTTCTTAATGGGAATTTAAAGAAATAGATATACATGTAGCAACTAGAGGGATTTGTAGTTAAACACTCTATGGTCTCAAACAATCTTTACAGGCTTAGTATCAAAAGATTGATCTCTTCCTTAAAAACAAGGTTATTATCTCTTGTTCTTTGGATCCTAACTTATTTGTCAAGTGTTGCAATAATAGTTTTATTATTCTTGCTCTCTATCATGTGGATTATACCATACTTGTTTCTAACAATCTCAACTTCCTTCAACAAATAAAGAAGGCTTTATCTTTTATGTTTGATATGGTTGGTCTTGGAGATATACACTCATGCCTTGGTATTCAGATTCAATGCTGTCGAGAAAGGGTGTTTTATTACTGCATCAAACAAAGTTCATTGGACATATTATTCAAATGATTGGTTTTGTTGTTGCACATCTAGCTAGTACTCCTTGTCTTGTGAGCTCTACCAAAAATTCTCACTTTTTGTAGAATGATGGACGATTAGCATTACATCAATCTTATGCTAATCTTGTTGGATGTCTTCAATTTGTTGCCTTAAATTCTCACGCTAACATTCATTTTGCTGCAACTTTTCTGGGACAACATCTTAGTTCTCCATGTCTTAAACATTGGATTGCAACTAAATGAGTTTTCAAGTATTTGAAAGGCACTAAAGATTTTGGGTTAGTTTACAATACTTTGATTCTCTACATTCACTTCAATTTTTGGGTTATACAGGTGCAGATTGGGAAAGCTCTCACTTATCTATGTGTCCTACAAGTGGAAATTATTTCTTTATCAATGGTTGTCTTGTTTCCTGGACTAGCAAGAAACAACATCGTGTTGTTATTTCCACTATAGAGACTGAATATGTATCTGCATCATTAATAGCTTGAGAGTTAGTATGGCTTTGACAAGTTCTATCAAATATTGGCAATCCTCCTCTCTCCAGCACACCACACCAATGTGATAACCAAAGTACTATTATTCTCACAAAATAATATGTTCAACAGAACAAGACTAAACATATTGCAGTGCATTATCATTATATTTGATATGAAGTAAACAAAGGCACTATCATGATTGAACATTATCCAAGTGATCCGATGACTACATATATATTCACCAAAGAACTCAACAAAGCATGATTCACTTTGCTAAACTCAAAACTTGGAGTTTTCTGAACTTCAATCTTTGGGAATTAATCTACTATGACATTGTAGTGCCATTTTACATACTCCTTGTAGGCACCATAACTTCACATATGCACATACACCTCAGACCTCTTGGTCATCTTTATACATACATATTTAGTTTCACTTCACATGCACAAATTCACTTTACATGCACATAATAATCTTTCTTGATCATGTTTGTGCATTTGTATATAGGAGCTCGGGATTTTCCCTTGTGCTTCCCAAGGGTTTTTTCATCCACATCTAGAGACCTTTGTTTAAGTGGGGGTGTTGGAGCTATATATAGCTCACCCTATCTAGACTAGGTCTCACCTATATATATATGTAGATTGTGATCAATATGAGAAAGTCTTTGGGAGTCACTACAACATAAACGAGGCATAGACGTGCACGTTAGACGCGCAAAGTCGGGCGCGTCTATCAGAGCGTCTATAAATGTGTGTAAATCTACGTGTAAATAGATGCAAATTTTGGGTCTATATATCCTCGCAAATAGATGCTAATATAGACGTGCCAGGAGACGCACAATTATTTAACCACCTAAAATTAGCAATTCACATAATTGAAAAACCAAAGTTAATAATTATTTAACCACCTGAAATTGATTCTTGAGCATGCACATGTGCGCATGATAAAAACCATAGAATTAAGAATACACATTGAATCATTGAATTAAAAAAATAGAGTTAATAATTACTTTTTCATTGCTCTCTAATGAATGGCAGTTCCTCCAGTTGACAAGCCTGATATAAGTAATTAGTGGCAAGCAATAGAAACCTTACAATTAGTAGCAAGCATTGCAATATGTATCTCGTAATTTCTCTATGTACTTGAAGATGATAAAAGATACTTCCTTTTTATTATGGAAAATTCAATGCTTGCTTTAAATTTGACTATTGATTCTTCAATATGCACGTGTGCGCATGATAAAAAGCATAGAATTAGGAATACACATTGAATCAATAAGCAAATTAAGTATGTTACAGTGAATGATCCATCTCACCTTCAATGAGATCAGCCCTTGCTAAACTATCTACTTCTAGGTCTATGTTACCAAGAGGTAACGAAACAAATAAGTCTATCCCACTATCAGATGTGTTGCTATATTGCTCAATAACTTCATCAATATCATCGACAATCACATTATTAACTTCTTCTGCATTTCCTTGAACATCCTCTCGAGGTTCATCTTGTACTATATCACGCATATCATCCATTATGGTGTCATCATGCACATCATCATGAATTGTTGGATTGTCATCTGCTATCTCCATGTCGGTAATATTACCATATATTGGTTTTGAATGATTAGATATAGGAATGACATACCACCATCGGTTATTGTTTACCATTGGATGATACACAACCTGTATTTGAAAAACAAAAGAAAAAAACTTAAGTACTTATTATATTGTGTATATGTATCACATGTATACATATAAAAAAATTAGCCTTTGCATATATACCTGCTCGCATTGTTGAGGTAGTACTAATGTGTCATTCTTGTTTTGGTGAAATTTTATAGAGTCAATGATTACAAAACCACTTGGATGACGTCTGATTGTGCAATCCTCACCATTTGTTACCACTTCTTTAAACCACTTCACATCCAGTACATATATAAAGAATCGTCTGAAGTCAAGCTTCAGAATATCTTGGATCAAGCCACAATAACCTTCCATGGTACCATTGGTAGCCTCGAAGTGAGCAAGGACACCACAATCTTGGGTATTTCTCTTTTCATCTATAAGTTGAGTTCAAAGATGTTTACCCTCACACCAAAGTGCATTGAATAATGTGCACTAGTAGTAAAAGATAAAAGATCAAACATGTCAATTATTTATATAAAATAAAACTTATAGAAACAAATTAATTGATAGTATGTCTCACCTTTGATAAGCAACCTCGTGCGTATTCCCACTCTTCTTGAGATCTATTAATTTCCTCCTCTTTTTCCATTCTCTCCATTTCCTCATGTAACCAATCTATGTCAATATGGCGTGGGAGTGCATTTAGATGATTTGGAAATGAGACATTACGTCCATATCTAGTGCGAAATTCTTGTCTTTCACTTTTTCTTCTTGCCCTTGCTTCATTATAGTGTCACCCATTTGCTCATAACATCACTATTGAGCACACAAAAACTATTCAACTTACGAAGTTCTTCTTTTGTTAGCACTTTACTCATTCCTTTTTCTTGGGGTACTATAGAGGTCACCCTCGAGTCTTTATCATCTTTCCATAGTCGTGGTTGAGAGGGATTCACTTTAGCAAGATTTTCAGAGATATAAACAAGGGATGATTGCACTAACCAACCCTCAGCCATGCTTCCCTCAGGCCGTGCTTTTTGCCTCACAAAATCTTTCAAGGTTTTCATGAAGCACTCAAGAAAAAACATCCACCTTACATGAACTGCCCCACAAAGTGCGATCTCATCAATCAAATGTACGAGTAAATGTAATTGAGTAGTCAAAATGGATCGAGGAAAAATTTCCTCCACCAAACAAACCACCTCAATAGATAATACTCGAGCATCTTGCAATGTGTTTGGATCAATTTCCTTCGAGCTCACGTATCTGTCAAGATGTTTTTGAGAATTGTTTATTTTTGTGTAGAAATTCAAAGATACATAACGAAAAAATACAATGTATACACACCTCACAAGCTCTCCCATCTTGTAAATGATATCACGTACATCTTTGGAGGCACAATGGGATATACTAGTAGGAAGTATGAACTGAATGTAAACAATATTCATAGATCAAATGATTAATTGAGGAAAAAGTCATCATACCCCAAAGTTTACACATAGTTACTCCACTAATTACTATATTCATGGTTAGAGATACCCTTACTTGAATCATTTTGTGCCAATCGTGGGACTTCAAACCAGATAGTTACTCCATACCTCTTTTCTTTTTCTTTATGAAGGCTCCCTTGAGACATCTCATACATCCTGTGGGTGTTCGAAAGCTATATATTTGTTCCCTTACTATTTTCTCCTCGTTCTTTGACAACATCCAAGGTGCATGGGGTAGCTCAATCTTTCCTCTGGGTCCAATGCATGGCCAGGCTCGTCTCATGCGACCAATGTTACGTAAATCCTCCCTTACATTAACTGAATCGCGAGCCCCTATCAAGTGATCCCATAATGTAGATACAACATTTTTGAATATGTGCATGGGGTCCAACAGGTGATTGATCTTGAGTTCAGTCCAGTACGGAAGACGAAAGAATATAGAGAACCTAACAAACAAACAATATATTATGTAAACAATTCATCATGCTAAATACTTTAAAGTCAATCGAGAGAAATGCACTTCTTACCGACTCATGCCGAGTGGAGGGTAGCTGTCGGCATTAATCCATCTCTCCTTCCAATCTCGAATGGTTAGAGATTGTGGAGTCATTCCATTAGTAGGAAGAACATATTTGGGATGGTCAATAGGAAGAAATCGATGATGATTGTCGTAGATAACCTTCTTTAAATGTGCCGGCCTAGAGGAAACTAGAGAGGGACCGCAAATAGGACATGCATGATAGCCTGACGTGGTTAAACCTGAAAAAACAAGTGAATTAATAAAATGCAATTGATTCAAGTCTTGAATTTCAAATATAGAGTTATATACATGTACCTGAACACTCTTCGTATCCTGGAAAGTCGTGCATGGTCCACAATAACATGGCCTTCAATGTGAAATCTCTAGAGGATGCAGATGCACTTGTATCTTGCACCTTAATACCTTCTCGTAACATTTCTAAGTCTTCAATCAATGGCTCTAAGTAAATGTCCATGTTTTTTACCTTGTGCTTTCCAAGAATCAGAAGGGACAACATCACATGTCCCTTTTTAATTGCCATGGATGGAGGAATATTATAGTTCACCAATACCATTGGCCATACACAGTATGATGTGCTTTTGATGCCAAATGGATTGATTCCATCCATACGTAAACCAAATCTCAAATTTCTTGGCTCTTCTTTGAAAACGGGCAAATTATCTATATGTTGCCATGCGGGTTTGTCTGCAGGGATCCTCCATTTTCCATCATTTGAACGATGACTAGCATGGCATGACATGAGCTTTCCAATAGACTTACACTTGAACATAAGTTTTATACGTGGAACAATCGAAAAATATCGCAAAACCTTACGATGCACATCCATTGACTTCATCTCCACTTCGTATCTTGATTCGCCACAAACAGGACACTCTCATGCGAACTCATGAATCCCACGAAATAAGACACAATCATTGACACATGCATGGATCTTGACATAATCGAGGCCCCCCAGAGATGTCAAGTAATGTCTTGCTTGCTCTCTCTTAGTTGGCAATTTGTTTCCTTTTGGAAGCATTTATGATAATAACCTACATATATTTTTAAAAGTGAGTTAAAAAACCACTAACATATATTTCTGTCTGATCTCAAAATAGAATTAACAATTAATATTATGATTCATATATAAGCCAAACTGAATTGATACCTACTTCAATAATGAATCCAAAGTGACATTACTCCATCCATAAATTATTTGCAAGTTAAGTACCTCGAGGGACGCACGAAGAACGGAGTACGTACAACCTTTATACAACGGAGTAGATGATGCTACATATAGTGGATCATCTGGCTTCGTAGAGTGACCTTCTCCCTGAACCGATTGCGAAAATAGATGGTGTACCATGTTGTCCAAAATCTCATCCTCTACAACCTGATGGGGCATTTCATGAGAGCTACTATCATGGTCGTCAATCTCTACTCTTCTTGAAGACTCTTCCTCGTCGCGTCAACATTTTGCAGCCTCTCGACGCCCGGGAGGGAGTATCTGAGGATGTGGCACCGCATCCTGCTCAAGCACAAAAGGGAGTTTCATGTACGTTGATATATAATTCCCATAACATAGACATGCAATCTTAGTGGTAAAAAAAAACTATGAATACTGATGATTTTTCTCGGTCCCATTCTCCATACAAGCTGAGGTGTGACATTGCAATTCGACGTGCTCGAAAAATACACCCTCGACAACAATCACACATGCATTTAATTTTTCGTCGTAGCCATGCATCTCGATTATGAAGACACAATGTTTCATCCTCACTTAAGGATGTGCTCATTGACTCACCAGCTTGCACCGCACTAGGTGATGACGACGTCGACATGATTAAACCTAATTCATGACAACATCAAAATATTTGTCATTCATATGTTTACATAAGATCTTAATTTTAAATACACAAAAATTATCATAAATACATTAAAACTTATGATAAGAATTCACTATCAAAACTTATCTCAAAAATAAAAAATTATGAAAAATCCAAAATGCTCGTCTATATCCGCGTTTAACTACGCGTCTATATTCGCATCTATACTCGCGTCTACCTGAACAATAGACGCACTTATACACGCGAAAATAGACGCACACGTCAAAATTCAAACCATACTTAAATCATTTCTTTTCAAACTGCGCCTTTCCTTTTCTGCGATTTTTTGCGGTTTTGAAGCTTGAGTTTAGCCGACATGCAGTCTCTTCATGCCTCACCTAGTCTCTTTATGCCTCACCTCCTCATGACTCACCTCTTCTTTCATTTCAAATACACAAGAAGGGAAAAAGGAAAGCCAAGAAGAGGAAGAAAGAGAGAACAAGAAAGAGGAGAACAAGAAGAAGCACCAAGCAAGCAAACAAGCATCAAGGGAGGGTAACTTACCAAGGAGAGGAAGAAGGAGAAGGAGAAGCACCACCACCCGCCACATCAAACACCCAAGGTGAGTCTCTCTCTCTCTCTCTCTCTCTCTCTGTTTCTCTCTTCCTCTCTCTACTCTGTCTGTGTATTTAGAATTTGTGATTCCATTATGTATTGCATTTTGTAAATCGTCAATGGCGGTCGTCGGCCTAAAATCAGTGGACCGAGCGCGTCTACTAGCACGTCTACATCTCAGTGTAGACGCAGACATAGACGCGAAAAAATGTTTCTTCTCAAAGTGTTTGAGGGCGCGTCTTCGAGTGCGTGTGCTGGCGCATGTGCTCTGCAGTGCACACGCGATGATACACACGCTGCACAGAAGGTTGACCTATAGTCTACACGCAATTATACACGTGCATTGACCTGGGAGGCACGTCTGGCAGAGCGTCTGTGCTGCATGTTAGATGCGTAGATAGACATGCTGGACAGAAATTGACCTAGGATGTGCGTCTAGCAGCACGTCTGTGCTACATGTTAGATGCGCAGATAGAGGCGCTGGACAGAAGGTTCACTCTGGAGCGCGTCTGAGAGCGTGTCTAACCTATAATGTAGACGCGGGGATACACGCGCTAGGTCTCCCAGTTCTAATATTAAACAATATATTTTTGCAATGATGAATGTTACCAATCCCATGTTTGTGTTTATCAGTTTTCTTGTTTAAGAGAAGCATTAGCACCTAAGTGTTATGCTCAATGTCTAAAGAAAGCTCTTTGAAAATGTAGGTAATATATGATTTTTTGTATACAAATAAATTTGTCTTTTTCCTGTGTTTTTTTTGCAGATGTCGTATCCTGGCTCATCTAGTAATGACCCAGATGCGGATCGCATGAACGATACATTGGCCTCCTTTGTGGCAGGGGGGTCAATGTATTTTTTGGAGGTTTTCCTAGTAGGGAAGACTTCATGGGAGAGATGACCAGACACCTTGGCCGCTCTCCCACAGCGGACGAGGTGTTGAGTGTCATGTCTGGGACGCCTCTAGCGTCTTTTCCTAGCACTACTTCCTAGACTCCACATGCAGGTACTCCACATACAGGTACTCCATATGTAGGTACTCCATATGCAGGTACTCCATTTGCAGGTACTCCACGTGCTCCACGTGCATCGGCTGAAGCACAAGCATCTCCACAAGCACATGCATCTGCAGAAGCTCATGCGTCCAGCGAGGCAGAGGGCAGTCGATAGAGAGGGAGGAGGGAGAGTTGAGGGGGAGGACGAGGGTTGTGTGGGGGTTTCCTAGGAGGTGGCGAGCGATCACCCTCACCAGTAGATCATGTAGAGGAGGTTGTATGCCAGTACTATAGAGTTACAGATGCTGGTGGCATCTTTCATGATGATGAGGGAAGGGATGTAATGGCATACATGAGGAGCATCATGCATGCGACGTATAAAGATTGTTTCATTGCCTTCAAAAGTCAGAAAAGCGGCTTGCGGTAGGAGGTGTTGAGGGCAGTCCATAGGAGGTACCCAAATCCTGAGGGTCAGCAATTCTCGGATGATTGGGGACATACAAAAGTGAGGCATATGCTTCACAACAAAAGATCCCACCTCATGACACGGGCCAAGGAATTACTGCGGAGGCTGGAGGAGGGGCATGGAGCCTACAGCCAACCACCTATGTGCCACTGCGTAGAGTGGAAGAAAGCCAAGAAGAAAGCAGTTGAGAAAGTGAAGAGTCACCAGCAATGTAGAGGCACGACGGATCCAAATGGAAACAATGGGATCGTCGCATTACGGATCGGGTAGCAGAGATTCGTGGGTGGCAGAGTTTGTAAGTAGATTTTGATTTCTAGTTTCTTTTAATTTATATTTCTTTCAATTATTTATATATTTTAGTCTAATATATTGTGATGTCTAATTGTTTGTATTTCTGTAAATGTTTTGCAGACTACCATCGTTGGTAGGACACCTAACCCTAGAGAGGTAGGTTACCATCGAGGCCATAACCGCGCAGCGACATGGCTTCACTTTTATGAGGAGGGTCTCATCACTAAGGACCAATACAACTGGGCAATGAGGATTCGACAACCAGAGGAGGTATGTTTTTCTTACTTTCCTATTCAAAGTATAACTAATTATAACTTTTTTTCCACCTTATCTATGTAAGCAACCCTGATCTTTTGTTTGTGTAGGCGAACCTGTATGGGGAGCATAGCGAGGAGGGGGATAGGGACGCTAGTAGCCATGGTGGTACTAGCAAGGATGTTTCCTCTTCAGATTCATAGAGGAGCACTATACCTCCTCATGAGGCCTTCTTTTCTTGTATATGTATGATATCTCTTTAAGCCTACTGCTTGCGGCCACGCTTTAGGTCACAAGCACTCAAAACTTCCCTTGTAAATGCTTTTATATATAATGAATACATGGACTTTACTTTCAATTCTCGTGCCCGTAAGATACATTGTCTTTTTCCCAAATACAGAATCTGATATATGGGAGGGGGGGAAAAAAACCAGAGAGCTCTCTGGTTTTTTTTTCCAGTTCTATTTTGCACGTCTATCAGCGCGTCTAAATTGCAGATAATTCGCGTTTATTCGCGCTTCTATAATGCAGACTACACGCGCTTATACACGTGCTTCATAATTCAAATTAAAAAAAGAAATTAAATATATTTTTTTTTAAATGACATTTTTTGTTTTCCATTTGCGTCTATCAGTGCTTGTAAAAGCGCGTCTACGAGCGTGTCTATATGCGCGTGTATATGTGCGTCTATTGCGCATCTATTTGTGTGTGTAAATTCGTTGATACATGCGATTATAGACGCGGAATGATAGACGCGCAAATAGACGGGCGGATAGATGCGCCCGTAAGTTTTTCTTTGTATTCAAAAATCGCGTCTAAATGTGCGTCTATGAGGCCTTTTTGTTGTAGTGAGTGTACATGGTGTGTCTCTTCTCTCCCTCTTGCATCTCTACATATCTTCTCTCTCTACATGTCAACACAAATATAGTCATATAGGTATTCAAAATGATCGGAATGACCTTGATCTACAATCTAGCATGGACAAAATTTCAAAAATATTATCTAAATATCCACAAATAGATCTTTTTCATAAACATATTGCTTTTTTATAGTTTTGGTCATGGACCACTTGTACCATTAAAAATAGATCCTTGTATGTATTTGAATCCATGGAAAGTCCTTAGTAAGTCATTAGAACTTAATATTAGACATTTAGACTAATTTGATAGACTAGTTTTATTACTTGAAAATCCTATAAAATCCCTATTCAAGTACACCATAAGAACATATCCAAAGGACCTATATGGATACATTTTCCTTGCTCTTCCTTCATTGAACCTGTAGGCTTATGGCATCATCTACTTAACTACACTGAAGCTAAGAAAAGATCTACCTCCTCCTCTCGAATAGCATGTCTACAAATTTATTGTTGTCATTTTATAGAGCACACAAAACTTTGATCATAAAAAATAGTTGCAACTCTCGAGTGTAACATATCCTTTCATGAGTGGGAATCGATGATAACTGTCTCACAAAACCCAAACACGAGATGACAAGGAATGCCAGTGACTTTTTTCAAATACCAAACTTTAACAAGAGATTTTAAAAAAAGGACACTAGCACACCCAAACTACAAGCCAACACCATATCCTCTGATGATCACAAACACATTTAAAATTGCACAAAAGATTATAGCATCTATAACATCAAGAAAACAAATCAATTGGAGGAAATCTTCACACAAAATTCTCATACTTTAAATTTAGGTTGTGGTGACACTTTAAGGTTTGTACATTAAGCTTGTAAAGAATACACAAATTGCTCTAAATGCTTGGGTGTGACCTCCTCTCCTCACCAAGGTAAGAAAACCATTTTCAAAAGGGCCACTCTCTCTTCATTACTCTCCTTTATATAGGTTTTTCTCTTCAAACAAAAAAGTCTTAATTTATATTCATTAAATTTTACTTTTCTAAAAGCCATGAGACTTTTCCTTTGTGTTTTGACATTTATCAAAAGCATTATTGATTTTCTTTAAGGATGCTTTTTGGTAAAAACCTTAAGGATTTTCCAAAAAAAATGTGCTATCACCTAAAATATTCTACCATACTATTGTCATTCTCCAAGTTATCATTGATAACATAATCTCCTACAATAGTTGCATGTGGCATTGAAGAGCGAATGAAGCTTAGAATATCACCCACATTAGTTTGCATTTTCAGATGCCTCCATTGTTAGAGCTCAATAGGCTTAGCAATGATATTGACTCAAATATCGAAGGTTGATAAAGGTAGTTTTATGAAAATTCTTGTTTAATAAACTTCTTTTCTTTAGTGTCAATATCGATTCAAGTTATACTCTCCTCTACCAACTTTCTCAACAATATTCTCCCTAATTTTAATTATCAAATGTAGTTGGAAACAAACCCTATTTCCCTTGCTTAATTAAAGTGTTTGAGTCTTTAAGTGCTAGAATGAGGCTCTGAATTGGAAGTAGGAAGGTGAACATGTAATGATATCGAACAATCTTGATTATTCAGACTTTCTTTCCTATCCTTCCTTCCTTTGTTGATGTAATCCCTAAAGCTCTTTCTAGTAGGCAAAAGCATACGTGCAACTTTTGATTTTGATCAAGCTGCACTCCACTAGCTTCTAATAAGCTAGTAGTGCTTCTTTATTTCCTTCTCTGAATTCTATGCAAGCCATCACCTCACTATTTGTCGACATGATTGTGGACAATAAGTATAGTTTTTCGTGAATCCATGAGTCTTCATTGTTCCATTTATTGTAAGGATTGCTTACTTATGTCTCTTGAAAAAATCTCAAGGAAAACCAAAATCTTATATTTTCTTGCAAAAAACCAAAGTTGTCAAGAGTAATAAAGAAGGATATCAAATATAAAGTTTCTCTTGAAATGTCATTATATGACTAACAGATGGTTTATGAGTCCATGTAACATATCCTTTATTTATCCATCAAAGTATCACCTATATATATGTGTGTAATGCCTTCATATGTTGTTCAAAGTCATTGTAGGGTGCTCCATAATTGTTAAAATTCTTATTTTTTACATATCTAAACTTTGTATTTTTGAATCTCCCCAATTGTTTGTTCAACTTTCCCCCAAAAGCATGTTGAATTGACATTAACTATTGATATAATCTATCTTCAAGATGATGGACCCTTGCAAAGATTTCTTGGTTCATCAACTCAAGCAAAGCACTTCTTCATGTCTTTAAAATATATATGTTTTTTAAAGATATACCAACTTGGATACCATGCTTTAAAATTAAACTCCGTGCTTAGTTACTCATGTTTTGAAAATGTGCAAAGTTGATACAAATGCTGTGTAGTCACACAATCCATGCAATACACACAAAGATGGATGCATTGAAAATATAGTGTCTAGTCCTACTACAAGTGCTCGTGCATTATGCAAGATACAAAAAAAATTATTTGATTAGATTAAATTCTTAAACTGACCTCTCACCTCTTAGCAAAGAAAGAAATGTTCTACTCCACTCCACCCACCCGAAATGTCACAATCACTTAATAAAAATATGGTCCTCATGATGTTGACTAAGAAGTCAACCCATGTCACTGCTATAGGGGTCCTTGATGACTCTCAAACTCACTATATCACCTTTCCCACTCATCCTAAGGTTCCTATTTAGGTGATGAATATCCCAACTCTCATGCATGTAAAGAACTGTGCATGCACAATGAAGGAGGTCTTGCAAGTGTGCATGCATCTAAGATTTACTACATATAGCTACAGTGGGTATGATCTCGTGCTAGTGCTCAATGATGGTGCAAAACATGCATCAATCCAACCTTGGTATGGAAGTAATTGTTAACATTAGGAGAGGACCCGTGAGTGTAGTATATTAGATAAGTGCAACGTAAATGCTCGTGAATCTACAATCCATGTTATGTGCAAGAGTATTAACAATAAAATATAATTGTTTTAAAATGTTCACTAGCTATCATCAAGGTCCTGCTCCAATCTATCTAGGGAAACACCAATATTGAACAAGGCTATTAATTTTTCATACTAATTAATCCAAATAAAATGACAAAAACAATTCCTAATCTAAAAAAGCACAAAAAATCTAACTACAATGCGAAAACACTTGACATGTTTAGCCAGGCTCCCCCTAATCTACAAGCATTCTTGCATAGTAGTTACTTTCATAAAGTGATACGACATCTATCATCCATTCAATTATCTCATTCTTTTGTTCTATGTGTTTTTGTTCTAACCATTCTGCCAGTGAAATTGTCATTAGCCTTGAGACATACTTCTTTCATCTATATCCATTGATTCTTTGTTTATGTGCCTTTCCATGTAAATTCAAAGTATGATCTAACTTGCTATTATAACTTAAAACCAAATCTATATTTTATATTTTATATTTTATATTTTTTAATTAATTTATTGATGATTTTTTTCATGGTTCTTTCATGATGATCACAAGCCTCTTATTTGTTCAATTATGCTTCTTTTAATTGCAACAATCTCTCTCTGAGATAATTTTTGTTCTCACTCTCAGTCAAATTTTCAAACATCCTTAAAGTTGGTATTTTCACTTCCATAGGTAACAAGGCTTCTCTTCCATAAACCATCTTAAATGAAGAAAATCTGGTACTCTCTTTCCTAGCTAAATAGTAATCCAACAAAGCACTTGGTAGCTCAATAACCAATGTTTTAGAATGGTCTTTTGTCATTTTTGACAACATTCTTATTGGCTCACCATTGAATTCCTCATTTAGTCCATTACATTGAGGATAATATGGTGAAGTAAAGCATTTTGTTATCTTCATTTTCTCACAAAGATAATCAATCAATTCTCCTTTGAAACCTAGCCCCTTATCACACATAATATCTAAAGGTGTCAACTTGTAGCATATGTCCTCATATATGAATTCACCCACATCAATAGCTCTAATGTTTTTAACAGCTTTAGCTTTTGCCCAATACGAAAGATAATCAGTTGTGCAGTCAAAATGATATATTTGCTCTTGATGTATGTGGTAATAGAACAATTGCATCCATTCTCCATTTTTCAAAAACTTCATCAGAAAGAATTTTTTTCTTATTTCTATTTTTAATATTCTCTTACTCATTTTTTGACATTCATGACATGATTTACACTGGTGATTGACATCTTTATGCACACTTGGCCACACATCCTCCAATTAAAATTTTCTAAAGAGTATTTTGTAGGAATAATGTCCTCCACATGCTCCCTCATGATTATTTTCAAGCATATGATAAATTTCTTAACCTTCCAAGGCACCCTTCTTAGAATCAAATCCACTTTCTTGGCATAAAGAATATATTTCACTAATTTATACCTTCCAAATCTTCTCCAAACCCTGTATTTATTATCTTTGGAAACATTGGATGGTACTCTCCTAGTTAAGAAAAATTCTTCTTCCAATTTAACGGTTTCTCTTCCTGTATACAAAAGAAAATATGCTTAATAAAAAATACTTGATAGATTACTTCTTGGGCTGCATTACGACCTTCTTGATTCTCTTCCTTGGGTATATGGTTCAAACTTCTAGCCTCAAACTGATTTAAATCCCTCCAAATTCTATTACACATTTTGTTAAGTTTGGTATTTTTGATTTGCAAGACTCTATGAATTTGTTTTATTAAAAGTAGAGTATCACCTATAATCCCGAATCTTCAAATTCCCATCCTTTAACAAAGTAAGATGGTTGCTTGCAATGTTGCATTTTCAGCTTCATTATTACTAGATGCCTCAAGTTTAATATGGATCATAAAGTACAATACCTCCTAATGACACATGATGTGCTTTCCAATATGATCGATCGAAGTACATAAAAAATGAGTTTTTAATTTTGGGTTTTACTTCTTTGTCTCGAAAGTTTTCTTTTAGCAAGAATGAACTATCCCTATAAGTCAAAAGATCTGTTATTATCGCGTGAGCTGAATCATCACCTTGAAAATTTTAGTGAAACTCCTCAACTTTAACAATCCATTTTATAACTCTGCTCAAAATATTTCAATTATTTACTAACTATAGCAATAGTGCATAGCTTGTCAAAATTGTAAAGGGTTTTGGTAGTAAATACCTCCTAAACTTTCTGCAAGCAACTATTACACTAATCATTACCAATTCAATTTTAGTATATGTCCTTTCTACTTGCAACTTCACTCAACTTGCAAAATAGATAAGTCTCATGTATTGATAATTATTTCATCATTGCATAAGGATTCCTTCAATAGCATCTTATCCTACTGATGGATTCACAAGAAAATCCCTTTCCCCAATCTAGTGCCTCAAAACCAAGGATACATGACCTATAGTTCCGTAACTTGTTGAAATACTTCCTCAACTTTTATAGCCCACTCTAGAGGATCCTTCTTAGCTACCATCTGCAATGGATAGAGCAACAGACACACCAAAGTTATGAATTGTAATAGATATCTTATCTTATGAATGAAAGTCATAAGCTCTTTTGTATTTGCAAGTGATACTAAAGAAACTAGAGCTTTAACCTTTTCTGGATCAAGCTCAATTTCATCTTGTCTGAAACTGTGGGAGCTTTCGCTCAACCGCCAAGACCCTCGGACCACTTATTCTTTCAAGCGTTTCAAGCGAGCTCCAATGGCTATCTCTCACCTAGCCGACGCGCCGTCGATCCTACGAGTGTAGTGAGCTTACCTTGATGCTCGATCGAGTGCCGTCCTCCCTCTTGCACTCCGGTAGCTCCACGATCCTAGATGCTAGCTCAAGCATCCTCAAGCCTCCTCCATCTCCAAGCTCCATCCTCCATAGCCGCGCGCGCAAGAGAAGAGAAGAGAAAAGAAGAGAAGAAGGGGAGAGAATATGGTGAAGAGCTTCACCCTCTTGATCGCTCACTCTCTCACACACACTCACTCCCTCTCTCAAGAGCACACACAAGCAAGAAGGAGAGAAGAAGAGAGGAAGAAGAAGACTTCTTTTGCCACACACCAAAGAATGAGCTTCGCATTCACTTTTCAACTTTATATAAAAAACCCTAAATCCCTTTTGGGCGGTCATCCCCTTTTCACCTTTTTACATGGCCGGCCATAGCCTAGGCCCTTTTTTCCATTGTCCTTCTATCTTCCTAGCTTCCTTTTCACTGCCCATCCACATTTACAAAATTGCACGGGTGAGAGCCGGGCGCTCTTTTACAAGATTTTAGGGTGCGCCTTTTTATTTGAAAATGCGCCTTTCCCCTTTTGTATTTGCCTTGGACTTTCAAGGTTGCCCTTGCGCTTTTGGCCTTTTCTCCTTTTCTTTCTTCAGTCGGGCTACCTTTTTTCCGCCTTTGCCCTGCGTCTTTTCCACTTCCTTTTGCTTTCTTCGTGTTGGGGTTAACATTACCCCCCTCCTAGAGGAGTGCCAGTCCCATGGCACTCATTGTCATAGGTAGCAGGTGGTAGCAGGCACCGAAGACGTGGGTGATAAGGGCACCTGTGGTTTTCATGGGGTTTGCATTGGTGGCCGGCACACATGTTGGTTTGTTGGGGATTCTGCACAGGACTATTCTTTCCGAGCTTGTCGGATGGTGCGAGGTAAGCAATCAGAGTTGGGTGTTGATGAAGAACGAATGACACTTCTGTTGGGGTCTTCAACACCTGCAATTGAAAAACCTCTCAGGTGGTCTCTCCCTAAGGGTAGTGCTAGTCTTCTCTATTGTGCACAAGACATATTTGATTAGTTTGGGAGACATGTCGAACTCTAAGAAAGCTGAGAGTATTGTCCTGCACTTGAGGACCCAAACTGTGAATATACTTCACTGCAGGCATTATGTGAGTGCTTGTGCATACTTAGATATTACTTAGTTAGAAGACTGTTTGCTTGGTTCCTTGTATAGCGAGGGGTCCGTGAAGCAAGGGGCTAAGTTGATGGAAAAATGTGTCAATGAAGATGCGGAGTACACTTGAAGATTGTTGGAGACGTTATTATGGTCTTTCCATTGTTATTTCAAGCCTTGCTTACCACAGTGGGTTGTTAGGGAATTGAGATGTGTGCAAAAGAATATCATGGGCGAGGCGAGCTCCCTAGGTATGTCTTGCCCTTAATGTGCCCTCGACAATTGTGGGGGATGTATGAAAGGGCTAGGGGATTAGGGACGGAGCCAGCCGACCAAGGTCGCTAGACGTACCTAATTTGAGGACCCCTAGGTGTGGTGGTGTGATCTTGCGTGCTTTTTCTTTCTTTCTTTCTTCTTCTTCTTCTTCTTCTTTTTTTTTTTTAGTAGCATGAGGAGGCATATTCATGGAGGCAACGGTACAAGGCCATGACAGGAGTTTACTCCTCGTCATCTGAATAGTGGGTAGGGGTTGGTGGAGGGCGGGGGGCCTTGTTAAGGAATTTTCGACTCAACAAGTAGCCTTTGATGTGGAGGTGGGTTTTGAGGGTGGTGGTAGAAAGAAAGAGGTGGTTGCACTAGGTGAATTTGCTGTCGTTCATGTCTTCGAGTAGTGCACCACAGAAAGATGGCAAAGGAGAAGCACGCATCATGAGGCGATTCATGGTGTTGCTGTCTATGGCGTTGGGGTCAAAATAGAGGGGTGGGAGGTGGCGTTCTTGGGGTGCGGGCTCTTGGTGGACTAGGATCCTAATTAACCTAAGATAATTACAAGTGGTGATGAATGCGGGGTCGGGGCAAGAGGTGAATTCGCTAAGAAATTTATCTATAGAGCTATACAAGTCAAGGAGGGTGAAAAGGAGGGCGTTTCTATGGGAGGTGCTATTGGTATTATGGGGAAATCGAACCTGCCGTGGATGGATGGATTGAATTCCACTCCTACCCTTCGAGCATACGGCATGAAAGTGGGGTCGTTTCTCTCTGAAGGGAGGGTGTTGCAAAATGCCATCCACGCTTCCAGGTTGACGTCAAAAATGCATCTCCTCTAGGTGGGTTGGCAATTATAGCCTTCCACTGATCTAGGCACCTGGAGGACTTTATCTTGCCAAAACTCGCGGTCCTTGGCTCCCCAAGCAGTTGGGTGAGCCTCACGCTCCGCTAACCATTTGGCTTTGAGCCTTGCCCCCATGGTAATGACATCCTCCACTACTTGAATGGGCAGTACCCTATTCAAGGCAGGGGGAAACTCAAAGTGCAAGTCGAAGGGGTCCCGGTTATACTCCTGCTATTCCCAGATAATCAATTCGGCACGGAATTCGGCAGGGGAATCTTGGGTGCACAGTAGGAGAGGGGCAGGCTGTCTCGGGACAGGTCTGGCATTCAGCTTTCTTCTTGTCTTCTCCACCATCTCTTTCCTACGGTTGGTTTGGGCCGCTCTTCGCTCGGCAGATGTATCAGGGGGCTGTACTTCAGCTTGTTGTGGTTGAGGGGGTGGTGGGACATATTCCTCGTCCTAAGGTCCCAGATCGAGCTCTGGTTCACCCCCTTCTGCTTGCTCCTCTTCTTATGTTTTTTCCTCTGTGAAACCGAGGTCATCTATCTCCTGCGCCGTCAGGCCTACCTGTGCAAGATATCTTCTCTGCTCTTCTAGGCTCTGCGGCGGGCCTCCTAGCTGTAGCGGCACGTGCAGGCCTGCTGTGAGAGCTCTGCGCGCAATGGTTAATTTCCCTTGCAGCTGATCATTGGCTTCATCTCCTTCTGTTCTGGTGGCGTGGAGCAGCGTATTGAGAAAGGTGTACTGCTGGGCTATCATGGAGAGCTGGGCTGCTTCTGCCTGATTCTCAGCCAGCACCCTGTCTCCTTCGGCCTTGGCTAGCCGGCGTGCTAAGTCCCATACTCTATGCTCGTTATGATCGGACCATTGTTTTTCCCTTCTCTCCATATCTTCCAAGCTCTCCCCTTGATGGAGGATCATTTCCATGAGTTGTTGCTGTTGGGCCTCGAGCTCACGGTGCACGCGGGACTGCTCCTAGCGTTCCTCTGCGATTTGCGCATTGAGTTGGTCCAGCTTCACCTGCATCCTTCGCACCTGTTCTGCCCTTAATTGATCCAGCTCTGCAGCCTCCTGTTTGATTTTGTCAAGCTGGCTTTGCGCTTCCAGGTTGGTTGCAGATAACTGATCATTCTTGCGCCGAAGGTGGGCATTCATTTCCCTCTCCCCATTGAGACGCTCCATCAGGATTTTCCTTCTTCCCTCCCAGGCAGCGTCGCGTTCCTTCAGGGCTCTTAGTTCTTCTGCCTCCTTAGTGCTGGCTTCCTCCCTGAGCAGAGCAATTTCCCTTTGATATTCTGTTATCTGCTTCACTCTATCCAGCTAGAGGGCGGCTTCTGATTCTCGTTCTGCTGCCAGATTCTCCACGGCTATCCTCCTTTCCTGTCTGGCTCTTTGCAACTGTGCGAGAAGCTCCTTGACGTACTCGTCTTTGTGGCCTGCTGGAGGTGGGGGGTGGGGCATGGTTGTAGTGGTGGCAACCTCTTCTAATTTTTGTCTTTTCAATTCTGACCCTGGCTCCAGTTCGGCTGTGGCTGCCCTTTTGGCTCCTGAAACTGGGGTGGCCACGGCCGCTTCCCTTGCCAGTTCCCTTTCCACCAGAAACTGCAGCCAGGTGACCACGTTACTCTCGTCAACTTTTGGGGTGTGCCCCCGGGTGGCAGTGGAAGGGGGTGTCAGTATGATAAGGGTGGCTTGCATGGGTGGCATGAGGAGAGGGGAGGCTGGCCTGATTGGGTCCTTTTCTTTTCCTTCTGTAGGGGGCAGGTGCACAATTTCTGACACACCAGTACTGGGACTGGGTGCCTCCGATTGGTGCGGACCTCCCGCTCCTTCCACGTCTCTTCTTCGCTGTTCCTCGATGGAGCGACGGGTTGGCAGCTCCAAATCTTCCTCTTCCTTCCTTCTCAGCTCCTCCTCGGCCCTCTTTTCTCTTTCCTCCTCATCCCTTACCGACTCCCTTTGGGCCCATTCGAGCTCTTCCTTCTCTTTCCTCCTTCGCTCCTCCTCTCTTTTTCCGTGTAGGGCCTTAGTCCGTTGTTCCACCTTCCTTTTTGGTGTAGCCTGGGGTTCTCCCTTCTTGTCGATGTCTGTTTCCGTTTTATCAGACTGCTCTTCTGCATGAGGCTGGGACTGCGACGACGATTCGCCACTTTTCTCGTCACCTCCCTGTTTGTCTTCTCCTGTTTGTCCCTGCCCTATCGCTTCGTGGATGATTGCGGTAAGGGCATCTCCAAACCCTATGGTGGAGGCCTTGGAGGATGAGGCTTTGAGGGTCAATCGAGGTGAAGGGGATTCTCCTGCCACGACTCTTCCTCCTGTCGCCAGGGCCTTTGTCGAAGCCTCAATTGTCTTTCTTACGAACCCATTGAGGTTCACCTCGTGTAGCGATTGTGCAGCGATGCTTTCGAGCAGAGGTACATTGATTCTAGACATAATGCTGTTGTACCGCTGGCTTGAGAACAGTGCATGCATCATCTTCGCCTGCAGCAGCTGAATCTCTTGGTTGGGGATGTCTGCCAAGTTAATTCCGTCGTTGGTGTGGACCTTCACTTTATCCATCCCCAACATGGCATAGACATCTCTTTTTGGTTTCCTCTCCACCTTGTTTGGCAGCCCTAGTGCCCTTTCTACCAGCTCGGGGGTTAGCTCGACCTGCACTTGTCTCGTAGCTTCCCTGTCCCGCACCGTGACGGTGCCCCTGTTTTTGTTGAAGGTACGCAAGAGCTCAGCGCACAGGGTGTAGTTTATCCTCTGGCCCACTGCATCCAGGTACCTCTGTAGGTGGCATTGCTCTATAATTTGACGTACCACCGGTTCTTTGATGACTACATCTTCCAGGTTGGATATGTGGCGGAACTTCAGCTAGTTGAACGCTCTTGTTTCCACCGTGAGGCTTCACTTGTTCTTCCTCGGAGAAGGGGAGCTTGCCTGATTTGTCTTAGCTTGCCATGGTCGCCACCTGCACATTTAGCCAATTCTCTTTTTAGTATTTTGTGGCAACTAATTTGCTGGACGACCAAAAGCATAGCAGATTTTATTGCTCATAGCCCTAACTTTTCCTTTCAAACTTCTATCACCTCCTTTTATATGGCATTTCAATTTTGAGCCTTTCACACTTGGTTTCCTTTTCAGATTTAACTTCGTTTATCCCCTTACTGCCCCTTCCCCCTTTGAAAAGAAGAATCCGTCCCAGGATTGGAGGCTGTGGGGTCAAGGCGTTCATGTTTATTTGTGTAGGAGCCAAACATAGAAGTTGGGGTTATATTCCAAGTGTGCAGTGCAGTCCAGGTCACAGGGTCGAATGCCTACATGTGTGATGTACGTGAGGACATCTGTGAGCAAGTCACCGGAGTTGACTTGACTTGCAATGCGGAGCTCTTCCTCTGCCAAGAGGCAGTCCAGATAGGGGTGCCCTGAGATATGATCGTCCATGGACCGACCCCGAAGAGTGGTTAACACTCTATATGAGGTAGGCACGATGTAGGTGGGATCATACTCGGCCGTTTTGATGGCTCGGCGTTGTTCGGCGTTGGTCATTATCTGGCATCCGTCGACTTCCCATTTCAACCTAAGAGCATACCACTGCTTCAAGAAGGTTGATCCCGTATCCGCTAGGTGGGATAACCTTGCACTCTCTTGGTCAGTGATGGCAGACGTTGTCTGTGGGTCAAATGATGTGATGAGGCGTTGCTTAATGGCTTGCTCTTTGGAGACCTCGCTAGCGAGAAACTTGGCGGCAGAGCGAGAAGCCTGTGCAAAGGCGAATTCAAAAGTCTCCCAAGAGCAAGGCATATTGCGCACGTCTGTTGCAAAGGGTTCTGCTAATAGTCCCAAGTCCAGGCGATCATAGCTGAGGGCCAGTGCAACAAAGGTGTCATCGAGATGTTTGATGTAGTCCACCACATCAGTTTCAGTGTCCTCTGCGAGGTCAACGGCCAGCGTTAGAAATGACTTTTGTTCATAGGAGGGCTTAAGACCGGCGGGTGGTTGAGGTTTGCTAGAGCTGGAGGTTCTGACAGTACAGAGTTGCGGGCTAGGGGTCCGTTTGAGTCGGCAACCTAGGTATTGGCAAGATGGATGGGTCGGGTTTGATCTCAGGGGCTATGCTGCTGCGGTCAGCTAGGCTCCGGGGCGGCGGGTTGAGTTGGTTGGATGATGCCACTTGTGGTGATGGCCGTTGTTTGGGCCAATAGGCGTGTGCGACACTCTTGGGTTGACACGTAGAGGGGTCGGATGAGTGGGGTGAGCCCTACGACTCATGGTCTTGAGGCATCGGGGGACAAGGAATGATTAGACTTGAGGTCGACGTAGAACTAGTGTGTTTGACAGTCGGGATTTTAGGGATCCACAGCGAGGCATTCCCCTCGAAGTAGCCTTGTGCACGCATGAGGATCTTAGGGACCCATATTTGTTTAATCACGCGGCACTTGCAATGATGGCATCTTGGTTTCCTAGGTTTAGATTTATAGGGCTTCTGCAGACATGCGCGTCTAGTTCTAGGCGGTTCTCGAGGCTGCTTAGGTACCCATTGCAAGTGAGGCTGCTGGGGTTTTACTTTGGGTGCTGCGGGCTGCGGTTTATGGGAATCTTGGTGCGGTAGATATGCATGGCCCCCCTCCTTAGTCCTAGCTATGGCTGTTTCTATCGGTGGCCCTGTGAGCCATGATAGGGTTACGAGGCCCTTGCTGAAAGTCGTGACAATACACACGTTGCCGATCGTTAAGTGGATGCGTTGCGACTCATAATCAACATTACAGTGGGTCTGCTTTTTAAAGGTTCGCCCGAGCAATGACTCTGTGCTTGCATCCATGGCACTTAGCAACACATAAAACAACATGGGGATAGTTTCAGACTCGATAGAGACGGCGACTCGGCATGTGCCGAGAATCGGGTAGGATTGAGCCCCGTACGGGCTTAATTTGGCTGTTGTGGGATGAAGTATTGGCTTGTCGAGGTGGATCCAATGCTCGTGCGTTAACACGTTAAAATTCGCCCCCTCATCAATCAGGGCGTCGAAGGAGCACATCTGCTTGGAAGTGACCGTGACACGGAGGTAGGCCGGTTCTACAGGCTCCTCCTCATTCTCGCAGATTTCCGTAATTGTGGCTACTCATATTTTGACGGATGGTTCTACCATTGGTGGCTCATGCAAGGGATGAGTAGGCGGGTAGTACTTCTTGATGCGGCTGCCATTGAAGAAGCCCATCCCTTCACCCTCCAGTGTTTCTAGCTCGACATTACCAGTTCGGGTGATTGCCTGGACCTTGAAGGGTCCGAGACCTCTGAATTTCATCTTTTGCTTATGTCCTTTAACTGAGTAGAGGAGCACTAGGTCAGCCTGCTCAAACTTCCATTGTTTGACATGTTTGTCAAACCAGCTTTTGCATGGGGCTTTCTCGCAGATAAGTGCGTGGGTGGCTAGAAGACGAACCTCTGATAGGCGTTCCAGCTCAACCAAGCGTTGCGTCCATGCTTCCTTCCCTTCCCATCATTCTTGGAGCGCTATCCTCAGGCTAGGGACGAAGAATTCTAATGGGAGAATGGCTTCAGTCCCATAGGTTAGCCTAAAAGGTGTTTGACCGACGGCCGTTTTATAAGCTGTTCGGTAGGCCCACAAGGCTGCCATCAACTTGTTATCCCAGTCGCTTCGCGAGGCTGAGATGACTTTAGTTAGGACATTGATGAGAATTTTGTTGGTTGATTCCACCTGGCCATTAGCCTGAGGGTCGTATGGTGAGGATTTGCGATGGATGATGAGAAAGGTGGATAGGAGATGGGCTATCACTTCGTTGATGAAGTGCGTCCCTTGGTCGCTAACCAGTTCGATGGGGCAACCAAAACGCGAGATTACTTGCTCCCATAAGAACTTGGCAGTCATCCTAGCATCGTTTCTCCGCGTGGCTCTCGACTCCGCCCATTTGGTGAGGTAATCCGTGGCCACCACGATGTACCTGGCTTGTGAGTATTGTGCCGCGGGGCTGATGGGTGCTATGAAGTCAATCCCCCATTTTTTGAAGGGTTGGCGAGCAATAACAAGGGTTAACTCCATCTGATCTTTACGAATCGGGACTTTTGTCCGTTGGCACTCATCACAATGCTTGAGGAATTGTGTGGCATTACGGAAAAGTGTGGGCCACCATAGCTGGGACTGCAGCACCTTCTGTGATGTCGTGTCTCTGCTAAAGTGTCCTCCTGCAATACCATTGTGCGCCTCTGAGAGCACATCGTGCATCTCATGCTCACATATGCACCTACGTAGCAATCTGTCTTGCCCCAGCCTATAGAGCTGGCCTACAATCAGCTGGTAGGGTTGGATTTTCAGGATTAAGCACCTAAGCCGTGCCCGTTCTATTGGTCGTTCGGGCAGCCCATGCTCGAGCACTTGGACTATGTCGTCTGCCCAGTATGGTGTCAGATCGGCCCTGAATAGGTCTCCTTTGTTGGACAGATGGAATAAGTGGCTGTTCGGTAACTCGTCCATGATGCCATGTCTAGCGGCTTCTCCTGTGGGTATACGGGACAAATGATCAACCATGTAATGTTGTTTTCCCTTCCGCACCACCACGGAGAAGTCAAACTTTAGGAGCAAGAGAAGCCATCAAGCTATACGTCCTGTAGCACAAGGTTTGTTCACTAAATAGAGCAGGGCTTGATGGTCTACGAAGAAGGTGAAGGGGGTGGCCAGTAGGTAATGCCGTAACTTCTTCACGGCGAACACGATGGCTAATCCCTCCCTTTCCGTTGTCGAATAATTCATCTCCGTCTCAGTGAGTTTCCTACTAGCAAAACTCACTGGGTAATCTAGGTTATGCTCACCAGGTTGGCACAACACTGCCCCCATGGAAAACTTAGAGGCATCAATGTGTACGTGGAAAGTAATGGTCTTGTCTGGGGCTCGTAGAATAGGTGTCGTTGTTAGAGCCTTTTTCAATTCTTCGTACGCCCGTTGGCATGCTTCGGTCCACTCGAAGACAATTAGCAGTTTGTACAATGGCCTAGTGATCAGCGCGTAGTTCAGTACAAACCGCCGATAGTATCCTGTGTGACCTAAGATGCATTGAACTCCCCTGTAATTACCTGGGGGTGGAAGGTCAACGATAACTTTGACCTTCGAGAAGTCCATGGCAATGCCGTTCTTTGACACCACGTGTCCTAAGATGCATCCGTGCTTCACCAAAAACTGACATTTCAAGGGGTTCAGGGAGAGACGGTATAAGCGACACCGTTCAAAGACTGTGCGGAGTTTGTCTAGATGTTCGATCCAGGTCGAATGGACAAAAAGTCATCGACAAAGACCTCTAACTCATCCTCTCATCCTCTACAACCTGATGGGGCATTTCATGAGAGCTACTATCATGGTCGTCAGTCTCTACTCTTCTTGAAGACTCTTCCTCGTCGCGTCAACATTTTGCAGCCTCTCGACGCCAGGGAGGGAGTATCTGAGGATGTGGCACCGCATCCTGCTCAACCACAAAAGGGAGTTTCATGTACGTTGATATATAATTCCCATAACATAGACATGCAATCTTAGTGGTAAAAAAAAACTATGAATACTGATGATTTTTCTCGGTCCCATTCTCCATACAAGCTGAGGTGTGACATTGCAATTCGACGTGCTCGAAAAATACACCCTCGACAACAATCACACATGCATTTAATTTTTCGTTGTAGCCATGCATCTCGATTATGAAGACACAATGTTTCATCCTCACTTAAGGATGTGCTCATTGACTCACCAGCTTGCACCGCACTAGGTGATGATGACGTCGACATGATTAAACCTAATTCATGACAACATCAAAATATTTGTCATTCATATGTTTACATAAGATTTTAATTTTAAATACACAAAAATCATCATAAATACATTAAAACTTATGATAAGAATTCACTATCAAAACTTATCTCAAAAATAAAAAATTATGAAAAATCCAAAATGCTCGTCTATATCCGCGTTTAACTACGCGTCTATATTCGCATCTATACTCGCGTCTACCTGAACAATAGACGCACTTATACACGCGAAAATAGACGCACACGTCAAAATTCAAACCATACTTAAATCATTTCTTTTCAAACTGCGCCTTTCCTTTTCTGCGATTTTTTGCGGTTTTGAAGCTTGAGTTTAGCCGACATGCAGTCTCTTCATGCCTCACCTAGTCTCTTTATGCCTCACCTCCTCATGACTCACCTCTTCTTTCATTTCAAATACACAAGAAGGGAAAAAGGAAAGCCAAGAAGAGGAAGAAAGAGAGAACAAGAAAGAGGAGAACAAGAAGAAGCAGCAAGCAAGCAAACAAGCATCAAGGGAGGGTAACTTACCAAGGAGAGGAAGAAGGAGAAGGAGAAGCACCACCACCCGCCACATCAAACACCCAAGGTGAGTCTCTCTCTCTCTCTCTCTCTCTCTCTCTCTCTCTCTCTGTTTCTCTCTTCCTCTCTCTGCTCTGTCTGTGTATTTAGAATTTGTGATTCCATTATGTATTGCATTTTGTAAATCGTCAATGGCGGTCGTCGGCCTAAAATCAGTGGACCGAGCGCGTCTACTAGCACGTCTACATCTCAGTGTAGACGCAGACATAGACGCGAAAAAATGTTTCTTCTCAAAGTGTTTGAGGGCGCGTCTTCGAGTGCGTGTGCTGGCGCATGTGCTCTGCAGTGCACACGCGATGATACACACGCTGCACAGAAGGTTGACCTATAGTCTACACGCAATTATACACGTGCATTAACCTGGGAGGCACGTCTGGCAGAGCGTCTGTGCTGCATGTTAGATGCGTAGATAGACATGCTGGACAGAAATTGACCTAGGATGTGCGTCTAGCAGCACGTCTGTGCTGCATGTTAGATGCGCAGATAGAGGCGCTGGACAGAAGGTTCACTCTGGAGCGCGTCTGAGAGCGTGTCTAACCTATAATGTAGACGCGGGGATACACGCGCTAGGTCTCCCAGTTCTAATATTAAACAATATATTTTTGCAATGATGAATGTTACCAATCCCATGTTTGTGTTTATCAGTTTTCTTGTTTAAGAGAAGCATTAGCACCTAAGTGTTATGCTCAATGTCTAAAGAAAACTCTTTGAAAATGTAGGTAATATATGATTTTTTGTATACAAATAAATTTGTCTTTTTCTTGTGTTTTTTTTGCAGATGTCGTATCCTGGCTCATCTAGTAATGACCCAGATGCGGATCGCATGAATGATACATTGGCCTCCTTTGTGGCAGGGGGGTCAATGTATTTTTTGGAGGTTTTCCTAGTAGGGAAGACTTCATGGGAGAGATGACCAGACACCTTGGCCGCTCTCCCACAGCGGACGAGGTGTTGAGTGTCATGTCTGGGACACCTCTAGCGTCTTTTCCTAGCACTACTTCCTAGACTCCACATGCAGGTACTCCACATACAGGTACTCCATATGTAGGTACTCCATATGCAGGTACTCCATTTGCAGGTACTCCACGTGCTCCACGTGCATCGGCTGAAGCACAAGCATCTCCACAAGCACATGCATCTGCAGAAGCTCATGCGTCCAGCGAGGCAGAGGGCAGTCGATAGAGAGGGAGGAGGGAGAGTCGAGGGGGAGGACGAGGGTTGTGTGGGGGTTTCCTAGGAGGTGGCGAGCGATCACCCTCACCAGTAGATCATGTAGAGGAGGTTGTATGCCAGTACTATAGAGTTACAGATGCTGGTGGCATCTTTCATGATGATGAGGGAAGGGATGTAATGGCATACATGAGGAGCATCATGCATGCGACGTATAAAGATTGTTTCATTGCCTTCAAAAGTCAGAAAAGCGGCTTGCGGTAGGAGGTGTTGAGGGCAGTCCATAGGAGGTACCCAAATCCTGAGGGTCAGCAATTCTCGGATGATTGGGGACATACAAAAGTGAGGCATATGCTTCACAACAAAAGATCCCACCTCATGACACGGGCCAAGGACTTACTGCGGAGGCTGGAGGAGGGGCATGGAGCCTACAGCCAACCACCTATGTGCCACTGCGTAGAGTGGAAGAAAGCCAAGAAGAAAGCAGTTGAGAAAGTGAAGAGTCACCAGCAATGTAGAGGCACGACGGATCCAAATGGAAACAATGGGATCGTCGCATTACGGATCGGGTAGCAGAGATTCGTGGGTGGCAGAGTTTGTAAGTAGATTTTGATTTCTAGTTTCTTTTAATTTATATTTCTTTCAGTTATTTATATATTTTAGTCTAATATATTGTGATGTCTAATTGTTTGTATTTCTGTAAATGTTTTGCAGACTACCATCGTTGGTAGGACACCTAACCCTAGAGAGGTAGGTTACCATCGAGGCCATAACCGCGCAGCGACATGGCTTCACTTTTATGAGGAGGGTCTCATCACTAAGGACCAATACAACTGGGCCATGAGGATTCGACAACCAGAGGAGGTATGTTTTTCTTACTTTCCTATTCAAAGTATAACTAATTATAACTTTTTTTCCACCTTATCTATGTAAGCAACCCTGATCTTTTGTTTGTGTAGGCGAACCTGTATGGGGAGCATAGCGAGGAGGGGGATAGGGACGCTAGTAGCCATGGTGGTACTAGCAAGGATGTTTCCTCTTCAGATTCATAGAGGAGCACTATACCTCCTCATGAGGCCTTCTTTTCTTGTATATGTATGATATCTCTTTAAGCCTACTGCTTGCGGCCACGCTTTAGGTCACAAGCACTCAAAACTTCCCTTGTAAATGCTTTTATATATAATGAATACATGGACTTTACTTTCAATTCTCGTGCCCGTAAGATACATTGTCTTTTTCCCAAATACAGAATCTGATATATGGGAGGGGGGGAAAAAAACCAGAGAGCTCTCTGGTTTTTTTTTTCCAGTTCTATTTTGCACGTCTATCAGCGCGTCTAAATTGCAGATAATTCGCGTTTATTCGCGCTTCTATAATGCAGACTACACGCGCTTATACACGTGCTTCATAATTCAAATTAAAAAAAGAAATTAAATATATTTTTTTTAAAATGACATTTTTTGTTTTCCATTTGCGTCTATCAGTGCTTGTAAAAGCGCGTCTACCAGCGTGTCTATATGCGCGTGTATATGTGCGTCTATTGCGCATCTATTTGTGTGTGTAAATTCGTTGATACATGCGATTATAGACGCGGAATGATAGACGCGCAAATAGACGGGCGGATAGATGCGCCCGTAAGTTTTTCTTTGTATTCAAAAATCGCGTCTAAATGTGCGTCTATGAGGCCTTTTTGTTGTAGTGAGTGTACATGGTGTGTCTCTTCTCTCCCTCTTGCATCTCTACATATCTTCTCTCTCTACATGTCAACACAAATATAGTCATATAGGTATTCAAAATGATCGGAATGACCTTGATCTACAATCTAGCATGGACGAAATTTCAAAAATATTATCTAAATATCCACAAATAGATCTTTTTCATAAACATATTGCTTTTTTATAGTTTTGGTCATGGACCACTTGTACCATTAAAAATAGATCCTTGTATGTATTTGAATCCATGGAAAGTCCTTAGTAAGTCATTAGAACTTAATATTAGACATTTAGACTAATTTGATAGACTAGTTTTATTACTTGAAAATCCTATAAAATCCCTATTCAAGTACACCATAAGAACATATCCAAAGGACCTATATGGATACATTTTCCTTGCTCTTCCTTCATTGAACCTGTAGGCTTATGGCATCATCTACTTAACTACACTGAAGCTAAGAAAAGATCTACCTCCTCCTCTCGAATAGCATGTCTACAAATTTATTGTTGTCATTTTATAGAGCACACAAAACTTTGATCATAAAAAATAGTTGCAACTCTCGAGTGTAACATATCCTTTCATGAGTGGGAATCGATGATAACTGTCTCACAAAACCCAAACACGAGATGACAAGGAATGCCAGTGACTTTTTTCAAATACCAAACTTTAACAAGAGATTTTAAAAAAAGGACACTAGCACACCCAAACTACAAGCCAACACCATATCCTCTGATGATCACAAACACATTTAAAATTGCACAAAAGATTATAGCATCTATAACATCAAGAAAACAAATCAATTGGAGGAAATCTTCACACAAAATTCTCATACTTTAAATTTAGGTTGTGGTGACACTTTAAGGTTTGTACATTAAGCTTGTAAAGAATACACAAATTGCTCTAAATGCTTGGGTGTGACCTCCTCTCCTCACCAAGGTAAGAAAACCATTTTCAAAAGGGCCACTCTCTCTTCATTACTCTCCTTTATATAGGTTTTTCTCTTCAAACAAAAAAGTCTTAATTTATATTCATTAAATTTTACTTTTCTAAAAGCCATGAGACTTTTCCTTTGTGTTTTGACATTTATCAAAAGCATTATTGATTTTCTTTAAGGATGTTTTTTGGTAAAAACCTTAAGGATTTTCCAAAAAAAATGTGCTATCACCTAAAATATTCTACCATACTATTGTCATTCTCCAAGTTATCATTGATAACATAATCTCCTACAATAGTTGCATGTGGCATTGAAGAGCGAATGAAGCTTAGAATATCACCCACATTAGTTTGCATTTTCAGATGCCTCCATTGTTAGAGCTCAATAGGCTTAGCAATGATATTGACTCAAATATCGAAGGTTGATAAAGCTAGTTTTATGAAAATTCTTGTTTAATAAACTTCTTTTCTTTAGTGTCAATATCGATTCAAGTTATACTCTCCTCTACCAACTTTCTCAACAATATTCTCCCTAATTTTAACTATCAAATGTAGTTGGAAACAAACCCTATTTCCCTTGCTTAATTAAAGTGTTTGAGTCTTTAAGTGCTAGAATGAGGCTCTGAATTGGAAGTAGGAAGGTGAAAATGTAATGATATCGAACAATCTTGATTATTCAGACTTTCTTTCCTATCCTTCCTTCCTTTGTTGATGTAATCCCTAAAGCTCTTTCTAGTAGGCAAAAGCATACGTGCAACTTTTGATTTTGATCAAGCTGCACTCCACTAGCTTCTAATAAGCTAGTAGTGCTTCTTTATTTCCTTCTCTGAATTCTATGCAAGCCATCACCTCACTATTTGTCGACATGATTGTGGACAATAAGTATAGTTTTTTGTGAATCCATGAGTCTTCATTGTTCCATTTATTGTAAGGATTGCTTACTTATGTCTCTTGAAAAAATCTCAAGGAAAACCAAAATCTTATATTTTCTTGCAAAAAACCAAAGTTGTCAAGAGTAATAAAGAAGGATATCAAATATAAAGTTTCTCTTGAAATGTCATTATATGACTAACAGATGGTTTATGAGTCCATGTAACATATCCTTTATTTATCCATCAAAGTATCACCTATATATATGTGTGTAATGCCTTCATATGTTGTTCAAAGTCATTGTAGGGTGCTCCATAATTGTTAAAATTCTTATTTTTTACATATCTAAACTTTGTATTTTTGAATCTCCCCAATTGTTTGTTCAACTTTCCCCCAAAAGCATGTTGAATTGACATTAACTATTGATATAATCTATCTTCAAGATGATGGACCCTTGCAAAGATTTCTTGGTTCATCAACTCAAGCAAAGCACTTCTTCATGTCTTTAAAATATATATGTTTTTTAAAGATATACCAACTTGGATACCATGCTTTAAAATTAAACTCCGTGCTTAGTTACTCATGTTTTGAAAATGTGCAAAGTTGATACAAATGCTGTGTAGTCACACAATCCATGCAATACACACAAAGATGGATGCATTGAAAATATAGTGTCTAGTCTTACTACAAGTGCTCGTGCATTATGCAAGATACAAAAAAATTTATTTGATTAGATTAAATTCTTAAACTGACCTCTCACCTCTTAGCAAAGAAAGAAATGTTCTACTCCACTCCACCCACCCGAAATGTCACAATCACTTAATAAAAATATGGTCCTCATGATGTTGACTAAGAAGTCAACCCATGTCACTGCTATAGGGGTCCTTGATGACTCTCAAACTCACTATATCACCTTTCCCACTCATCCTAAGGTTCCTATTTAGGTGATGAATATCCCAACTCTCATGCATGTAAAGAACTGTGCATGCACAATGAAGGAGGTCTCGCAAGTGTGCATGCATCTAAGATTTACTACATATAGCTACAATGGGTATGATCTCGTGCTAGTGCTCAATGATGGTACAAAACATGCATCAATCCAACCTTGGTATGGAAGTAATTGTTAACATTAGG
Organism: Lygodium microphyllum; assembly: GCF_053477565.2. Lineage (NCBI taxonomy): Eukaryota > Viridiplantae > Streptophyta > Polypodiopsida > Schizaeales > Lygodiaceae > Lygodium > Lygodium microphyllum. The sequence goes on from NC_141157.1 coordinate 115,896,624, forward strand.
AGAGGACCCGTGAGTGCAGTATATTAGATAAGTGCAACGTAAATGCTCGTGAATCTACAATCCATGTTATGTGCAAGAGTATTAACAATAAAATATAATTGTTTTAAAATGTTCACTAGCTATCATCAAGGTCCTGCTCCAATCTATCTAGGGAAACACCAATATTGAACAAGGCTATTAATTTTTCATACTAATTAATCCAAATAAAATGACAAAAACAATTCCTAATCTAAAAAAGCACAAAAAATCTAACTACAATGCGAAAACACTTGACATGTTTAGCCAGGCTCCCCCTAATCTACAAGCATTCCTGCATAGTAGTTACTTTCATAAAGTGATACGACATCTATCATCCATTCAATTATCTCATTCTTTTGTTCTATGTGTTTTTGTTCTAACCATTCTGCCAGTGAAATTGTCATCAGCCTTGAGACATACTTCTTTCATCTATATCCATTGATTCTTTGTTTATGTGCCTTTCCATGTAAATTCAAAGTATGATCTAACTTGCTATTATAACTTAAAACCAAATCTATATTTTATATTTTATATTTTATATTTCTTAATTAATTTATTGATGATTTTTTTCATGGTTCTTTCATGATGATCACAAGCCTCTTATTTGTTCAATTATGCTTCTTTTAATTGCAACAATCTCTCTCTGAGATAATTTTTGTTCTCACTCTCAGTCAAATTTTCAAACATCCTTAAAGTTGGTATTTTCACTTCCATAGGTAACAAGGCTTCTCTTCCATAAACCATCTTAAATGAAGAAAATCTGGTACTCTCTTTCCTAGCTAAATAGTAATCCAACAAAGCACTTGGTAGCTCAATAACCAATGTTTTAGAATGGTCTTTTGTCATTTTTGACAACATTCTTATTGGCTCACCATTGAATTCCTCATTTAGTCCATTACATTGAGGATAATATGGTGAAGTAAAGCATTTTGTTATCTTCATTTTCTCACAAAGATAATCAATCAATTCTCCTTTGAAACCTAGCCCCTTATCACACATAATATCTAAAGGTGTCAACTTGTAGCATATGTCCTCATATATGAATTCACCCACATCAATAGCTCTAATGTTTTTAACAGCTTTAGCTTTTGCCCAATACGAAAGATAATCAGTTGTGCAGTCAAAATGATATATTTGCTCGTGATGTATGTGGTAATAGAACAATTGCATCCATTCTCCATTTTTCAAAAACTTCATCAGAAAGAATTTTTTTCTTATTTCTATTTTTAATATTCTCTTACTCATTTTTTGACATTCATGACATGATTTACACTGGTGATTGACATCTTTATGCACACTTGGCCACACATCCTCCAATTAAAATTTTCTAAAGAGTATTTTGTAGGAATAATGTCCTCCACATGCTCCCTCATGATTATTTTCAAGCATATGATAAATTTCTTAACCTTCCAAGGCACCCTTCTTAGAATCAAATCCACTTTCTTGGCATAAAGAATATATTTCACTAATTTATACCTTCCAAATCTTCTCCAAACCCTGTATTTATTATCTTTGGAAACATTGGATGGTACTCTCCTAGTTAAGAAAAATTCTTCTTCCAATTTAACGGTTTCTCTTCCTGTATACAAAAGAAAATATGCTTAATAAAAAATACTTGATAGATTACTTCTTGGGCTGCATTACGACCTTCTTGATTCTCTTCCTTGGGTATATGGTTCAAACTTCTAGCCTCAAACTGATTTAAATCCCTCCAAATTCTATTACACATTTTGTTAAGTTTGGTATTTTTGATTTGCAAGACTCTATGAATTTGTTTTATTAAAAGTAGAGTATCACCTATAATCCCGAATCTTCAAATTCCCATCCTTTAACAAAGTAAGATGGTTGCTTGCAATGTTGCATTTTCAGCTTCATTATTACTAGATGCCTCAAGTTTAATATGGATCATAAAGTACAATACCTCCTAATGACACATGATGTGCTTTCCAATATGATCGATCGAAGTACATAAAAAATGAGTTTTTAATTTTGGGTTTTACTTCTTTGTCTCGAAAGTTTTCTTTTAGCAAGAATGAACTATCCCTATAAGTCAAAAGATCTGTTATTATCGCGTGAGCTGAATCATCACCTTGAAAATTTTAGTGAAACTCCTCAACTTTAACAATCCATTTTATAACTCTGCTCAAAATATTTCAATTATTTACTAACTATAGCAATAGTGCATAGCTTGTCAAAATTGTAAAGGGTTTTGGTAGTAAATACCTCCTAAACTTTCTGCAAGCAACTATTACACTAATCATTACCAATTCAATTTTAGTATATGTCCTTTCTACTTGCAACTTCACTCAACTTGCAAAATAGATAAGTCTCATGTATTGATAATTATTTCATCATTGCATAAGGATTCCTTCAATAGCATCTTATCCTACTGATGGATTCACAAGAAAATCCCTTTCCCCAATCTAGTGCCTCAAAACCAAGGATACATGACCTATAGTTCCGTAACTTGTTGAAATACTTCCTCAACTTTTATAGCCCACTCTAGAGGATCCTTCTTAGCTACCATCTGCAATGGATAGAGCAACAGACACACCAAAGTTATGAATTGTAATAGATATCTTATCTTATGAATGAAAGTCATAAGCTCTTTTGTATTTGCAAGTGATACTAAAGAAACTAGAGCTTTAACCTTTTCTGGATCAAGCTCAATTTCATCTTGTCTGAAACTGTGGGAGCTTTCGCTCAACCGCCAAGACCCTCGGACCACTTATTCTTTCAAGCGTTTCAAGCGAGCTCCAATGGCTATCTCTCACCTAGCCGACGCGCCGTCGATCCTACGAGTGTAGTGAGCTTACCTTGATGCTCGATCGAGTGCCCTCCTCCCTCTTGCACTCCGGTAGCTCCACGATCCTAGATGCTAGCTCAAGCATCCTCAAGCCTCCTCCATCTCCAAGCTCCATCCTCCATAGCCGCGCGCGCAAGAGAAGAGAAGAGAAAAGAAGAGAAGAAGGGGAGAGGAGATGGTGAAGAGCTTCACCCTCTTGATCGCTCACTCTCTCACACACACTCACTCCCTCTCTCACTCTCACACTCCCTCTCTCAAGAGCACACACAAGCAAGAAGGAGAGAAGAAGAGAGGAAGAAGAAGACTTCTTTTGCCACACACCAAAGAATGAGCTTCTCATTCACTTTTCAACTTTATATAAAAAACCCTAAATCCCTTTTGGGCGGTCATCCCCTTTTCCCCTTTTTACATGGCCGGCCATAGCCTAGGCCCTTTTTTCCATTGTCCTTCTATCTTCCTAGCTTCCTTTTCACTGCCCATCCACATTTACAAAATTGCACGGGTGAGAGCCGGGCGCTCTTTTACAAGATTTTAGGGTGCGCCTTTTTATTTGAAAATGCGCCTTTCCCCTTTTGTATTTGCCTTGGACTTTCAAGGTTGCCCTTGCGCTTTTGGCCTTTTCTCCTTTTCTTTCTTCAGTCGGGCTACCTTTTTTCCGCCTTTGCCCTGCGTCTTTTCCACTTCCTTTTGCTTTCTTCGTGTTGGGGTTAACATTACCCCCCTCCTAGAGGAGTGCCAGTCCCATGGCACTCATTGTCATAGGTAGCAGGTGGTAGCAGGCACCGAAGACGTGGGTGATAAGGGCACCTATGGTTTTCATGGGGTTTGCATTGGTGGCCGGCACACATGTTGGTTTGTTGGGGATTCTGCACAGGACTATTCTTTCCGAGCTTGTCGGATGGTGCGAGGTAAGCAATCAGAGTTGGGTGTTGATGAAGAACGAATGACACTTCTGTTGGGGTCTTCAACACCTGCAATTGAAAAACCTCTCAGGTGGTCTCTCCCTAAGGGTAGTGCTAGTCTTCTCTATTGTGCACAAGACATATTTGATTAGTTTGGGAGACAGGTCGAACTCTAAGAAAGCTGAGAGTATTGTCCTGCACTTGAGGACCCAAACTGTGAATATACTTCACTGCAGGCATTATGTGAGTGCTTGTGCATACTTAGATATTACTTAGTTAGAAGACTGTTTGCTTGGTTCCTTGTATAGCGAGGGGTCCGTGAAGCAAGGGGCTAAGTTGATGGAAAAATGTGTCAATGAAGATGCGGAGTACACTCGAAGATTGTTGGAGACGTTATTATGGTCTTTCCATTGTTATTTCAAGCCTTGCTTACCACAGTGGGTTGTTAGGGCATTGAGATGTGTGCAAAAGAATATCATGGGCGAGGCGAGCTCCCTAGGTATGTCTTGCCCTTAATGTGCCCTCGACAATTCTGGGGGATGTATGAAAGGGCTAGGGGATTAGGGACGGAGCCAGCCGACCAAGGTCGCTAGACGTACCTAATTTGAGGACCCCTAGGTGCGGTGGTGTGATCTTGCGTGCTTTTTCTTTCTTTCTTTCTTCTTCTTCTTCTTCTTCTTCTTTTTTTTTTAGTAGCATGAGGAGGCATATTCATGGAGGCAACGGTACAAGGCCATGACAGGAGTTTACTCCTCGTCATCTGAATAGTGGGTAGGGGTTGGTGGAGGGCGGGGGGCCTTGTTAAGGAATTTTCGACTCAACAAGTAGCCTTTGATGTGGAGGTGGGTTTTGAGGGTGGTGGTAGAAAGAAAGAGGTGGTTGCACTGGGTGAATTTGCTATCGTTCATGTCTTCGAGTAGTGCACCACAGAAAGATGGCAAAGGAGAAGCACGCATCATGAGGCGATTCATGGTGTTGCTGTCTATGGCGTTGGGGTCAAAATAGAGGGGTGGGAGGTGGCGTTCTTGGGGTGCGGGCTCTTGGTGGACTAGGATCCTAATTAACCTAAGATAATTACAAGTGGTGATGAATGCGGGGTCGGGGCAAGAGGTGAATTCGCTAAGAAATTTATCTATAGAGCTATACAAGTCGAGGAGGGTGAAAAGGAGGGCGTTTCTATGGGAGGTGCTATTGGTATTATGGGGAAATCGAACCTGCCGTGGATGGACGGATTGAATTCCACTCCTACCCTTCGAGCATACGGCATGAAAGTGGGGTCGTTTCTCTCTGAAGGAAGGGTGTTGCAAAATGCCATCCACGCTTCCAGGTTGACGTCAAAAATGCATCTCCTCTAGGTGGGTTGGCAATTATAGCCTTCCACTGATCTAGGCACCTGGAGGACTTTATCTTGCCAAAACTCGCGGTCCTTGGCTCCCCAAGCAGTTGGGTGAGCCTCACGCTCCGCTAACCATTTGGCTTTGAGCCTTGCCCCCATGGTAATGACATCCTCCACTACTTGAATGGGCAGTACCCTATTCAAGGCAGGGGGAAACTCAAAGTGCAAGTCGAAGGGGTCCCGGTTATACTCCTGCTATTCCCAGATAATCAATTCGGCACGAAATTCGGCAGGGGAATCTTGGGTGCACAGTAGGAGAGGGGCAGGCTGTCTCGGGACAGGTCTGGCATTCAGCTTTCTTCTTGTCTTCTCCACCATCTCTTTCCTACGGTTGGTTTGGGCCGCTCTTCGCTCGGCAGATGTATCAGGGGGCTGTACTTCAGCTTGTTGTGGTTGAGGGGGTGGTGGGACATATTCCTCGTCCTAAGGTCCCAGATCAAGCTTTGGTTCACCCCCTTCTGCTTGCTCCTCTTCTTGTGTTTTTTCCTCTGTGAAACCGAGGTCATCTATCTCCTGCGCCGTCAGGCCTACCTGTGCAAGATATCTTCTTTGCTCTTCTAGGCTCTGCGGCGGGCCTCCTAGCTGCAGCGGCACGTGCAGGCCTGCTGTGAGAGCTCTGCGCGCAATGGTTAATTTCCCTTGCAGCTGATCATTGGCTTCATCTCCTTCTGTTCTGGTGGCGTGGAGCAGTGTATTGAGAAAGGTGTACTGCTGGGCTATCATGGAGAGCTGGGCTGCTTCTGCCTGATTCTCAGCCAGCACCTTGTCTCCTTCGGCCTTGGCTAGCCGGCGTGCTAAGTCCCATACTCTATGCTCGTTATGATCGGACCATTGTTTTGCCCTTCTCTCCATATCTTCCAGGCTCTCCCCTTGATGGAGGATCATTTCCATGAGTTGTTGCTGTTGGGCCTCGAGCTCACGGTGCAGGCGGGACTGCTCCTAGCGTTCCTCTGCGATTTGCGCATTGAGTTGGTCCAGCTTCACCTGCATCCTTCGCACCTGTTCTGCCCTTAATTGATCCAGCTCTGCAGCCTCCTGTTTGATTTTGTCAAGCTGGCTTTGCGCTTCCAGGTTGGTTGCAGATAACTGATCATTCTTGCGCCGAAGGTGGGCATTCATTTCCCTCTCCCCATTGAGACGCTCCATCAGGATTTTCCTTCTTCCCTCCCAGGCAGCGTCGCGTTCCTTCAGGGCTCTTAGTTCTTCTGCCTCCTTAGTGCTGGCTTCCTCCCTGAGCACAGCAATTTCCCTTTGATATTCTGTTATCTGCTTCACTCTATCCAGCTAGAGGGCGGCTTCTGATTCTCGTTCTGCTGCCAGATTCTCCATGGCTATCCTCCTTTCCTGTCTGGCTCTTTGCAACTGTGCGAGAAGCTCCTTGACGTACTCGTCTTTGTGGCCTGCTGGAGGTGGGGGGTGGGGCATGGTTGTAGTGGTGGCAACCTCTTCTAATTTTTGTCTTTTCAATTCTGACCCTGGCTCCAGTTCGGCTGTGGCTGCCCTTTTGGCTCCTGAAACTGGGGTGGCCACGGCCGCTTCCCTTGCCAGTTCCCTTTCCACCAGAAACTGCAGCCAGGTGACCACGTTACTCTCGTCAACTTTTGGGGTGTGCCCCCGGGTGGCGGTGGAAGGGGGTGTCAGTATGATAAGGATGGCTTGCATGGGTGGCATGAGGAGAGGGGAGGCTGGCCTGATTGGGTCCTTTTCTTTTCCTTCTGTAGGGGGCAGGTGCACAATTTCTGACACACCAGTACTGGGACTGGGTGCCTCCGGTTGGTGCGGACCTCGCGCTCCTTCCACGTCTCTTCTTCGCTGTTCCTCGATGGAGCGACGGGTTGGCAGCTCCAAATCTTCCTCTTCCTTCCTTCTCAGCTCCTCCTCGGCCCTCTTTTCTCTTTCCTCCTCATCCCTTACCGACTCCCTTTGGGCCCATTCGAGCTCTTCCTTCTCTTTCCTCCTTCGCTCCTCCTCTCTTTTTCCGTGTAGGGCCTTAGTCCGTTGTTCCACCTTCCTTTTTGGTGTAGCCTGGGTTCTCCCTTCTTGTCGATGTCTGTTTCCGTTTTATCAGACTGCTCTTCTGCATGAGGCTGGGACTGCGACGACGATTCGCCACTTTTCTCGTCACCTCCCTGTTTGTCTTCTCCTGTTTGTCCCTGCCCTATCGCTTCGTGGATGATTGTGGTAAGGGCATCTCCAAACCCTATGGTGGAGGCCTTGGAGGATGAGGCTTTGAGGGTCAATCGAGGTGAAGGGGATTCTCCTGCCACGACTCTTCCTCCTGTCGCCAGGGCCTTTGTCGAAGCCTCAATTGTCTTTCTTACGAACCCATTGAGGTTCACCTCGTGTAGCGATTGTGCAGCGATGCTTTCGAGCAGAGGTACATTGATTCTAGACATAATGCTGTTGTACCGCTGGCTTGAGAACAGTGCATGCATCATCTTCGCCTGCAGCAGCTGAATCTCTTGGTTGGGGATGTCTGCCAAGCTAATTCCGTCGTTGGTGTGGACCTTCACTTTATCCATCCCCAACATGGCATAGACATCTCTTTTTGGTTTCCTCTCCACCTTGTTTGGTAGCCCTAGTGCCCTTTCTACCAGCTCGGGGGTTAGCTCGACCTGCACTTGTCTCGTAGCTTCCCTGTCCCGCACCGTGACGGTGCCCCTGTTTCTGTTGAAGGTACGCAAGAGCTCAGCGCACAGGGTGTAGTTTATCCTCTGGCCCACTGCGTCCAGGTACCTCTGTAGGTGGCATTGCTCTATAATTTGACGTACCACCGGTTCTTTGATGACTATATCTTCCAGGTTGGATATGTGGCGGAACTTCAGCTAGTTGAACGCTCTTGTTTCCACCGTGAGGCTTCACTTGTTCTTCCTCGGAGAAGGGGAGCTTGCCTGATTTGTCTTAGCTTGCCATGGTCGCCACCTGCACATTTAGCCAATTCTCTTTTTAGTATTTTGTGGCAACTAATTTGTTGGACGACCAAAAGCATAGCAGATTTTATTGCTCATAGCCCTAACTTTTCCTTTCAAACTTCTATCACCTCCTTTTATATGGCATTTCAATTTTGAGCCTTTCACACTTGGTTTCCTTTTCAGATTTAACTTCGTTTATCCCCTTACTGCCCCTTCCCCCTTTGAAAAGAAGAATCCGTCCCAGGATTGGAGGTTGTGGGGTCAAGGCGTTCATGTTTATTTGTGTAGGAGCCAAACATAGAAGTTGGGGTTATATTCCAAGTGTGCAGTGCAGTCCAGGTCACAGGGTCGAATGCCTACATGTGTGATGTACGTGAGGACATCTGTGAGCAAGTCACCGGAGTTGACTTGACTTGCAATGTGGAGCTCTTCCTCTGCCAAGAGGCAGTCCAGATAGGGGTGCCCTGAGATATGATCGTCCATGGACCGACCCCGAAGAGTGGTTAACACTCTATATGAGGTAGGCACGATGTAGGTGGGATCATACTCGGCCGTTTTGATGGCTCGGCGTTGTTCGGCGTTGGTCATTATCTCGCATCCGTCGACTTCCCATTTCAACCTAAGAGCATACCACTGCTTCAAGAAGGTTGATCCCGTATCCGCTAGGTGGGATAACCTTGCACTCTCTTGGTCAGTGATGGCAGACGTTGTCTGTGGGTCAAATGATGTGATGAGGCGTTGCTTAATGGCTTGCTCTTTGGAGACCTCGCTAGCGAGAAACTTGGCGGCAGAGCGAGAAGCCTGTGCAAAGGCGAATTCAAAAGTCTCCCAAGAGCAAGGCATATTGCGCACGTCTGTTGCAAAGGGTTCTGCTAATAGTCCCAAGTCCAGGCGATCATAGCTGAGGGCCAAGTGCAACAAAGGTGTCATCGAGATGTTTGATGTAGTCCACCACATCAGTTTCAGTGTCCTCTGCGAGGTCAACGGCCAGCGTTAGAAATGACTTTTGTTCATAGGAGGGCTTAAGACCGGCGGGTGGTTGAGGTTTGCTAGAGCTGGAGGTTCTGACAGTACAGAGTTGCGGGCTAGGGGTCCGTTTGAGTCGGCAACCTAGGTATTGGCAAGATGGATGGGTCGGGTTTGATCTCAGGGGCTATGCTGCTGCGGTCAGCTAGGTTCCGGGGCGGCGGGTTGAGTTGGTTGGATGATGCCACTTGTGGTGATGGCCGTTGTTTGGGCCAATAGGCGTGTGCGACACTCTTGGGTTGACACGTAGAGGGGTCGGAGGAGTGGGGTGAGCCCTACGACTCATGGTCTTGAGGCATCGGGGGACAAGGAATGATTAGACTTGAGGTCGACGTAGAACTAGTGTGTTTGACAGTCGGGATTTTAGGGATCCACAGCGAGGCATTCCCCTCGAAGTAGCCTTGTGCACGCAGGAGGATCTTAGGGACCCATATTTGTTTAATCACGCGGCACTTGCAATGATGGCATCTTGGTTTCCTAGGTTTAGATTTATAGGGCTTCTGCAGACATGCGCGTCTAGTTCTAGGCGGTTCTCGAGGCTGCTTAGGTACCCATTGCAAGTGAGGCTGCTGGGGTTTTACTTTGGGTGCTGCGGGCTGCGGTTTATGGGAATCTTGGTGCGGTAGATATGCATGGCCCCCCTCCTTAGTCCTAGCTATGGCTGTTTCTATCGGTGGCCCTGTGAGCCATGATAGGGTTACGAGGCCCTTGCTGAAAGTCGTGACAATACACACGTTGCCGATCGTTAAGTGGATGCGTTGCGACTCATAATCAACATTACAGTGGGTCTGCTTTTTAAAGGTTCGCCCGAGCAATGACTCTGTGCTTGCATCCATGGCACTTAGCAACACATAAAACAACATGGGGATAGTTTCAGACTCGATAGAGACGGCGACTCGGCATGTGCCGAGAATCGGGTAGGATTGAGCCCCGTACGGGCTTAATTTGGCTGTTGTGGGATGAAGTATTGGCTTGTCGAGGTGGATCCAATGCTCGTGGGTTAACACGTTAAAATTCGCCCCCTCATCAATCAGGGCGTCGAAGGAGCACATCTGCTTGGAAGTGACCGTGACACGGAGGTAGGCCGGTTCTACAGGCTCCTCCTCATTCTCGCAGATTTCCGTAATTGTGGCTACTCATATTTTGACGGATGGTTCTACCATTGGTGGCTCATGCAAGGGATGAGTAGGCGGGTAGTACTTCTTGATGCGGCTGCCATTGAAGAAGCCCATCCCTTCACCCTCCAGTGTTTCTAGCTCGACATTACCAGTTCGGGTGATTGCCTGGACCTTGAAGGGTCCGAGACCTCTGAATTTCATCTTTTGCTTATGTCCTTTAACTGAGTAGAGGAGCACTAGGTCAGCCTGCTCAAACTTCCATTGTTTGACATGTTTGTCAAACCAGCTTTTGCATGGGGCTTTCTCGCAGATAAGTGCGTGGGTGGCTAGAAGACGAACCTCTGATAGGCGTTCCAGCTCAACCAAGCGTTGCGTCCATGCTTCCTTCCCTTCCCATCATTCTTGGAGCGCTATCCTCAGGCTAGGGACGAAGAATTCTAATGGGAGAATGGCTTCAGTCCCATAGGTTAGCCTAAAAGGTGTTTGACCGACGGCCGTTTTATAAGCTGTTCGGTAGGCCCACAAGGCTGCCATCAACTTGTTATCCCAGTCGCTTCGCGAGGCTGAGATGACTTTAGTTAGGACATTGATGAGAATTTTGTTGGTTGATTCCACCTGGCCATTAGCCTGAGGGTCGTATGGTGAGGATTTGCGATGGATGATGAGAAAGGTGGATAGGAGATGGGCTATCACTTCGTTGATGAAGTGCGTCCCTTGGTCGCTAACCAATTCGATGGGGCAACCAAAACGCGAGATTACTTGCTCCCATAAGAACTTGGCAGTCATCCTAGCATCGTTTCTCCGCGTGGCTCTCGACTCCGCCCATTTGGTGAGGTAATCAGTGGCCACCACGATGTACCTGGCTTGTGAGTATTGTGCCGCGGGGCTGATGGGTGCTATGAAGTCAATCCCCCATTTTTTGAAGGGTTGGCGAGCAATAACAAGGGTTAACTCCATCTGATCTTTACGAATCGGGACTTTTGTCCGTTGGCACTCATCACAATGCTTGAGGAATTGTGTGGCATCACGGAAAAGTGTGGGCCACCATAGCTGGGACTGCAGCACCTTCTGTGATGTCGTGTCTCTGCTAAAGTGTCCTCCTGCAATACCATTGTGCGCCTCTGAGAGCACATCGTGCATCTCATGCTCACATACGCACCTACGTAGCAATCTGTCTTGCCCCAGCCTATAGAGCTGGCCTACAATCAGCTGGTAGGGTTGGATTTTCAGGATTAAGCACCTAAGCCGTGCCCGTTCTATTGGTCGTTCGGGCAGCCCATGCTCGAGCACTTGGACTATGTCGTCTGCCCAGTATGGTGTCAGATCGGCCCTGAATAGGTCTCCTTTGTTGGACAGATGGAATAAGTGGCTGTTCGGTAACTCGTCCATGATGCCATGTCTAGCGGCTTCTCCTGTGGGTATACGGGACAAATGATCAGCCATGTAATGTTGTTTTCCCTTCCGCACCACCACGGAGAAGTCAAACTTTAGGAGCAAGAGAAGCCATCAAGCTATACGTCCTGTAGCACAAGGTTTGTTCACTAAATAGAGCAGGGCTTGATGGTCTACGAAGAAGGTGAAGGGGATGGCCAGTAGGTAATGCCGTAACTTCTTCACGGCGAACACGATGGCTAATCCCTCCCTTTCCGTTGTCGAATAATTCATCTCCGTCTCAGTGAGTTTCCTACTAGCAAAACTCACTGGGTAATCTAGGTTATGCTCACCAGGTTGGCACAACACTGCCCCCATGGAAAACTTAGAGGCATCAATGTGTACGTGGAAAGTAATGGTCTTGTCTGGGGCTCGTAGAATAGGTGTCGTTGTTAGAGCCTTTTTCAATTCTTCGTACGCCCGTTGGCATGCTTCGGTCCACTCGAAGACAATTAGCAGTTTGTACAATGGCCTAGTGATCAGCGCGTAGTTCAGTACAAACCGCCGATAGTATCCTGTGTGACCTAAGATGCATTGAACTCCCCTGTAATTACCTGGGGGTGGAAGGTCAACGATAACTTTGACCTTCGAGAAGTCCATGGCAATGCCGTTCTTTGACACCACGTGTCCTAAGATGCATCCGTGCTTCACCAAAAACTGACATTTCAAGGGGTTCAGGGAGAGACGGTATAAGCGACACCGTTCAAAGACTGTGCGGAGTTTGTCTAGATGTTCGATCCAGGTCGAATGGACAAAAAGTCATCGACAAAGACCTCTAACTCCTTGTGAAGCATGTCCTTGAATATGGTGCACATGAGGCATTGAAAGGTGGTGGGGGCATTGGTTAACCCGAAAGGCATGACTACGTACGCAAAGACACTCCACTCAGTGGCGAAGGCGGTCTTGTGCCTGTCTTCAGGATGCACTTGCACCTGATTGTACCCCGAGAAGCCATCCATGAAACTATAGGCTTCCTTACCTGCCACTCTCTCAAGCATGTGCTCGGTGTACGGTAAGGGCTAGTTGTCTCTCTTTGTAGCAGCGTTCACCTTCTTGTAATTGACGCACACTCGAATCTTGCCATTTTTCTTCATCACAATGACTATGGGTGACACCCAGTCTGTGTGCTCAATTTCGTAAATGAATCCAGCTCTCATCAGCTTGTCGATTTCCTCCTTGACAGCATGAGCGTGCTTTGGATTCATGGGGTACAGTCGCTGCTTGACCGGCGTTGCATCCGTTGTCATGGGTATGTTGTGAGTCACAACACTCGGATCTACCCCTCGTAGCTCATCTAAGGACCAAGCAAATACATCCATGTACTCCCGCAAAAGAGTGACAAGACTGGACTCTTCTTCAGTGGTCAAGTCCTCGGCAATGAACACTGGTCGGGGTACTTCCCCTTCCAGGGCTAGGTTTACCTCCTTGACCTTGGCTGGCCCTTCGATTGGTTCGCTGGTTTGCCCTTGGCGCTTGGCACTTAGCAGAACCACTACCCTATCCCCTCTTTTGAATTTAGAAAAGCATTTAGGGAGGTCTTGTGGCTTCCTTTGTTCCTCTGATCGTGCATCCTTGGGACGCTTTGCCTCATCCTGCCGCAACCGTCTGCGCCTCAGGTGGACAGGTAAGTCCCCCTTGGTGCGTCTGGTCATGGGTGGCCTAGGGGTTTCTGGGTCACTATCCGAAGTAACTTCCGACTCAGAGTTAAACCCCCCATTTTCACTAGAGGAGGTGGTCTCCCCTGGCGGCCGCAGTTCAGATGGCGATTTGGTTCTAAGGAGTGCTGCCGTTCCTGGTTGGGCTAGGCCGACTTGCTCAAGGTCTACTGCTCCCATCCGTTCCAACCAAGCACGATCACATTTTGTACACATAACGCCTTGGTCCTCTCTAAGGGCACGTCTCTTCTGCGGCTTAGCATCTGCCTGAATTTGCTCAATTTCTTGCCCTTCGGTGTCGTATTCTATGGTATCTACCTCACCCTCACTTTCATCATCAAAGGATTGGCAATCTTCGTATTCATCATAGGAATCTTTATCGCTCGACTGCTCATCGTCTCCCAAGGCTTGCCCTGCCTCGTCTTGTTGGTCGGGAACCAAAGCCCAGTTATACCTGAGGTTCAGTTTGTGTACCCTGGTCCACTTCCACTCGGACTCTTCTAAGAGGTCCTGGAGTGGCTTGAGATTGGCGGCTGCGTTTCCTGCTAGTCGGTCCGTTAAGTGCTCCAGTATTCCCTGGAGTTCCCTCTTGTTGGTGGGCACTTGGAAGATGATAGGCTTAGGCCCTTCATGGAGGCTTGCTGCCATCATGTAGACAGGTGTAGGGAGTGTTTCTTTTGGCTTGCCAATGGTTTTGACCGCCTGCTCGTACACCTCACGGTCTAAGAACGGCAGGTCAAGTGTAGCGAGAACGTGCATCCAATCCCGCTCGTCCTCTGGGCATGGGATATACTTAGTTAAGGACCCATAGGGTTCCTTGTCCTGAGTGTTCCCCTTAAGCATAGTAGAGATGACGTCTAGGTCGACTAGCGAGGTCTTCCAAGTGTCCATCTCTATTCTCACAACGTCAGTTCGGTTGCCAAGGAAGATCAGGCTGTTACCCCAATCTTCGATAACTCTAGCATTGGGCATCCAGGATCGACCCAATAGGATATCATAGTCCACTCCCTTCATGACTATAAAGTCGACAGAGAACTGGACTCCTGCAATCTTTACTAGCCAATTCTACAAGACCCCGAATTGCTTCACTCGCATACCGTTTGCTAGCATGACATTAAACCGCGCAGCTTCGATAGGCGGGTTTCCCTATGTATGCAGCACTGCGTGGCTAAGCACACTAACCCCAACTTCTGTGTCTACAATTCCCTTCCTCGTTGCATCTCCCAGGGCTAGGACCGGCAAGACTGCGTGCATCTCTGAGCCCTCCCAGAAGGCGTTGACGTGCAAGGATTTAGGCCCAGAGTGTAGCGTCAAACTTGGCAATTGTGTTTCCGCATCCTGCTCTTGAGGATCTGCCGGGGCCAGCTCTGGAGGTCCCTTGACCCACTACTTGAGGTCTTGCCATAGGGTAGGGTGATGCTTAAGCAGATCTCCCAGGCCAAACGTTACCGGGGTGGTCACTAGCGTGGTCAGGAGATTGCTAAACACTTGTCCTTCCTTTAGTCTAGACTGTCCGGGCGAATGACCCGCGGCAGATCTGCGGCTCTATTGCGTCTAGGCTTGGCCTCAATGGCACTGCTTGTGGCATAGTAGCCTTGGCCGAGGCGGTGATATTGGCGTGCTTATGCTAGAGAGATCATCAATCTCGTCCTCCGTGATGGGTTCAATATCCTTGAGGTGTTGTTGAGCCTCCCTCACCCATTCCTTCATCTTCTCTATGGCCTCTAATTGCCGCTTGGGGTGTGGGTATTCCCCTACCTTAGCGCTTCCCCTTTGGGCTGTTTTAGGGGCTGAAGTCTCTGCCTCCGCGTCTGAGACTTTCTTCCCATGAGGTAAGGTCGTAACACTGTCGGTTTTTAGTGCGACCTTAGCCTCCGATCTCTTCTTTTTCCACCTACGGCTTTTCTTTCCTACTGAGGTCGCCTCAAGATTGCTAGGTCCTGGCAAAGTGATGCCGGCCTGCTTCGTTTGTGCTCGGGTCATAACTCGCAAGGGAATAGGTGTGGCCTCCCCATCGGGGTTTTCAACACCAAACAGTCCCAACGGGACGGATGGCAAATTAGCCAAACCAGAGGGCGACTTCCGTTTTGGGCAGTCTATGAAAAGATGGGTGATTCCGCACTCTGCGCACCTTTGGTCAGCTTTGTCTCTATTTTTCTACTTTCTTTCGGGGCAGCGCGATGAGACATGATCGGGATGTCCACAAGTCCAACAAGTGATGGGATCCTGTGGCTGCCCTCCTAGGCCTCTACCCCGTCCTCGTCCTAATGCCATCACCGGCACAAGTCGGTAATCCATGAGGACCGCATTGCCCTCGTCGTCATGCGAGACGTAAGGGTATAGGTAGGTCTCTTCGTCACTAGGCTCCTCTACGTAGTGTATGGGAGCGTTGCTCGGTGGGTGGGTCACATAGGGACCAGGAGGCCTCGGAATGCCAGTGGGATTTATGTCCAACCTAGGGACAGCTGGTTTCATATCGTTAGGCGCAGGTAGGGCTAGCTGGGCTCCCCGTCCGAAGAATGGCTGCAGCCTGTTAGCCGGATAAGGCTGGTTGTAGGGTTGCGCATATGGTAGTCTTCGTGGTAGTCTACAGTGTGCGGCATCGTGGTCGAACCTACCGCAGTTAGCGTAGGGTCTTGACCTAGGGTCTTGACACTCTGCTGGCAGGTGGTTTCCTCCACAGTACACGCACTGGACGTGCGGACGCATCGGTTGCCTCAACATGTCTTGTATTTTGGCCAATTCCATCTTGACCTCGGCCAAGCCGTGGTCCGTCTCGGTGGTCTTTCCCTTATCTTAGGATGATGGGTTTGATCACTTGCTAGAGGTTGAAATTCGCTCCAGACTCCGTGGGTTGGTTTTTTCTAGGTTTGAGCTCCTGGAGCTTTGCTCTTTCAGCTGGTCATCGACCCTGATGGCTTTCTCAAAAACCCTAGCCACCACGTCTTGTTGAAAGCTTGAGTTGCCTGCCAGTGCCTTGTACAATTTCTCATCTCAAATTCCGCTGATAAATACAGTCGATACTGCCCTGTCAGTCGGTCTCTCGCCTAAGGGGATTCTTTTAAGGAGGCTTCTCACGTGGGTCACATGGTCACGGATGCCCTCCTTCTCCTTCTGCTTGATGTTCATTAGGCGTACTAGCAGGTTGTCAGAGTATCCTGGTTCGGCAAACCTCTTGACAAAAAGGTCCTTGAGGTTATTGAAGTTGGCTCGTTCTATGGCGTCCAGGCTTGTATACCACGTCCTACCCTTATTGCTTAAGCAAAGTCCGAATGCTTGAGAACGTTGAGCCTGGTCGTTGAGGCCATTGGCTTCGTAGACTTGCTCAAACTACTCGACGAAGCTGTACGGGTCATCAGGTGGCTGGTACTTGTTGAGTTGCTTGGCGACAATAGGTATTTTGGCTTGGCTCTTTGAGCCCTGGTTTGCCCCCAACCCTGCAAGTAGCGATGTTGCTAGCGCAGTGGCACTCTGCTCTACCGCAGTGTTATCGAGCAGCCGTTTTATGAGGAGCTCGCTCATCATCAGGTCTTCCTCTAGTGCTCTTTCCTGGTCTGTCCGGTTCCGGCCAGCCAAGTTCAGCACTCACTGCAGCTCATGCAGCTCATGCAGCTCCATTATACTCGGCTATGCCCTGCAATGCCTTGCGGGCTAGCCTTCTCTCCTCCTGTAGGTCCGCAATGATTGCATCTGCCGTCTTGCCACGGTGCTCGTACCGGGCATGCGCATCGTAATAACTGCTCACCATCTGCTGTATAGCGTCTGGAAATGCACTCATATCGAGTTCCCCTGTAAACCGATGGTCTGAGCCTCCCTCTGTCATGGTTGGATGCCTGCGCCCAAATCCTTGTCGTCGACGCTCCTTACTTGATTCTACCCTACGCTTCGCGCGTTTGCCTATACCTTGGGTCTTCTCCTATTGGTGGGTTTTTTGGGCGATCTATCTGAGTGAGTTTCTTTAATTTTTTAATGCAGTGCTCAACTTATGGTCACTCATGAGTGTGTTGTTCCTCGTGCACTTGTGGTCAATCAGGCTTTTAGCTTTCCTAAGTGTACTTGAAGTGCGGAAATTCAACATGAGTGCTGCGAGCAATTCCCCGACGTCTCACTCACTCTCGCTCATTTAGGGCCTGATAGGCTTTGCTACTCTAGTCCTGGCCGTTCTATGGGTTCTAGGGTCTTGTGCTGCTTCCTATTGTTGGCGCGGGGGTGGGTCGCTGGGGAGTGCCCCAGTGTGTCCCTGGATGGGTCAGGTTTTTGTTTTGGTTTGACTCTGGAAATCGGATGTCCGATTTAGCAGTGGTCCGATTTACCAGTGGTCCAATTCTGGGAATCGGACCAGGTGTATCAGGGCTGAGTGGCAGTCTTAAGGTCTGAGTGTCCGATTCTCAAAAATCGGACAAGCAAGTGTTCGATGAATCGGACAAGGGGGATCCGATTCTGGGCTTCTGGCTGGTCCGATTTGTCCGAATGGTCCGATCGGACAGGGTGGTCCGATTTCTAGAATCGGGCAGACTGGTCCAAGTGTCCGATCCTAGTGGTCCGATTGTGGGCGGGTCCGATTCTGGGAATTGGACCGGGCAGGTGGTCTGATTGGTGACGTGTATTAATTCATCTGATTGGATAGGGCGGGTCCAAGTCAAAGCGTCCGAGTCGGACGGGTTGGTCCGATTCTAGTAGTCGGACAGGTCAGTCCTATCGGACGGTTATCCGAGTGTTCGAGTGTCCGAGTGTCCGAGTGGAACAGGTTGGTCTGAGCGTCCGATTCTGGGAATCGGACATTGGGTCGGACGTCCGAGTCCGCCGGTCCGATGGGCTTGCGCACACGGATTCACCCAAATATCTCCAGATGTCTATTACTACTGACCATGAAATTCACCAGCGATGGAGTTGGAGTGGTGAGGGGGAGATCGGTTACCTGGGGATCGCTGAACACAATGTCTTCCATGCCCTGGTCGATCGGATGGTTGCCAAACTCGATCTCTCTCTCTCTCTCTCTCTCTGTGTTGGTTGGAAATGGGGGTTCTCTTGCCCTCCCAAAATTTATACCCTGCTGGTTCTTCCCTAAACACTACAGATCCCTTTCCTGGCGTTTCCTACGCAGTTACCTTCGCATTTACTCTATTTTCCCCCTGTTCTCTGCGATTTTCTCCCTGTTTCATAGTAGCAACCTTTGCCTCTTCGTGTGTGATTCCCTATTGTTAATCTACCCTAAACACAACATAAATCGAAAGCAAAACACTGAACTAGTTTCTCCATGTTTTCCAATCATCAACAACCAGAATATCCCAAAATACTTACCTGTTCTGAAGATCGAAAACACCCAACTTCCTACCTATCTCAAGCTCCGTTTCGGGGATGAATACCCTACTTCGATGCTCGATATGAGGCGCGCAAGTGCTCAAGCTTGAATCCGTTGGTCCCGGCAATGGAACCAAAATGTGGGAGCTTTCGCTCAACCGCCAAGACCCTCGGACCGCTTATTCTTTCAAGCATTTCAAGCAAGCTCCAATGGCTATCTCTCACCTAGTCGACGCACCGTCGATCCTACGAGTGTAGTGAGCTTACCTTGATGCTCGATCGAGTGCCCTCCTCCCTCTTGCACTCCGGTAGCTCCATGATCCTAGATGCTAGCTCAAGCATCCTCAAGCCTCCTCCATCTCCAAGCTCCATCCTCCATAGCCGCGCGCTCAAGAGAAGAGAAGAGAAAAGAAGAGAAGAAGGGGAGATGAGATGGTGAAGAGCTTCACCCTCTTGATCCCTCACTCTCTCACACACACTCACTCCCTCTCTCACTCTCACACTCCCTCTCTCAAGAGCACACACAAGCAAGAAGGAGAGAAGAAGAGAGGAAGAATAAGACTTCTTTTGCCACACACCAAAGAATGAGCTTCTCATTCACTTTTCAACTTTATATACAAAACCCTAAATCCCTTTTGGGTGGTCATCCCCTTTTCCCCTTTTTACATGGCCGGCCATAGCCTAGGCCCTTTTTTCCATTGTCCTTCTATCTTCCTAGCTTCCTTTTCACCGCCCATCCACATTTACAAATTGCATGGGTGAGAGCGTGGCACTCTTTTACAAGATTTTAGGGTGCGCCTTTTTATTTAAAAATGCGCCTTTCCCCTTTTGTATTTGCCTTGGACTTTCAAGGTTGCCCTTGCGCTTTTGGCCTTTTCTCCTTTTCTTTCTTCAATTGGGCTACCTTTTTTCCGCCTTTGTCCTGCGTCTTTTCCACTTCCTTTTGCTTTCTTCGTGTTGGGGTTAACAAAAACCACATGTCCAAGAAGCTTCACTTTTGGTTGAGCTATCTTACATTTTTTGGATTCAATTAACAAACATGGTTTTTTATTCTATCAAAAACTTTATCTAGATTTTGACAATTTTCAAGTCTTGTACTATCCATAAAATATCTCAAAAACTTCCCTAGAAAAGGAGCTACCACTTTGTTTACCCTCCCTTGATACCAAGTTGGTCCATTACTAAGTCCAAAAGGTAGACCTCTATAACAAAAATATCCCCATGGTGTTATAAAAGTTATTCTTCTTTGATCCTCAAGAGCAATTGGTAATTGAAAATAACCTAAATAGCCATCACAGACATTATACCTTTGATATCCTATAACTGAATCCAAAATATCATCTATGAAAGGAAGTGGATAATGGTCTCTCTTTGTGACTGTATTTAGAGGTTTATAGTTTACATAAATTTGTCATTCTCTAGTTTTCTTTCATGCTATGACTATTGTGCTTACCCACTTTGAATGTTCAACAACATGAATAAATATTTCTTGCAACAACTTTTCAACCTCTTCTTTAAAAAACAAACATTTGTTCTAAAGTCAAGGGTTCTGATTTTTGACAAACTGGCTTGGCATCTTCCTTAAGTACAATTTTTAGCCCTTTCCCTTGCATACCTCTGATTTTTGTGTAAGATGTTACAAAGAAATTTGGATATCTATTAATAATTGTTTGGTATTGTTTTTTCTCTCCTTCAATTAGTTCAAGACTCAACATCCTAGCACCTCTCTCTTTTCTTGTAGAACTTGAGGCCGTTCCATCAATCTTTCTAATTCCTCTAGTTTCCCTTCTTCATCTTCTTCAATCATTATGCTCTCATGAACTTCTTCCGTTTTTACTATCATAACTTGAACTCTATTTGTTTCTTTCTTTGAAAGTTCTTCTTCAAATGATAATTCTTCATGCTTTAGCAAAAATAAAAGTCATTGTTGTTTAGATGAAGGATGAAATCTATGTTTTTCAAAATTTATAGATACTCTTGAAATTATTGAATGCCTAACATGTATTCTTGACTTCTCTCTAATATTTGAGGTTTTTTTCTCCCCTTCATTTTCTCCATTAGTATTGATGAAACCTTTAGGTCTGAGTCACGTCTTGAAATTTCATCCTCACTTTCATCTTCCTCAAAGCTATCACTCTCTTCTTCTTCTTTTTCACTATCATCCTCATTTTCTAGTTTATTTCTTGAAGCCATATTCAATTTCTTTGCTATTCTCCTATGGTCATAAATCGTTATGATTCCTCTTCCCAAATCTTGTATTGCACCTGCCTTCGTAAGCCAAGGTCTACTTAGGATAAGTGGAAAAGCACCTAAACTTGCTAGCATAAGATGACAAGTTATTTTCATAACTACTCCATATACCTCTACTTCGAAATTTTAGACTATTCCTATACATTTTACTTTAGCATGATTTGCAAGTATGATTTGAAATCCAGATCTTGAAATTATTCAAAATAGAAATTGCTCTACTCACATGAGAGAGTTGTGCCAACAAGTTTTTAGGCACAACATCTTGGACCATTGGAAGAATATACTCAAGAGGATCAAGGACTATATAGTGGCATCCTTGCACGAGGAGTTTTTGGTACCTACCATGGCAGAGAGGTTTTCAACTGGGTGGATGATAGAGTGTATGCGTGCATACATGTCACGTAGATGATCGAATGCACGCAAGGGCACTCAAGAGTGGCACCTCAAAGCCCAAGTGGCTAGACACACATGATTGGCAGAGACTTAGTGAGGAGGCTATAGATTCTCCAAGATGTTTGTGATAGTTGGGCCAAGCAACGAGGGCACGATTAGAGGCAGGGGTCGTGCATCATCTAGGGAGTGGCAGCCATAGAACTTATCGGGAGGAGTTTGTAAGTTTTTTTTTTCATTCTTCTTGCTTTCTTATTTGCAATATCACTTGTACTAAATATCATGTTTCTAACAATTTTATTCTGTTTTCTTTGCACCACTCTAGTGCAAACCGCAATCCCACAGGTTTGAAGACTCGATATGTAGAGAGACATAGTCTTACTACACTTATCGATAGATTGTATGCATACAACGGCCCACTAAGTCAATCATCTTCCTTGTCTGTATTCACTTATTTTTTTAAATGTATAGTGGACTGATGTATAGTTGTTCATTTTGCAGAGTCCATTCAATGCTCCTTTGTGTCAGGACGAGCTTTCTTATGGTGAGAATCTGTATCTCGCACTTGGATTTTTGGAGCACACATCCTCTTCTTTTTGGGTCGTGTGATCTGTGCAGACATCTTCTATGTACTATTCCTTATATGTTATTATCATCCTTTGTATAAAATTGCATCTTACAATAATTACAAATAGAATTTCATGTTTGTTTTAGCTCTCCTCTCTCTCCATGGTTCCGTGTAATGTTGTGAGTTGTCATCACTAGTCTTGTACCTATTGTATGAATTATCAGTCTTGTGGGTTCAATTATTTTTTACACTCATCTTGATGGCTATTGTATACTAAACATGTAATTGCTTTGCAAAATATTAGACAACACATGCTGCTATATGTGGTAGGGCAGCTTGCTACCCTGCCCTAAATTTTATTTTCCTTTGTAACCGTTGATATTAGCATCATTGAATTCTCTGCACATGTCACTATTTCCATCGCTATGCACGTCACAAATCATCGCTATTTGTGTTGCTATATGCATCGCTATTTGTATCGGTATATGTGTCACTATTTGCATCGCAAATAGCAATGCATATAGTGACACAAATAGTGACAGTTTTTGCGATGATTTTGTAGAGACATTTATACCAATACTTTTAGTGACAACTAGGGCAATTTTGTTAATGAACATTTGGGTTGCTTTGAATGTTGGTATGAGGCCTGTACCTTGTAGCAAAAATGATGAAACCCTAGAGTCAAGATCTTGCACTACCAAAATCATCATGGACACTAGTGCATGAGTATGCAAATATCAAGGATTCGGAATTAGGCTTTTGGAAATAGCTAGCAACATCTTGAATTACAATCTAATTTTGTTGGTTCAAGCTAGAATCATAAACCATGTAGGTATATATACTTAAGGAAAGTTCTACAATAACCATAGTTGCATCCCATCCTTGACACTACACTATCTTCCATTCCACATTCAATTACTCCAGCTAGTGCATTTAGAAAGAGAGAACCCTTAAAATAAATTTTGAATAATTTTTTTATCATTTGATGTCTTTGAGGGACCTATCTACCTCTCTCATATGTCATCAATTAGACCAAGATATTAACTTGCAATTAGTGCATATATCTAATGTGTCATCAACTAGACCCTTACCTTACATATAACACAAAAATAGTCCAACATCCTAGAGGGATATTGATAGTCAAAACAAATTGTACAAGGACCCCATGGTGAGCACCCATCCTTAATATTGGAACATCATTTTTTCAAACTCTTCATCTTACATTCAATGTTTGGCATTGGGATACACCTTCATGCCAAGTCTCTTTAACAACAAAATCCTATGGAAAGAACCCTATGAACCTAGATCAAGCTGCCATTGCAACATTCTATTGTCTAGGTGATTGCCATTTTATCTCGTTGATGCATCTAGAGTAGATGTTTCTTAGATGATGACTTAAAATCAAGATCCAATACTACTAGTACAAGGAAACCTTTGTCATAAACATATGTAAATATACCAGTCTAGTAGTAACATATAAGGCTCTTATGTTGAGAGGATATCCACAATCCTTCTACAAACTTCCATGTTGATCTAATTACTTAGGTGAAATATATTGATAAGGTATCATGGGGTTAGGTTGAGTGGCTAGAATACAAGATAGGATATTTGAAAAGAACTCATATCAAGACTCTCCATGGCCACAACATCTAGTATGATACAAGTGATATTAGGGCCTTGGCCATCCTTGATCTACTTGATTATTTGAAAAATGACACTTACAATATTTTCAAGCAATGAACCATGATGGGATGCATCCTTATCCTTATTCTTGCTCTTAAACAAGCCATCTAGGATGCTAACAATGTGAATATTGAGGCCATCTTTGGTGGGGAAATGGGCAAGGTTAGATAAAATGATGTGGGTATGGTTACACTAGGTAGTGAAAATTATAAAAGAGAGGAGGATATCCATGACCATGTCAAATAAGTGGAAAGTTTTGATGCAAGCTTGAGAACATGCTAAAGCTATGTCTAATAGATATCTCAATGGGAGAGGAGAAACTACATTTCCATTATCTCAAAAAAGAGAGGGGAAACAATCATACCACGTTCATCCCCTGTAAAGAGAAGATTATATAGACTTAAGAACATCCTCAAGCTCTGTCTCAAAGAGATCTTATCCACAAAGAGAGGTTGGATACAAGGCTAAGAATGTGCTCTGGCCCAAAGACATCTTAAAGTCACATAATAAAGGAGAGGGTTCATATTAGCTTTAGCATGTTATTGTATGATTATATTTTGTCGTACTACTGCGCATCCGAGGTGTGGAATCCACCAAAAAGTTGTGTGTAACATTTGTTACTTTGTACATACTTAGTCGTTGTGTTTGCATTTTTGTTCTACGTGGGCAGTATAGTAGAGTGAGGGGTCTTTTGCTGCCTTTCCTTTCAGCTAGGGTTGCACCTGATAGATCCTCCTTCAACAATGGTGGGCATGATGGGATGCTTTCAGCTTATGTGGAATAGGGTCAAGTGGAAAGCAGTTTATGGTGCTACAAATAAATGCAAGCAGAAGGTTGTATTCCTTGCAAGGCAACATTTGTCATTAGCCTTCAGGCATGCAACATCCTTTTGAAGAAAATCTCCTGGAAATTCGTTGTTACCACCTTTAAATCCAGGCAAAGCAGGAAAGTCTTCATTTTTGAATGCTAAATTATTGTTTCTGCTGGACAATAGGGTTGACACCAACTTGTTTTCTCAAAGAAGCTACGCCCCCTTGAGAACCTCCAGAACTTGAGTGACTCGATAGTCAAGGAAAATCATTTATATCAAAAGTTTCCCCGTCATTTGAAGCCCCACCACTCACCAATCCTAAAGAGGCCAACTGTCCGTTTCCAGTGGCAGCTTGTCCATGTCCAACATTGCCCAAAGAATTGGAAAAATTGTTCCCCAGCAAGGACACCATCTGAGGAGATGCTTGTTGAAGAATAGCACTCAATGGTCTTCCAGGACCTTGGATACCAAGACCTCCAGAGGCACTGTTTGGTCCCAAGTTGTTACGTGATTGAGTCAAATTTGGAACATTCAGGGTAGACCCTGAATTAATAGCTCGACCAAGATTTCCACTGATAGCTCCACGAATCACACTGCCAATTGAGCTGGTAATCCGAGGATTTGCATCTCCAATTATAGATGGAGAAAGCCCATTCTAGGAACACCTCGGTTATTTACAGATCCAGAGACTAGAGATGGTCCAGAAACAGAGGTAACAGATCCATTCATGCGGCTACTACCATATGAATGGCCTCCCCCATGCTTATACTAGCTTGATTTGTAATCCCACCACTCGGTCCGTGAAGTCCATGGGATATCTGTGACAGTGCAACTGGCAGATTATATGTGGTGAACTGGCCTGCTGGTAAACTTCCTGACGGTTAGTGGACAGCACTTGTTGGCGCACCTCCCATTCTAGAATTCCTAGATGGCAGAGAAGAAGGCATTGTTGAGGCGTGTTGTAGGCCTGGGGAAGAAAAAGCAGGAAACGGAGACATAGAGGGGAGACCCGACACATATTACAACACAGCAGTACTGTCTATCTCTCTTTCGACAAATAGCACAGCCACCATGGCCACCTTTGGCTGCTTTGCAGGCCTAGCTTCAGGAGCTCTCGGCATCCTCTCGAGCTCCGAGCTCCATCTGCTCCGCCTCTGCAACTACTCGGTGCCATCTGAGCAGGCCCACCCTAACAATCAACAAGGGGCAATACTGATAGGTCATAAGGCTAGAGCTTTACTGGGCTGCTAGAGAGGCCATGAACATCTACTCTAAAATATCTATGTGGTACAATTACTACTTTCTTAAGGGCTATGGAGGCTACAGCCAATTGTCTTTGCAGAGATTTTTGAGTTCAGTAGCCACAATGCAGTTTGAACTTGCTTGATTCTCTTTGAGACCATGATTTCTCTCTAGTACGAATTACACTAGCTGGAATCAAAAAATTGTTAAATGATGAGGTCAAAGTGGATTTGATGTTGATTTTTGAATTCTGTTAATGAGAAAAGGAAGATGTGGCCTTACTCTCTTTTCTGTGTGGGATACTTGTGAAGTCTGTCTAGGAAAGATCTGAAGCCAGGACCATTTAGTAAATGCGAGGGTTCAAAACCTGAAAACAAATTCTGGTCTGGTATGCATGTGTTTTCTTTAATGTAAGTTGACAATGAGTATGAAGCTGATGTTAAGGGGTGTAGAGTTGAGGAGAGCCAATTGGGGCCTGCATAAGCGGGAGTGAACGACTTCAATTTTTGAGCAGCCAGTTTATAAATCAGATTTGTTTCCTTTATGAAGCTGTTGATGTTGAACAAGTTGATTATAGGGCCATTGTACACATATACATACAATTAAAGATCTAGATATGGTAGGTCTTCTTAGAGGTATATCCTCCAAATGTTCTAGATCTATCTTATCTAGTTCTCCTAGATATCTAGATATTGTCTTCTTAGATATTCTCTAAGTGCATGTACATATGATTACATTATAATAGACTCTTTACCACGGCCTTCACGTTGGGTTCACCAAAGATATGGGGACACTATGGATGTAATGGCCATAAGATATGGAGTCTTGTGAAATATGCACGACAATGCAAGAGCTAGTACTTATGAAAAATAAGACTAAGATGAAAATCTAAGACAAACATGAGGGTATTCACACCCTATCTGATCCTTTAGACCCAAATCATATTCCCATTCAAGAGTCATAAGAAACACTCTCAATTCTTAGCCCTCCACTTCATGCAAGCATACTATTATGTATGAGTGGTCACAACTAACCACAAACACTAATAGCCCTTCACTTCTTCCAAGCAAACTATTGTTGGGACTGTAACTAAGACCTTAGTAACTCGGCTCCTCTCCTTACCTTTTATTTTTAGGAGAACTGTGACTCTTGGTCAATCACATCACAATTCAACTCTTGGGGAAGTTACTATTTGCATATCCTCTACATCGCGTGTGTTCAAGGCCTATTTATAAATATCCTTATTTGTGAATTTTTCTTGAATAAAACATAACCCTTTTTTATTCAATCTATAAATAAATCCTTTATATTACACCCTTCTGTATGTAAAAAATGTATAAAAATGATATTTTAAAAATACCTTATTCTGAACTCACGTGATGCACACATATATTCATGAGTAACTTACTTGAGATTCAACTAGCATAGAACATGATAGTGGAATACATTGTCAAGTATTTTTTCAAAAACTGAAAACCCCTAGAAAAATTGTAGATAGGTTGAATTTGTGGTAGCTTAGAGGTTTGCATGGTTTTTGTTTTGTCATTTCATAGTTGGATTTTCTATGGTTATTTAGCTTAGGATTTTCTTTTGTCCTTTTGTTTGATTTTATGAGTGTGGAAAGTTGTCGAGATTGGTCTTTTTTTGGATAGGTTGGAGCTAGAGTTTGTCAATACATGCTGAACATCTTGAAATAGATATAATTTCATGTCATTATTCTTGCACATCACGAGGAATTTGGATTCACGAGCACTTCATGTTGCACTTACCAAGTTTGTTGCACTCAAGGGTCTTCTCTTGATTCTTGCACGCATAAGATTTGGGATATTCATCACTTCAATAGGAATCATTGGTTGACTGGGAACGGTGCTTGGGTGCGTTTGAGGGTCATGGAGGACGTTGTTAGGTTGTGAGATGGGTTGTTTTCTTGGTTAACATCACGGGGACCATCATTTTCTTGAGTGATAGTGAGATTTGGGTGGGTCGAGTGGAGTACAATATTTCTTTCCTGAGAGTTGAGAGGTGAGGTTAAGAATCATAATTAAATTAAGGAATTGTGTTTGCATTTTGCATGACACACAAGCACAGTAGATAGACTAGGCACAATTTCTCTAGTGCATCCATTATTTTCGTGTGGGGCATTGCTTGTTTGATTGCATCACATGGAGTTGATGTTGCATCTCTTCTCAAATCATGTTTGATTAAGAACAATGTACATTTTTCAAAGCATGCTCTCTATGACACATTGCATAAACAAAATCAGGTATACATGGAAATCTCAATCTTTGAAGACTCAAGGGGGAAGAACTTGAGCCCAAAATTTTGATCTTGGACAATAGTTTTTTTATTTAAGTTGGAGAAGGTTACATTGGTTATTATATATAAAGTTGGATTTTGTGATTTATGGAAAGGTCTTTTGGAGGAGGATAATGAGTATAAGGCCAAGAGAGGAAGAAAAATGTGAAGATGAAGATGCTATGGAAGGGACATAGGCTATTCCTTATCTCTCTGTGCCTAGAATAGATATGGAAGATCATGAAGATAAGGGACATACTCATGGGAAGGAGGAAGATGGAGACATCATCACAAGCATAGGGGTTCACACAAGTTCTCAAAGTGCTTTTATGGCTATACCATAGTGGATTGATGTTTTGAAGCATTTGTAGAATCTCAATTTTTACAAGAGAATTTTGGAGGAGTACAGAAAGATTATGGAAGCCCAAGTAAAGACCAATGCACAGATGTCTCTACAAAAAGGCTAAAAAATATTTTCTCAAATCATTAAACAGATGAGTATCATGAGCAAAAAAAGACTTCCTAATGATGAAAAGCTATCAATAGATTCGAGCAAGATGCTAACTTTTCAGAATTGGCATTCATAATTGATGCTTCAAGGCATGATGAAGAAGAGAAAATTTGTAGGGAAGCAGCATCAAAATTATAATTCAGCAAAGATGAATAGTGGTATCAAGTAGTATTTTTGCTTTGTCAGGACCCACTTGAGAAGCTATACACTATTGCTATAGTTAGTCAATAACTCAAATCTTTCGAGGCGAGTTATGAAATGGATTGTTGAACTTGAAGAATTTCAATATAAGTTTCAAGTTGAGGATTCAACCCTCAACTAGGGCTACAATAGCATATATTTTGACCTATAGAGGAAGGTTTTTTTTTTGCTAAAAGGAAAATTTGGAGATAAAAAAGAAGTGAAACAAGAAATTGAAAACTCATTTTTGGTGTATTTTGATGGATCATATCATAAAGCACATCGTATTTGGTGTATTTTGATGGATCATATTGTAAAGCACATCAAGGATCATCAAGAGGAATTGTAGTTCATGATCCACATGGGAAGTTGATAAGAAAAGAAACTGTTAAACTTGAGGCAACCAATAACAATGAAGGTGAATAAACAACTTTGTAAGCAACTATTATTCTTTGTTGAAGAATGGGAATTCAAAGATTAGGGATTAGAGATGATGCTCTACTATTAGTAAATAATATCCTCAAAGTCTGGCAGATCAAGAATCCAAAACTTAAGAGAAGGTATGATGGAATTAGAAGAGACTTAAATCAGTTTGAGGCTTAGAGTTTGAAACATATTTCCAAAGAACAAAATCAAAAATCCCATAATGCAACTCAATCAGCAATTTGTTAAGTATTTGTTATGAAAGTAGATTTTCCTATTTATAGAGGAGGATAAACTCTTGAATTGAAAGAAGAAATTCTCTTAACTAGGAAAGTATCATCCAATATCTCTAAAGAAAAAAAAATATGGGTTTTTGAGAAGAGCAGGAAGGTATAAACTAGTGAATGATGTTCTTTATGTTAAAGGAATGGATTTAAACTTGAAAAGAGTACCTCAAAAGAAAGAAATATATCATATTTTGGAAACAAATCATGAGTGGACATGTGGAGGACATTATTCTTACAAAATAACTTTACAAAAAATCTAAGTGAAGGATATATGGGGCCAAGTGTTCATAAAGATGCAATCAATCATCAATGTTGTAAATCCTTTCATGAATATAAATGAGTGAGTAAGAAAATATTAAAATGAGAAACAAGAAAAACAATTCTTACTTATGAATTTTTTTTAAAATGGGGATTAGATGCAATCGCTCCATTTTTGCATACTTCAAGAGGAAATATATATATTTTGACAACAGTTGATTATCTTTCTCATTGGGCAAAAGCCATAGATAATCAACATCAGAGCCATAGATGTGGGAAATTTTATTTATGAAGACATATGCTATAAATTTGGAACACCTTTAAATATATTCTCAAATAGAGGACCAAGTTTTAAGGGGGAATTAATTGATTATCTTTGTGAGAAAATGAAAATAACAAAGAGATTTGCCTCACCATATTTTCCTTAATGTAGTGGTCTCAATGAACAGTTCAATGGTGAGTCAATAAGAATGTTGTCCAAAATGACAAGAGATTGTCCTCAAACATGGGACATTGAGTTGCCAAGTTCTTTGTGCGCTTATCTCTGAGTAAGAAAAGAGAGTACATGTTTTTCTCCTTTTAAAATGATTTATGGAAGAGAAGCTTTGTTACGTATAGAGGTGGAAATACCAGCTTTGAGGATGTTAAAAAAATTGAGTGAGAGTGAGGAAAAAAACTATCTCATAGAGAGGTTGATGCAATTACAAGAAGCACAATTGAATAGGAATGAAGAGTTGATAATTATGAAAGAAGCCAAGAAAAGAAATCTTCAACAAATTAATAAAAAATTAAAAATATAAATATAAAAAAAGAAGATTTGGTTCTAAGATATAATAGAAAATTGGATCATACTTTTCAAAAGAAATTCCAAAGAAAATGGGAAGGACCATTCAAAGTCACAAAAACTTTTAAAAATGAAACATGCATAAGGAGATTTGGATGGAAAGACACATAAACAAAGAATCACTGAATATAGATTAAAGAAGTATGTCTCAAGGTTGATGACCATTCAAGTAGAGGAATGGTCAAAACAAGAACTAGAACAAAAGAATGAGGAGACTTGATGGATGATAGATGTTGCATCGTTTTATGAAAGTAATTATTGCACATAAATGTTTGCAGACTAGGGGGAGGGCTAAATATGTCACACGTTTTTTCAAAAATTGAAAACCCATAGAAAACTATAGATAGGTTGGATTTGTGGTAGCTTAGAGGTTAGCATGGTTTTTGTTTTGTCATTTCATAGCTCGTTTTTTTTGTTAGTAATTATTTTTGTCATTTTGTTTGATTTTATGAGTGTGGAAACTTGGTAGCCTTGGTCGAGATTGGTATTTTTTTGGGCACCTTGGAGCTACAGTTTGCTAGTAGATGTTGAACATCTAAAAATAGGTATAATATCTTGCCATTATGTAATGAGTGAAGCTGAGAGGAGAGAGAGGAAGAGCTAAAGAGGGAGAAAGAGAGCAAGAAGAAGAAAAAAAAAGACTAAAAGAGGAGAGAGAAAGACAAAAAAGAGGAGAGAAGGGAGGAGGAAGCCATGGAAGCAGGAGATGAAGGTGAAGAGTATGATCTTGATAATAACTCGTTGCCCTAATCTCGGGCTCTTACACCTTATACACCATGGTCAGTGTGACTGGGTGTCTAAGCCCTAGTTGGTGTGTATCTCACTTGTTACAACCCATCCCCACCCTGAAGGTTTTTGCCCTCAAAAACAAGGAGAAGTAGAGAGGAGTGATGGTTTGGCTAAGGGAGGGTTGTAGAGTACTACTATGAGCCCTTTGACAATGATAATTGGGTGGGTAGAGAGTAGGGACAGCGTGCTGTCTAGGACCAGGCCTGCAAAAGTAAACAGGTTATAAATTTTGATAGACTACTCCAAATAGGGCCTACCTTATGTCAAAATGGATCTTATGATGAGTAATTTAAGCCTATGTAGAATTCACATGCCTAAGATTTGAGTAAGTACAAAATTATTCTAAAACAGTGTGCAATTTGTAGGTAGAGGATGCTCAAATGGAGTGTGATCGGCTAGTCTTCCAGCTGTGGGGCCTCATGGAGGTAAGGAAATTCATTGACAATTGGGCACCACGATGCTTCTTCAAGGGGTAGGCCTTGCTATTTGATGAGTTATTCTTTAATGGATCAAGATTTTAAGTGCTTTCTCTCATTTCCCGATGATTGCTTTTCAGGAATATATTGAGTGATGCCTTCTTCATCTATGGGGGGAAGTTTTTCCACATAGTCCGTTGAGGAGCCCACGAAGGGTTTGAGCAGGCTGACATGGAACACATTGTGGATTTTGGTGGTACGAGGGAGTTCTAAGAAATAGGCCAAGTCACCAACTCTCTTCAGGATCCGGTATGGGCCATAGAAGCGGTGGGCCAACCTGTTACTGCTGCCCTCTTTGAGAGTTGAATAGCGGTACTTAGGCACCTTCAAAAGAACCACTTCCCCTTCTTGGAAATATAAATGCTCTGAAGGTTCATTTTACATTGCTAAAGTAAGGCTTGCATGCGATCCAACTCAACCTGACTCTGAGAATTGATCTTATCATTAAATAAGATTGTGGGAAGGGGAGCCTTATAACCATATAAGGCCTCAAAAGGGAAAACTCCAATGGTAGAGTTTGTTGAGTTATTATATGCAAACTCAACTTAACTTTGTTGTACATCATGGCAAAAGTGCCTCAAATATGTCTCAAGCCATTTGTTTACTCTTTCAGTCTAGCCATCACTCTGAGGGTGGTATGGAGTGGATGGAGCAAGCTTGTTCCCCATGGAGGTGAAAAATATATGCCAAGAGTTGCTCATAAACTTTGCATCCCAATCATGTACTATATCTTGTGGCAAGCCATGCAACTTGAAGACATTTTCCATAAACTGAGTGGCTACCTGAGAGGCAGTGTATTGGGTCTTAGTGGGGATAAAATGGGCAGCTTTGGTGAGGCAATCAACTACCACATAGATACTATTCCACCCTTTCTTGGTCGCCGGAAGGCCAGTGATAAAGTCCATCGTGCTGCAATGGTGACATAGTGCTTAATGAAGCGTATGTAGAATGAGGAGAGACCAAGAAAGCCATGCAAAGAGGTGGTGGTGGAATGGATGGGCCAATCTCTAACACATTACACCTTCTTTAGGTCAGCTTGTATGCCATTTTTGCTCACAATGCGTCCCAAGTACTCCATGGATGTTTGCATGAAGGTGCATTAAAGAGTCGATGGCCTTCTGATATGTGTTGAATGTTCCTTGGTCCACTTGCTATAAATAAGGATGTCATCAAAGAAAACAAGCACAAAGTTGAACAAAAAGGGTTGTAGGGCTTTGTTCAACATGAGGCTTTGAAATGTGGCAGGGGCGTTAGTTAACCCAAAAGGAATCACAAGAAAATGATAAATTCCACGACTAGTCCAGAAGAACATTTTGATCTCATCTCCCTCCCTCATACGAATCTAATGGTAGTGAGAGAGAAAGTCAATCTTAGTGAAAAAGCATATCCCTTTCAACCCATCTAGTAATTCATCAATCTGTGGGATGGGGTAGTGGTTCTTCTCACCGTGATTTTGTTCAAGTCTCTGTAGTCAGTGCACATGCAAACGGAGCCATCTTTCTTTTTGACTAATAGGATAAGGGGTGTTGAGAATCAGCAATCACACTCAAACAGCCTCTTTGTATGGAGTCTCAGGGTCAAGGACATGCAGGCTAACTTATCCCATATGCACAATGGTGCCTACTACAGTTTCCTACTTTCCTATAAAGCATTGTACTTGCTTCCTTTCTTAATGCAATGATAGTACTCTTTTCATTTCAGTAAAGTGTCAATGTCATTGTCCACATACACAAGATTGTGTTTATGAGTCCAAGTCTCAATCTTGGAACCTAATTCACTTGTGTAACAAACAGTGTCCTTTCCATCATGAGTCTACACTTATTTCTTCATCCTCCATAGCTTCCGTTTTTGCCATGCTCTAGATCCCGCATTTCTCACATGGTATCAGAGCTCAGACGGGCATGGCACTGCTCCTCCAACTCCAGTTCACTCTCATCTAGCTCAGCTTGAGCTCAGTCCAGCTCAGGCCAAGTCTAGGACCTCATCTCCTACTCTTTCTTCTCACTGCCATGCTTGGCAGCCATAGCTACACAGCACATACCCTGCTTTGAACACTTATATCTCCTCATAGAGACCATATCTCTTCACGATTCCTTCTGGGGGAATCTTCCCCAACATAAAGACCTCCTCCTTGGCACCTCACACCTAAGCATTATACACCTTGGAGTTCAGCATTGTCAATCTTCTCTGCTTCTGCTGTGGGTGTCCTCCGTAGCCAACAGGACCCAGCTCACTTGGAGCTTCTTGATCTCCCTCCACAGGCAGAATTTCAACACGATTTCTTCTGGAGAAATGTTCCTTGGCTCAGGGCGCAGCTTCCTGTCACTTTAAACACCAACATTGGTGATCTACAGCTCCAGCATTGCAGAAATTCGCTGTCGCTGTCCAGATCTGCGCTGTGTCTGTTCGAGCTCCTTGCGTGCGCCGTGCTGTCCGCGATCTACACGATTTCCATGGGGCTTTGATAGCCCATGAAGTCAGCTTCCTAGGCATGTAAAATTTTTTTTAAATGATCAAGTATAGCTCCTGCAATGTTGAAAAAACCAGGCCCCTGTCTCAGAAACCCTAATTCCACCATAGCCAAAAGCTTCAAAATCTTGACATTTTTCACTGTTTCTCTCACTGAAGTTATCAACAGTGATTTTAATCACTGAGCAATACTCTCTGAAGTTCATTAAAGTACTGTCACTCAGATCTGAAGGCATCAGCATCAAATCAAGAAGGGGAAGATCACTTGGAGTAAAAGACTTTTGCAGATTTGGTATTCATTGACACTCAGTTAGTGCTTTTTAGCACTTGTGTCTCTCAATCAATTCTTCTGTTGCTCAAATCTAATAAAGTCTGAAGTTGATTTGCTACTGTTCCCGTAAATCTAACATGGGCAAAGACTCTCCAAATGCTCGATTCAAAGGAGTCGGATTCCACACTTGGCAAACCCGCATCAAGCTCATCCTGATGAAGAAGGGTCTCTCGGCCATCACAAATGGCAAAGAGAAGAAACCTCGGGACGCGGACCTTGCAACTACTTGGCAAAAGAATGATAACAGAGCTCAGGCCATTATTAAACTGGAGCTAGATGACAGTTATATTCATCATGTGGATAACTGTGAGACCTCACAGGATACATGGAAAAGACTTGACACCCTGTTCGGTGCACAATCTAAATCATCAAAGTATGGTCTCTTGATTGAGTTCTTTAGGCTAGAAATGAAGTCCAGCACATCACTTGCCACACATCTTAATTACATGGAAGGACTCCTAACCCAACTTGCAGGAATCAACATTAAAATGGATGAAGATGTTTGTATCGGTGTTCTACTTAAGAGCTTGCCTCCTGAATATAATAACGTATCAACAACTTTAATCAACATGCCAAATCCTGAACTTGTTGATATCTAGGCATCACTATTAGAAGAAGAAAAGAAGCTAAAAACCAAAGAAGAACCAAGTACCTCTAGAGATGAGCATGCATTATATGTTGGCAACAGGTACAAAGGCAAGAAGGATCAGCTCTTTTGTGACTTCTGCAAAAGGACCGGACACACCGAGAAGTTCTGCCATGCAAGAAAGAGATCCCAAAAGGCCTATCTAGTCGCAGTCAAAGAAGAAGAAGAAAATGGAGCAAAGAAAGAAGAAGATGAAGATGAAGACCACCAGGATCGGAAGGACAAGACTCATCAGTCCTTGTACTCTCATAATTCTGATAGACTATTTTAATAGCCTTGTATTTTCCTTGCCCTAATGCTTCCTGCCATAAGCTTTGTAAACTCCTTATGTAACTTGGCATTACAGTCCGTGTACACTTTGTGAGGCCCCTGTTACAGCCTCTGGATGTCCACCATGTTTATGGTACCCACACTTAGCTTTTTCTGCAACAGCCTCTGGTGTTTTGCCATGTCTGTGGTATGCCCACACTTTGCAGGTGGTTCTCATTACAGCCTCTACACACTTTGTGCCTTTCCTAGTTGTGATTGAGGAGGGGTATTGAGAATCAGCACAATCACACTCAAACAATCTCTTTGTATGGAGTCTCAGGGTCAAGGACATGCAGGCTAACTTATCCCATATGCACAATGGTGCCTACTACAGCTTCCTACTTTCCTATAAAGCATTGTACTTGCTTCCTTTCTTAATGCAATGATAGTACTCTTTTCATTTTAGTAAAGTGTCAATGTCATTGTCCACATACACAAGATTGTGTTTATGAGTCCAAGTCTCAATCTTGGAACCTAATTCACTTGTGTAACAAATAGTGTCCTTTCCATCATGAGTCTACACTTATTTCTTCATCCTCCATAGCTTCCGTTTTTGCCATGCTCTAGATCCCGCATTTCTCACAAGGGGATGCATAGGGGGAATAACTTGGTTCAATGAAACCCATCTCTAATAACTCCTTCACTTGCTTTGCAACCTCTTCATGCTCACACTTGGAGAGTCTGTAAGGGGGCTTGTTTTTACTGGCTTGGAATGGGGCTCTAAGTCAAGTGGGTGGTCCACTTGTCTCTTAGGAGGGAGGGTTGTAGGCATCTGAAATAGGTTATTGTATTCCTCAAGTAACCTACAAGTTAAATCATTAGATATTGTAGAGGGCTGATCGGAGTTGTCCTTATTCAATTGCAAGACAAAGATTTATGAGCATTTCTTAAACTCCCATTTGAGTTTCTTTGCTGTAATGACTTGAAAATCAGCATGATCTTGAATTCTCTCTAAGTGGATACGCTGCCCATGCATCATCAACTCCATGTAGAGCTGGGAGAAGTCCATAGAATTTTCCCCAATTGTTTCAGCCAATCACAACCCAAGACAACATCAATGGGGCCATATTTAGGGCAATCAGATCAACCAGTGCCACATAATTTTTAGCCAAGCATAAGGAAGTGCATGACATACATGTGTGCTAATTTCTTCTTCTCCATTTGCTACTTCGACCTTCAAGGGCTGGTGTAGTGCCATAGGGGTGCATTTCAGCCAATCAATGGACTGATTTGTTGACAAAACTGTGAGTGCTACCACTATCCACAAGGATGAAGATATGCTTTCCATTGATATTGCCTTGAATGCGAAGGGAGTTAGGGCTTTGGGAATCCATCCAAGCATCCAAAGAGATTCAGAAAAAGGAAGTGGTAGGTGGGTGGGATGTCAAATCAAGTATCCATGATGGATCACTACTTGGGTCGAAGGGAAACCCATCCTCTAGGTCATAGAGCTACTCATGATCAACATCCTCCGTAGGCTCAGCCTGGTCAAGGGGCAGGTCATCCTTAGTGTGCCAATCTTCCATGACATACATGCTATGAACTTTGACCTTGGATATCTTATACAGGCATTTGGAAGCATGATTTGCAATATACTTATCTCCACACTTAAAACATAGGCCCTTTTCCTTCCATTCCCTCACAACATCTAGGGAGATGAATTGTTGGCTACTAGATCCATGGAAAGCTAATACAATGGACTTTATTTTCAGCGTACTTATTCTCTGTATTAGAGCCCAATGATGTCCCAAAAGTGCCCATTTTTTTTTCAACATGGAAGGTGGGGTAAGTGGGTACTTTGGGGTTGGTATTGGGCATAGAAGTGTCGCAAAAACCACCTCCGTGTGGGGCTAATCATGACGGAATGCAAGGCTATCCAACAACTTGCTGAAAATTTTCATTCTTATAATACTTTTTGGTATATCTCTTAGCTAATTCAATTGCATCAAATAGTGTGGTAGGTTTTTGGGCCATGACATCTGGTGATAGGCTTGGTTCCAATCCATAGGTATACTTGTGCAATTTAGCATCATCACTAATGCTCTCCACATACAACTCACATTTTTTTCTCCACGTGATTTTCACGATTTGCATGAAAAAATTAGGGGGGGGGTCCAAGGCTCCAAAGGGCACATCCCCTTTTGGTCCAAGGTTTGGCCACCCTTTCAAATCTTGACCATTTTGTGGCCACTTTCTCGTCTTGGCTCCGATTCGAGCTCTGAAAAATCTTGGGCATCCGGCTTGACATCCCACATTGACTGGCAACTCCTGACATCTAACACGGCTGTCAAAAAAATTATCAAAAATCCACAAGTGTCTCTCGAGCGCCTTTTAAAAGTCGTCTTTCACTTGGTGCTTAAAATCGTCCTAGCTCGAGCCGCCGCCTTCCATGTTAAATATTTTTCCCCTAGATTTTGGATTTTTTGGCAAATTTTGGGCACATCCCGGGCTCAAAACTCCGCTCTCACATTCATACCATATTGTCCTTGATGGGGCTGATTCATGTGGGGTGCATGGGGGCTCCTAGGGAGAGCGGGGG
The DNA here is from genome assembly GCF_053477565.2 of Lygodium microphyllum. Taxonomy (NCBI): domain Eukaryota; kingdom Viridiplantae; phylum Streptophyta; class Polypodiopsida; order Schizaeales; family Lygodiaceae; genus Lygodium; species Lygodium microphyllum. The sequence continues at coordinate 115,934,490 of NC_141157.1, forward strand.
AAATTTGACCAAGGGTGGGAGAAGGCCTCAAATGGATGTTGGCTACATGGTGGACAAGGGAATTCATGGTGGCTGCATGGTGGACAAGGGAATTCAAGAGGGGCTCATCATTCGCATGAGAAGGTTCAGCAATCTCATAGGTAGAAGGGTAAATTCCCTTAGCAACAAGTATACACTATGGACCATGCAACGGTTCCTGATGTGGAGGACACCTAGACTCATGCCTAGAGTCATTTTCCTTCTCTTGGGATGAAGCGGTCATTAATTGAAAAACAAGAGTAGTGAGCTACTTCAAGGTTTGTTTAGTCTTCGAGTTTGAGAGAGCCATGTGCTTGATCACTTCATCAAACTTGGACATCATTTGGCGGTGGTTGGTGACCATATCTTTATGTCATTCCATATGACGAAGCTCATACTGATAGAGGGTGTGATTAAGAAGGGTGTATGGGTTTCTTTCAGGCATTTTCTTTTGTATGTCACCATGGTAATCATGTGCCAAGCTTGGTTCCTCATTCATGGAGTTCTGGGAGTCACTAATCTCCCTCTATAGTTCCTCTTGGGCCTTGCTTTTGCCTTTTTGGCTAGCCATTTGGATGTAGTCCACAGGACCTGTTGTCAGTAAAAGGGGCGTAGTTGTTTGTTGGAAACTCCAATTGATGAGGTTTCTAGCTCAAGTCGAAGGGGACAAAGTTCTCTTTGAGATGAGCTATTAATCTTTGTGATATAAAATGATTAGAATTTTCTATAATGGATTTATTGTGCCTGTCATCATGGAGCTGTCTGCACCCTGTCCACAGTGACCCTAGTGCACGAAAATGGGTATAACTTTCAAACCGTAGCTCCAATTGGGGAGCCCTCTTTGAGGTGAGCTATAGGGTTCACTTTTGGATTCAAAACTGAAATTTTTGCAATAGGATCTTCTTGATTGTCTTGCAGGACTCTGACCAAAAACACTGCATGTCCCTTATTGCCAAAGCCTTACATGGATAGAGCATAGTCCAAAGGGCTTGATCAACAACATCAACAACAGACTGAGCATACTAAGCATGATACCAAGAATCATTGCATACCAATCGGCTCTACCATTAATGCATAAGTACATTCAGTACCGTACATCTCTTTTGACTACATGCACTTTAAGTGTCATACATGGGTACCATTAGTATTGTGGGGTGTCCAAGAGGGGTCATTGGATTATGGGGAGTGGATCTCATGGAAGTATCTACATGTGCATACAAGTATCGAGCTTTAGATCACTAGGAGGTGGGAAAAGTTCCCCCTGGGCCGAGTTGTGCACCCCTTCAGGGTCTTAAGTAGTAAGGGAGGGTCACCTCTCTTTTGTCTTACCACCTCACCTAGCATCAACCTTTTTCCGTAGCTAGAGTATACATGAAATACATTTTTATTAAGGAATTAGCCTGAGATGCATTGAAAAGGAGACATTGGGCCTTTTCATGAGATGAAAAATGACAAAGGTTGGGGTAGGGGTTACAATAAATTTCAAGAAGAGGTATGATGCATGCATAGGACTATTAAACCTATGCAATCTTGAATCTCTCCAGCAAGAGATTTAAGCTTAGCAAGTGTCTAAATTGAGAGATTAAGATCAAATTGGCATACCTATTTGCTGCTTAGGAAGATTGTTGAAGCATAAATCATCATGATGCCCGAATGCTCCATCGATCGAGTCCAGTTGGTTGGGAGCATCCATGGAAGAAGACTTCAGCATTCAAATGCTCCTTCTGACGAGGAGGGCTCCCATGCTTGTCCCCGAGCTTGAGCTTCAAAGATGGGAAGATTCAAGTGAAGCTTTCATGGCTCCCCACAAAGCTTCCATGCATGTTGAACTCCATGTCTTCATCCGGGTGAGAGACATCATTCACAGTTAAAGAACTTGTGAGGTTTGAGCTCTTAGGGTCAAAGATGGCTTCAACTTGAAGAATCCATGGCTGCCCTAAAGTGTTTAACAAACTCTCCAATTGTTATCAACACCTTGAAGGCTGAATCGCGAGATTAAAAGTGCCAAGGGGAAGAGATAGGTATATTGAATCAATGCCCAAGAGTGGCATGGAGTCAGGCAGTAGTTGGGGAATGGCAGGAGGATTGCGAGAGGGCAAGGCAGCCAGCTCAAAATGCACCACAAATTGCGGGGACTGCCCTATAGGACTTTTGGGTAGCAACTTTAGAAACTTTCCCAATCCACCACTTGATGAGTAGGTTGTCGGGTCAAGGATGATGTTGGTTTTTTTTTGGGTTGGTAGCCATGGAGGCTTGCAAGAGAATAGAGAAAGAGAGAGGGCTAGAGAAAAAACTAATTGAGTTTTACCCTCTTCCAACTCCTAGGACTCTAAACTTGGCCTAGAACCCTTAAAATTTGCATGAAAAGAAGTGACAACCTGCTATTTTAACTGTTTTACCTCCAGATATGACTCAGTCTCCAGCCATAGCTCTTGCTTGCTCCAAAAAGTTCAAGTTAACTACAGTCCTTCTTGCTATACATGTACCTATAAGTTGAGTAACTAGGGTTTTTGAGATTTGAAAACGAAGAAAGGGGAAAGGACAAAAGGACCAAAAACCTGAAGCTCTGATACCACTTGTAACGAATGAAGCTGAGAGGAGAGAGGGGAAGAGTTGAAGAGGAAGAAAGAGATTAAGAAGAAGAGGAGAGAGAAAGATAGAAAAGAGGAGAGAAGGGAGGACGAAACTATGGAAGCAGGGGATGAAGGTGAAGAGTATGATCTTGATAATAACTGGTTGCTCTAATCTAGGGCTCTTACACCTTATATACCCCGGTCAGTGTGACTGGATGTCTAAGGCCCTAGTTGGTGTGTATCTTGCTTGTTACATGTTACTCTTGCACATATCATAGGAAATTTACATTCACAAGCACTTCACATTGCACTTGTCGAAGGCACTACACTTGGGGCTCCTCTCTTGATCTTATCAAATACTTCCATGCCATGGTTTGGATTGATGCATGTTTTGCACCATTGTTGAGCACTAACATTGTATGAGGCTCTCATTGCAATTATATGCAATAAGTCTTAGTTGCACGCTATTGTGCTACTACACCACATAGTGTGAAAAACTCTAGAGTGTGACTTCTTATTGATCTAGAGAGAAAATGCCATTAATGTCAGTGTTCGTAGTGTGGATGGATCAAAACTACTAATTTTTGGACAAGTTTAGCCAATTATTTTATTTTTTATATTATCTCTTGTAAAAGTCCAAAAAATATAGAAAACTTCTAGACTAGGATGACATGTTAAAAAAAACATGTAGCTTTTAGCCATTTTGGGAGGATTTTATGTAAAAAGAATGATGGGCAAAATCGCACGATGTGCAATTGCAATTGTTAGACAGTGAAAAACACTCCAACCTGGGAGATGAAGGAGTAATCTGGCAGAAATCTAGCTAGGTATGTTGGTATTTTAATCCCCTTTTGGAACCAATGGAAGCATCGGATTGCTAGTCTCAGCAGCATAGATGAAGACATTTTTTAATGCATGTTTTTGTCTACAAGAGATTTATCTTCTCATAATACAAAAATAAATTGATAGGCTTCACCTCTCTGAAAACCATGTTGGGGAATACGGGAATTTTCCATAAGTTTGGGACACGTTGTCGCAACATGTAGGGTTGAAGGTCACCACAAGGGTTTGGCAAGAGAAGAATGTATGGGGGTTCAAGAGCTTAGACTTTGGAGATGGTAGAGATAAAAGAAGGGTTGAAGGTTTCAAGCAAAGTTCTTGAAGATAAGAGACATCAGGGTGTAGGTAGATTCAAGGAGAGGAGTAGACGGAAGAGAAGGGGTTTGAAGAGATTGAAGATGTAGAAGAATATGCACAAAAAGATTTAGAAAATATAGAAGAATACTAACAAAGATGAAGCCTGTCATTTTCTTTCAGCATTATGAGAAAATATAACTCTAATAGACAAAAACGCGTACAAAATAATACCTTCCTCTATGCTGCTCAGATCGCCAATCTAATGCTTCCAATGGCTCCGAAAGGGGGTTTAAATAGCAGGACACCTATCCAGAATCCTGCTAGATCGCTCCTTCATCTCCCACTTTGGGAGTGTTGTTCACTGCCTGAAAACAGCAATCGCACATCGCATGATTTCGCTAATCTCTTTTTTTACATAAAATCCTCTCAATTTGGCTGAAAGCTACATACTTCCTTTTACATGTCCTCCTAATCTAGAAGTTATCTATAGTTTTATGGATTTTTACAAGAGATAATATCTAGAAGATAAAAAATTGACTAAAAACTTGTCCAAAAAAATCTAATATTTTGAACCATGGACACTAATACTAATGTCTAAAGTGGCATTGGCTCTCTAAATCTAAAAGGAAGCCACACTCTAGATGTTTTTTACATGGTGTGCATGTAGTGGCACGACATTCATCCTGCAATGTCGCAGCACGTAGGGTTGAAGGTCACCATAGGGGTTTGGCAAGAGAAGAATGTATAGGGGTTCAAGAGCTTAGACTTTGGAGATGGTACAGATAAGAGAAGGGTTGAAGGTTTCAAGCCAAGTTCTTGAAGATAAGAGACATCAGGGTGTAGGTAGATTCAAGGAGAGGAGTAGACGGAAGAGAAGGGGTTTGAAGAGATTGAAGATATAGAAGAATACGCACAAAAAGATTTAGAAAATATAGAAGAATACTAACAAAGATGAAGCCTGTCATTTTCTTTCAGCATTATGAGAAAATATAACTCTAATAGACAAAAATGTTGACATATCGAGCTCCACTCGTGATACGCCAGGGTGACCGTTGTGTATTTATGTCACCGACTTGTCAGTTGCAGATGCGGTTGGTACACCGCCCCTGAATAATAGCTACATGATAGCTATCCTTATCTACTCTAGTTCGTGGCTCAGTTAGTATGCCACCTTAGTTAGTTGAGTTTGGTTTGAGACCCATATCTAGGGTTCTTCTATTTCTTTGTACTTGAGTCCTTTTGGCTTCCACAACTAAGAAGAGGAAAACTGTTTTCAGCCTCCACCCTTGTGTGTATTCCCCCATTGTGCAAGCAAGAAAGCTACAAGTGAGACTCCTTCCTTCTCTCCCACAATCTTGACAAAAAATGCGTATAAAATAATACCTTCCTCTATGCTGCTCAGATCGCCAATCTAATGCTTCCAATGGCTCCGAAAGGGGGTTTAAATAGCAGGACACCTATCCAGAATCCTGCTAGATCACTCCTTCATCTCCCACTTTGGGAGTGTTCTTCACTGCCTGAAAACAGCAATCGCACATTGCATGATTTCGCTAATCTCTTTTTTTACATAAAATCCTCTCAAATTGGCTGAAAGCTACATGCTTTATTTTACATGTCCTCGTACTCTAGAATTTATATATAGTTTTATGGATTTTTACAAGAGATAATATCTAGAAGATAAAAAATTGACTAAAAACTAGTCCAAAAAAACTAATGTTTTGAACCATGGACACTAATACTAATGTCTAAAGTGGCATTGGATCTCTAAATCTAAAAGGAAGCCACACTCTAGATTTTTTAACACGGTGTGCGTGTAGCGGCATGATATTCACCCCCTCCTAACATGCACATCCTTTGGTATGTGCCAAAGTCTTACGAATTTGCAGTGTCAGAAGAAGTTTCTTCTGCCATGTCAATGTCTTCATCTTCTTCCTGTATGTCTTCATGCTCTTGAATTATATTCAAGTCTTCTAGCTCATATGTTGAACTTTCTCTTCGTTTGAAGAGCTTGATTCTTTTTCTAGCTATGGGTATCTTCATGCTTGTTCCATCCAATTCAACCAATGAATATGTGGCATTGTCATGAACGACCTTTACCACATATGGGCCAAACCAACACTTTAACATCTTCCTAGAAACACTATATTGATTGTCTAGGTTACTGTCATAGACAAGCACCCAGTCATTGTATTGAATTGCTATTAACCAAAGTCGATGTCGCTTATCAAATCTTCTTTTGTTCTTTAGTCTTTCTATCTTTAGCTTCTCAATAGGCTCCTTGAATATCTTCAAGCCTTCTTTCTAGTTGCCATATGGGCAAAGTCAGCAACTCTTCTCTACTGATGCCTTTCTACCAAGGTAGAAAACTCCATGTGAGAATAGATTCTTCCATTGGCATAATTGGTTGTTTCCCATGCATAAGTTCAGCTAGCATCTAGCCAATCACTGAATTGTGAGTAGTCCGGTGAGCCCATAATGCAAAAGGTAGCATTTTAGGCCATTCTTTGATCTTTCCTCTACAAGACTTTGCTAGAGCTTTGTGAATAGATTGATGACCTCTCTCACTCTTTCCATTGCCTTCAGGGTTGTAGGATGAAGTTAAAGCCAACTTAATACCCAATTGAGCAAAGAAGTTGCGTGCCTCATCAGCATCTAACTCTTCTCTATCTGCAGTTACTTTACCCACACAACCGTATCTACAAAACACTTCTTCAAGCAAAAAACGACAAACAGCTTGAGTGGATTTGGTTGTTAAGGCTTTGCCTTCAACTTGATTGGTTAGATCCTCTCTTGCAAGCACTAAATACCTCATATTCCATATTTCCTGTAGGCATGGTTACAAGATCAATAACCCATCTATAATGTATAGACAAAGGATAAGTTGCTTGTAACCCATCTCGATGCTTGACCATAAAATACATTTGATACACATAACAGGTTTCAACAAAATGTGCTATGTCCTGATACATGTTTTGCCACCAATATTTTTCTTTGACTTTACTAAAGGTTCCCCATATGCCTCTATGGCCAGCCCACAGGCTTTCATGAAATTTCTTCATTACCTGTTGTTGCAATCTTTTGTTACCTAAAACTCGGACAGGCGCTCCTTTCTTCTTCTTTGTGTTTTTCCATAGATGTCCTTCTTTATGAAAAAAGCCATAAGCTTTCCTCATGATATGTTTGAACTCCTCCTCAGTTCAAGTCTCCTTCTTCTTCATTATGCTCAAATATTGGCCGATCTTTAGCCAATTTTCTTCATAATCTTCTTCAAGGAAATGAACTAGAACGTGAGCAATGTAATGAGCATGTTGGCTTTTAGTTGACCATCCTGTTTGAGAGCGGAATTTTGGTGCCGGAAAGTGCTTAAAAATAGCTAAAAATTATGAATATCAAGGGAAAAATATTCACCGTCAAAGGCGGCGGCTCGATCTAGGATGATTTTAAGCGTCAAAGTGCTTTAAAGGCGCCCGAGCGACACTTGTTGATTTTTCATAATTTTTCAGACAGTCGTGCGGGTTGACACGAGCTACTGGCAATGCGGGGTGCTAAGCCGGACGCCCAGGATTTTTCAGAGCTCAATTCCGAGTCCGGACGGGGAAATGGCCAAGAAACCGGTCAAGATACGAAGAGGTGGACAAAATTTGGCCAAAATGGGCAAGTGACCCTTGGGAGCCCAATTTTAAATGTCACATGAAAGTTTGATGTCTTGCATGAAGAAAAAAACGCGGGGAGGGAGATGTCAGGATGCGCCCGATTTTTGCGCCCAATCTTGGAGGAGGCATCATGCAGCTTGTGAGCAACCCACCCAATGGATCTTGGGCATTGATTCCCCTCTGGATGCTGACTCTATCGCCGCCTCTCGCCCGTCAAATGATGCTCTCTTTGAAGATCTCTGATTTCAGTCTTTCTCTCTCCTCCCTCTCTCTCTTCTAAAGGCAAGTTCATGTGGGAAGAAGAAGGAAGAAGAAAGAATGATGGAGGCTTGTTCGGCATGGATCGGATTGCTCCACGGGCTGGAAATGGTGATTTGTGATTGTGCTGGACATGAAGTGCTGCTGATTTTCAAATTTGCAGCCTTGGACATGAAACCCGAAACACGCAAATAAGCGGTAATTCAAATTTTTCAAAGGAAATTTGAGATTTCATGGGTTTTGATTGATAAAATGTTATTCATGTGGGCTAAAAATTGTTTATGTTGCTGTTTTCCATGAATACTTGCTGATCATAATAATAAAATCAGAAAAATATGCATCTTGTTGCTCAAAATAATACACTAAAACACGTAAAATATGGAAAATCAAGGAAAAATGATGGTTTTGGGCATAAAAATGGGAAAATGAATAGGAACACCAATGAAACTTTCATTTTTCCTGCAAGAAGGAACTAAGGGCCACAGCCCATAACCTATTTTGAATTTTTAGTAATTAAATAATGCAAAAAATAAGGGAAAATACAAGAAAAATAGAGAAAAATCACTAAAAATAAGAGAAAAATGCATTTTGGGTGCGGAAAATTAATGAAAATTAAGAGCAATGTTTGTGAATGTTTGTGGGGACTGAAGCATGAGGATTTGCCTCAGTTCAAACCCACCTTCTTGTTCTAGTGTGTTTTTTCCGCTTTCTACACATAAAATGATGGCAAAATACCCTATAAATCTATACAGCAATGTAACATTTGATCGATGGGAGGGTAGAGTGGTTAAAGTGTGTCTAAATGTGGAGTAAAATGATGAAAATATTGCTGTTTTTGTTTGCATGCCATATAGGTCGGTGAATAATTATAAAATAAGTGCCTAGTAGCACGAGGGTTCCCTCGGTGCTAGGTTCGTGCAACGCCGCATAAGAACGGTAGTTGAAAATCATTGAAAGGATGTTTTCCGCATGTGCACAATATCGATTTCATAATTTTTTGAGCACTTGGCATCCACAATATGCATAAATCATGGAAATATTTAAAGGTATCAGAAATCCTGGATGCACAGCAATTGTTTTCATTAGGACATTGACCCATGTTGAGTGAGAGACAGGGCACCCTAAGCCATAGGCTAGTCGTGGGGTCTAGGGAAAAGAGAAGTAAGGACAATGGTACATTCCTGTATACGATTAAATGGTACCTTGAGTGGATTTTGTGCGAAATGTTTATATGTTGAGCGACGCATCAAGGGGCCAATCCCCAAGGTGTAGGAGAGTCGCAGAGGGGTGGCGACACTCAGCCATTGGAGGACCCCCTATGTCTGTGCTTCGTGCCATTAGGCAATGTGTAAGGGACTCCCTCTGAGGAGTAGTGGGTGAGAGAAGAGTGGACTACAAACAACGTATTACAAACGCAATGTTTAGGAAGGCAGAGATTTTGATAGACGCTCCTGGCCGCGAGGCCGAGGGGTTGTCTTGTGCATAGTGACGAGGCCCGGCTAGTGCATGAGCCAGTGCCGGCTCGGTTTTAGGTCCATCAGTGGTGCGTCTGCTGGGAGCCGCTTACAAGTGGCGGTCCTCGAATCCTGGTTGTCTAGGAACCAACTAGCAGTTTATGCCAAAGGATACTGAGATTGATCCGTTATTTATTGATAAGCATCATCTAACAGAAATCCAAAAGCAAGAAAGAGACGAAAGAGCTAGGCGACATGCTGAAATTTTTAGGAGATATTCCCCTAAGCGTAGCGGTGCTAAACCCTTACGAGGGAGTGGATCTAGTGGTCTTGGGGCCACAAGCAGCAAGTTAGGAGAAGGTGGAAGCTCTAGTGCTCCCCTTTCTGCCATAAGCCAGTCTACATCAAGTACGAGAGGTGTAACCCCACCGTCCCCTATTCCTAGTGCAAATCCAATCCTCGTCATGGCGCAGCCTATTGCAATTCTAGCAGGAACGACGGATTTGCCGGATCTAGGTTACCCGCTACCCATTTTTAATGGGTTAGTTGAGGAAGATGCGGAACTCCACATTAGGGAGTTTCAAAAGCTGATGTTTAACTGTCGCATTCAAGAAGAAGGGCATTTAATGATGTTCTTCAATATGACTCTCAAGGAAAGAGCCGCTATATGGTATCATGGTTTAGAAGCCGGAACCATATTGAACATTGATGCATTTTATGGAGCTTTTCGAAGGGAGTTTGCCCCCGAAAGGGGTGGGCAATATTGGTTATGTGTACTCAACGTGACCCGCCAAGAACCACACGAGGATATTCGTGCTTATGCGAAGAAAATAAAAGAGGTTTTCCGTAAGTTGGACACCTCTATTCCTATTCCCGCAGCTACCCAATTGCAATATTTCCTACATGGTTTGGACTTTAATATCCAATTGCAGTTGAGTAGTGTCCCCTTGGGGGATATAGATACTGCCATTACACGAGCACAAGAGGTGGAATCCCGACTACAAGCAGCCTATGCTTCTCGAGGCAATTCAAATATGGGTTTAGTATTGGGAAACAATATGGCAATGGCCAATGGCAGTAGTGGGCAACACTATCCAAGAAATTGCAAATGGTGTGGTGGGCAACACTATCCAAGAAATTGCCCAAATGTTAAGTGTGACATTTGTGGAAAATCCAACCATTTAGCAGCTACTTGCTGGAGTAAGATCAGTTCCCTCCAGCGACGAAGTCGACAACCAGGTCCTGTTAATCATCGTGCGCAAGGAAATGATTCCCAGCGAGAAGATGGGCCTAAACAAATACTTCAACGACCAAAGACTACATTGGAGGAGCTACCAAGTGGTAGTGGAGTTAGTTTGATTGAGGCTGTACGCGTTAATGATGCTGAAACCTCTAATCTGCGTGCTGTTCTTACAAGAGGTCAAAAAGGTAGAGAAGCCGACAAGGATAAGCCTGTCGACGGAAACCCTAAACAAGGCGACAAAGGAACGCAAGTTTTGGATCCTGCCATGGAAGGGGGACCTTTGAAGCCCGTAGAAAGTAAAGCCGATAAGGAAACACCAAAGAAGAAGGTGAAAGTTAAGAAAGAGGCAATAAAGCCAATTCAGCGACCTAAAGAGCGGATGGTTTGGCGTCAAAAGCGAGCTCTATCAAACTATCATGAATCCGATTTGGCGAGCTCTCTTTGCGAAGTCAAGCCGGATGTGAATCTCTTACAGCTTATTAAGTTTTCCCCAGGAGTACGTAAGGAATTTAGAAAGATTCTACGTACCGGGTATATCGTAGAACCTTTGGGTATTGCGCGAGTTGGTGATGACTGGTTCGAGCATGCTGAGAAGCATTGCCCAAGGGTTGCAGCCTATGTCGATGGGATATTAGTAGATTATGCCATTGTTGACACGGGATCATCTGTTAACATTATGAGTTCTGAACTGATGGAAAGGTTGGGTCTTGCGATCCAGAAAGATATCTCCACAATTCTCAGAATGACAGATGATAGTTTGAGACAGCCAGAAGGCTGCATTACTAAGGTCCATGTTACTGTTGCCAATGTAGAATGCTTGTTGGACTTTAGGGTGATTCGTTTTGCAGGCCGTCCAAGTTACCAAGTATTACTCGGACGACCTTGGATCTTGCAAGCGGACTGCCAAGTGGATATACCCGCCGGTCGGCTAATATTCGGCAGAGGTGCCCAGCGTGTGGTGGTTGATGCTTATCCTGAGTCCCCGCAGAGTGAGAGAGCTTCTCTATCTTCTACAGAATTGGAGACATTAGAAGATTTATATGCCAGTGAGACATCATCTAGTGATGAGTCCAAAGAAGGATCCACCACGGAAGACATCTATCAGATCACTTTGAATGAGCCGATAGAGGGCCAAGATCGTATAAGAGATGCAGATGTTATCGAGCTAGACCTTGGTACGCTTGATGATTCGCAGCCAATCAAATTAGGTTCTATGCTCAGCACAGCAGAAAGGGAGGACTATGTGGCTTTGATCCAAGAATTCCGTGATATCTTTGCGTGGAGTTATGATGAGTTGAGAGGCATTCCTCCTAGTCTTGCTGTTCATACAATTCTGTTGAAAGAGGGCAGTCGTCCTGTACGGCAGAAAGTAAGGCGTATGCCTTTCGAACTGAGGGATGGGCTATTTGAAGAATTACAGAAGCTGTGAAAAGTGGGTTTGATTTTTCCTGTGCAACACATGGAATGGTGTTCGCCAGTTGTGATAAGAAATAAGAAGAATAATCAAATCCGTTTATGTGTAGACTTTAGGGAGCTGAATAAGCAGACAGTTAAGGACTACTACCCGTTGCCATTTATTGACCAGATTTTGGATCAATTAGCGGGTAGGGAGATATATTCGTTTATGGATTGCTTTGCAGGATACAACCAAATGGCAATTGCAGAAGAGGATAAGTTGAAAACAACTTTTATCACTGTATTTGGTACTTTTGCGTACCATGTGATGGCCTTTGGTTTATGCAATGCGCCTGGTTCGTGGCAACGAACAGAAGATAAGACATTCGGTGACATATCCCCTGAGGAGTTGAAGGTGTTTATTGATGATTTAGGGGCCGCCACCGTGAGAGGAAGGCAGTTGATCATTTTAAGAAAATGCTTCGAGCGCTGTCGACAATTTTGCATCGCCCTAAACCCACGGAAGTGTGTTTTTGGAGTACCTGATGGGCTGTTGCTGGGTCATGTGGTCAATTCGGTAGGAATTGCGATAGACCCCGAGAAGGTTAAAGTTATAGTTGCCATGGGTCCACCACGCACTCCGAAAGAGGTTCATAGCTTTCTGTCTTCGGTTGGTTACTACCGTAGATTCATCAATGCCTTAGCACAAAGAACGTTGCCGCTTACAAATTTATTGTCCTTTAGTTGTTCGTTTGTATGGGGCGACCCTTGTAAGGTAGCATTCGAGGATGTGAAACAAGAGCTAGCAAGAGCGCCCATTTTAAAAGCACCTAAAAGAGGTGAGGTGTTCTATATATTTTCAGCAGCCACCATGTATAGTATCAGCTGCTGTTTAGCCCAAATTTGGGAAGAGAAGTGGTACCACCCGATTGCTTTTACTAGTCGAAAGCTGGGGGTATCCGAAATCAATTATACCTACATGGAGAAGCTGTGTCTAGCGATGGTCTTTGGGACCAAGAAATTTAGGCATTACATTCTCTATGAGAAAGTCATGCTTTATACGAAGGCGGAGGGACTTCGATTATTGATGAATAAGCTACAGCCGCCTGATCCTCTGGCAAAGTGGTTGATCACTTTGCAGGAATTTGATTATGAAATCAGGAGTAAGCCACCAAGGTTGCAAGGCATCGTGGAATGTCTTGTGGACTTTGGGGAGCCGAAAGAATCTGTGGCTGAAGGTAGTGACATGGAGTCGTTATTTAAAATAGATACGGCATCTATCCCCTCCTGGTATGCTGCAATAACGCATTATTTATCAATAGGAGAGGCAGGATCCGAATTATCTAAAGCTGAGAGAAGGAAAATTAAGCAGCAAGCGTTAAAGTTTGCTTTGATCGCAGGTACATTATATCGGCAAGGGGTTGATGATATCTATCGCCGGTGTGTGATGCCTGACGAGGTGCCATTCATTTTGGAAGAGTGCCATGATTCTGCTTGTGGTGGCCATTTTGCTAGACATCTTACAGCACAAAAGGCTTTAAGAGCAGGTTATTGGTGGCCTGCCATCTTCCAAGATGCGTTTGCGTATGTTAGGAGATGCGATATTTGCCAACGACATGATAGTCGAGAGAATAGGAAATGACCACTCACCCCTATTATGGCGATACTTCTATTTGAGAAGTGGGGAATAGACTTTGTGGGTCCTATTACTCCGTCGTCGACTACACAAAAGAGGTACATCATTGTAGCAATTGACTACTTCACAAAGTGGTCAGAAGCACGTGCAACAAGGAAAGATGATGCTAAAGAAACTGCTAGTTTCCTTTTAGAGTAGATAATATGCCGGTTTGGTCTGCCGAAAGAATTAGTGTCGGACCGCGGAACCCATTTCCTGAATCAGGTGATTAAAGGTTTGACAGAGTTGTGGCAAATTAAGCATAACAAGACAACCCCATATAATCTGCAAGCCAATGGGCAAGTTGAAAGCACCAACAAGCAGCTTGTGGGCATCCTGTCCAAAATTGTGTCGGAAAAGAAATGGGATTGGGATAAAAAGTTATACGTGGCAGTGGTGGCTTATAATACGACCTTCAAACGAGCCACTGGCCATACCCCGTTCAAGTTAGTATATGGGGAGGAGTGTGTCTTGCCTTTAGAAATTGAGATACCGACTATTCGGTTTGCCATCAATCATTCTTTGAGCGATGAAGACGCACTTTTTGAGCGCTTGACGACACTGGCACATTTAGATGAGCTTAAGCTGCAGAGCTTATTGCACCAAGAAGTGGCGAAGCGCCGAATGAAGCAGCTACACGACCTCAAAGCCAAGAAATACACCTTTAAGAAAGGACAGCTTGTTCTGTATTATGATGCACGACGTGAATTATTTCCAGGCAAGCTAGAGCCCAAATGGGACGGGCCCTATAGGATCGTTAGAATAGGAAAGAATAAGTCGACAGTCTTGTTAGCTGACCTTGGGGGGATAGAATTTAAAAATAAGGTTAATCTTAATAAGATTAAACCTTATTACTTCTGATTGCACTAATGCTATGACTACCTTGCAGGTCTAGGCGAGATCGATCAAACATCTGCAAGAAAATCGTGATAGAGGTTGATGGGTCGTCTGATCCCTTATTTAGAACACCCATATTTGGAACAGAGGTATCATCAGGGAAAGCTCATTTGGTGGAGCAAAGGATACAAGGTGATTGAGCAAGAAGGCGTGATATTTATTTGGGAGATCAAGGTCTTCTGCCATCACTGCCTACAAATTTTGACGAGCATCCCTGTTGAATTCAATGATGATGGAGGGATGGAGTCTACAGTCCACCCGTTGAATATGCTGAATTTTGATTACCATAATTACGAGTAGAGTTCCGGATGGCGGGATATGTAAACCCTTTATGGACGTACACCTTGTAATTTGATGGGGCGTCCAGGGGTGCATGGAAAAAAGGAAGTGTAGGAGTTGTCATCCGAGACCCCCGACGACGCATTGTCATGAAGTTAGCTGCTTATCCCGCGGTGAATTTTACCAATAATATGGCAGAATACAAAGCCCTGATAATGGGTTTGAATATTGCAAAGAAGAGTGGTATCCGCCAGTTATTGGTGAAAGGGGACTCTCAGTTGGTTTTAAATAAACTCAATGGGACGTACATGGTACGAAACCCCATCCTTTGCATGTACCATCATACTGCCATAGCCCTGCTAGACGGATTTGATAGAGTGTCTTTTCAGTTGATTCCACGGCATTGGAATTAGTTTGCCGATTCTTTGGCTAATTTTGCATATGAAGAAGACCTCTTCTTTAATTGTGGCCCTTGTCCCGATATATCTATTGATGGTGAGACAGGACCCAGTCGTTTGTGGGGTATGCTTTCTGAACATGCCCTCTTTGGCAGACGATGGTTGATTTGGGTGATGCAGAGGGTAAGCGAGACTCATTTCCCTTTAGTATCTGGGACCCACAGACTGACATGATGCGAACACCTCTTGCGATATACGCAGGAGGGATGGGTCATAATTTAATGCACCTAGTTTAGGGCTACGAGCCCTGTTCCCCTGGGAATGGTATGCTTTGATGTCTATCATAGTTGTTTCCAGGAGGATGTTATGCGTAGTATTGTTTGATTTCATTAGGCCAAGAGGGCCAATTCAGTTTTGTAGTGAAGTGTTTGATTTCATTAGGCCAAGAGGGCCATTTCCCTGTCTAGTGCGGGTGCGTTTAATCGGGTTTTTGTTTTACGTGTTGTGCTGGACAGGTTTCGTGGTTCGTGGAATTTGGTGAGCCTAGAGGAGCCTTTGCTGCGAGGGAAGCTTATTGTGGCAAATCATTCATCCACCACATCATCTTTAAGAGTTGGACCAACATGTATAGCCGGTTTGTTTTCCATAGCTATAGGCACCTTGGCTGCAATTTTCGCCCCCTTTTGAGCACTCACAAGTGTGGTGCATGTACCCCATTTTAATTTCATCCACTCTCTCTTTACCAACATACACGTTGCTTCAGTTACATTAGCCCAATATGATTTTAGCCCTGTTTCAGAAGAGGCATCTTCTAAACAATCAGTCAGCTTCTCCTGCAAGAGATAAGACATGTAGCCTTCAAAAACAAATCAAATTTGTGACTCCTGAATGATTTTTCCTCATCAACATCCAACTGCGCATACCGAATTTCAAATTTAGGGAGCAAAGTTATAGCAACCAATCCTTTATTGGGCTTTTCAATCCAATCTATAAATGTTTTTTTAGTTACCAATCCTACATCTTCCAAGAAAAACTCTTCTCTCAAAGCTTTATTAAAAGGTTTCCAATCAGCATCTCTTTTATGTAACTCAACAATCCAATCATGCAATGCATGCATGGCTAAATGGGAGAAATATCGACCCCATGCATACTGTGGTACCCCATGAAACAAAATCTTTTCGTCCTACAAATAGATGAAGGCTGAAACATTTTGACCCTTAAACAACTTCAATTCTTGTCTCACTGCTTACAATGCATTCACAGCTAAGGAGTCAATTCTTTCTGCTTCCTATCGAGTTTGCATATGCTATTGTAACAACAACTACTTTTGTTTTTGTTGCTACAAAAAAGTAATCATCTCTTGTAAAGCATCACTACCACTTGAACCTGCAAAATCCCCCATCTTTACACACCTGTTGCTAACTTTCACGTCTGGTTCACCACTATTAGAGCACTGGGGGTTGAAAGTCTACCACGGGGGTAAGAGACAAGAGGGTGAAGGGACATTTAGGGAGAGGAGTAGGCAAAAGACAAGGGGCTCAAAGAAATAGAAGATGTAGAAGAATACTCAGAAACACAATAAGTTTGGGAATCTCCCAATTTCCATTTTTTGAATACTAAAAAGGTGGCACTCGGATAACATACCTAGAAGTTTCTCAAAACCATATGATGTGACCTATCATTGGAAAGCGCTTGAAAAATGAAATTGATTGTGCTAAAGAGCGCTTGATTTGGAGTTATAGTGTTCAAGTTATGACAAATCCAAAGATTTAACCACGTTGTCGTGTCACTAGGTGCACACTGTGTAAACAAAATCTAGAGTGTGGCTTTCTTTTAGATTTAGAGAGCCAATGCCACTTTAGACATTAGTATTAGTGTCCATATTTCAAAATATTAGATTTTTTTGGACAAGTTTTTTGTCAATTTTTTATATTCTAGATATTGTCTCTTGTAAAAATCCATAAAACTATAGATAACTTCTAGATTAGGAAGACATGTAAAATAAAGCATGTAGCTTTCAGCCAATTTAAGAGGATTTTATGTAAAAAAAGAGATTAGCGAAATCGCGCGACGTGGGATCGTTGTTTTCAGGCAGTGAACAGCACTCCGAAAGTGGGAGATGAAGAAGGAGTGATCTGGTAGGATTTTGGCCGGGTGTCTTGGTATTTAACCTCCCTTTTGGAGCCATTGGAAGCATCAGATTGGTGATTTGAGCAGCATAGAGAAAGGTATTATTTTGTACATGTTTTTGTCTATTAGAGTTATATTTTCTCATAATGTTGAAAGAAACTGACAAGCTTAAATCTCTATTAGTATTCTTCTATATTTTCTAATTGTTTTTGTGAGTATTCTTCTACATCTTCAATCTCTTCGAACCCCTTCTCTTCCGTCTACTCCTCTCCTTGAATCTACCTACACCCTGATGTTTCTTACCTTCAAGAACTTGGCTTGAAACCTTCAACCCTTCTTTTATCTCTACCATCTCCAAAGTCTAAGGTCTTGAACCCCCATACATTCTTCTCTTGCCAAACTCTTGTGGTGACCTTAAACCCTACGCGCTGCGACATTGGTGAACCCGACATGAAGATCGATGTAAGAGAACTCCAAGATGGGGGATTCTTCAAGAGATACTCTACAATAATTGGTACGCATACTACAGTAGACTGAGCAACAACAAATCCAAATGTTACAACAACAACAACAAAGGCAAGACAAAGAAAAGATTGACTCCATAGCTATCAAGGCCCTAGAGGAAGTCGGGTGTGAATTAAAACAATTCAATGGTCAAAATGTCTCTATTTTTATTTGCTTATATGTTGAAAAAATGCTATTCTTTGGTGTAACACAACATGCATGGAGCCGTTATTTTGCCAAACTAGCCAAGCATGGTCTTCAAGAAAGAATCCATGGTCTTTTTCAACAAGATGCGGATTGGGCTGCATTCAAAAAAGCCCTACGCAAAGAGTTCTTATTAGAAGACTCTCAACTAATGACGAAGAAAAGTTTCACTGAATGGGTTGAAAAACCCAACAAAGGTTTAGCTGCAATAGCTCTATACCATGAGTTTGAAAGTAAATTTGGACAACTTGATGTTAAAGACCAACAAAGTATGGAATGTGAGAAGATTGAATTATTCCTTAAGGTTGTAGATCCCATTCTGTAAGAGAAGCTTGCTGATGGCCTAGAAGACGCTACCTCCGAATCAGGAGTCAAGACTGCATTGACAGATGTGATGTTACTGATGCAGTTAACATGATTTCTTGAAGAGAGCGGATGCGACTAAGATTGGCCTCTACTTCAACTTCAACAACTCCATTGATGAAGCTTGTTCCACCTTCAAAATCTCATATTCCTTTGACTAATGAACCAGTGCTTTCTTCTTTTGTTCCTTCTAAAAATGATGTAATGGATGAACTTATTAAAAGCATGCATGACCTTCATCTGAATCTTACAGAAATTAGTTCCAAAGTAGAGAAGCTCGATGTCAAAGTCGAAGAGCGAGGACGAGCATCAACTCAAAGACCCATGAGTGAAGGCTTTAAGAGGCGTTGTATTTGGTGTGACAGCCAACAACATGACAAGAGAGAGTGTTTTCCTTCCATGAGGTTGAAGGACTGAAGCTCATCTTTTGGAAAGACAGAAAAAGTTATGCGGCTAAAACTGGTCTTCCAGTGGAGCCAAATTTTGGCAATGGTGGAATGAAGAAAAGATTAGAAGATTTAGCTATAGGAATGGCTATGTAGCAATTGGTGCAACTACCTATGGGCTGCAAATTGAACCAATTAAATCAAGTTTGAATGCATGCAAAGCTAATGACAATGACCCACGTTGTCGTATTGCTGCGCATTCGAGGTGTGAAAACCACCCAAAAGTTGTGTGTGTGATTTGATACTTTGTACATATTTAGATGTTATGTTTGCTCTTTTATTCTATGCTGAAGACGAAGAAGAACAAGGAGTTTTGGGAGACTGGTAACTTGAGATGCAATCTCATGGCTATACTTATTTCAAGATATGTCGATTATGGGTTTCGTGAGGATGTTTCTAACATCTACAACTGGATGTTCTATGTGTGAATGGCAGTAGTATGGGCACAGAACCAATTGATCATGATGAGTCTAGAGAGCTATTATCAAAGTGTATCCTAGCAAGATGTGCGAATGTCTTCCGAATCTGAATAAAGAGAGTGTTGTGGAGTGTGATCAAGTTTCTTCCATGCTCACAGAAACAGTGGGTTTATGGGTTTGGATGTTTCTTCAAGGCCTCTATGGATTCTTGGAGACGTTTTCATGGGTGCTTATCACACGGTTTTCGGTTATGGAAAGACACGTGTAAGCTTTGCAAGGAAAGGTTTCAAAGCTAGCTAAAGGAGAAATGTTGATGTTAAATATCGGTTCTATGTCTACTGGTGCCGTGTGCTTGCTGTGAAAACAGATCTTGCTAAGCTGCAACTTACTTCTCCAGTTTGTACGAGTAGAGGGGGAAAAAGCAGATTTGAAATGGGAGAAAAGAAAGGGCCACTTTTGGAGAGGAATCGAGGAAAGGGAGGCGCAGAGAACATGGAAGGAGGAGACTAATAAGGGATTTTTCAAAGACTAAAGAGGGGATTTTCAAAAGCTAAAGAGGGAGGGAAAAGCAAGTGTATGGGATGAAAAAAGAAGTCGAGGCTAATCTGGACAGGGAAGAATTATGCTAATCTGGGGAAATAAGGAAAAACAGAGCATTGGGGAATCGACGGTGGAGGAAGACAGAGAGAGACGCCGATTGGGGAAATTATGTAAGAGCCGGCTCGCTGATCATAAAAAAAACATGGCAAAAGCATACGAAATGGTGAAGGATGGCTTATGGCATTATTGAGGAGGAGGGAATTACTGTGATAAAGAAGAGCATAGGAGAACAGGGATCGATTGTCTTCTTGAAGCGACAGGGACAGACCTCGTAGCATCGACGGCATTCAAGGGCTCTGCACCAGAAGAAGAGAGAACGCAAGCATCTGCAGGCAACGGAGACCAGGGAGCATATACAAGAGTAGAACGATGATAGTGACGTAGAAGAATCTCTGAAGACGAAGCAACAACGGAATCTGCAGCAGGAACGTGCAGAATGGAGCCGAAGATGACGCAAAAGCGGGTGAGCTCAGATGTCGGAAGGCAAAAACCAGACGGTTGCAGCAAAGCTGATGCCGAAGTCTAAGATTGCGGACGAAGAGATTGAGACGACTTGCTGTTACAAGATCGTAGACAAAGCTTCAGCTGGTGCTCAGAATGCTGCTGTGGGAGAGGAGATTGGATGACGTGGACGGTGCTATGGAAGAGGAGCTGGTTGAATGAGGATGCTGTGGGGGAAGAGAATTCGAGACGAAGAAAAGTCGCTGGGACATGGGGGCTTCTCTGACACGGGCGGCTGCGACAGATTCTGACACACACAAGCACTTCAACCCGACCCGCCTCACAGAATTGTTGTGATATATCATTGTTATGGCTCGCTGTCGGACCACCTTGTTTCTTTCTCAAAAAAAAGACCATCAAGCCACGTTGTGAGGGCCTCCCAATCATGATTCTGTTTGCAATTTCTGCCCAAGTTTTGGAAAACTATGTATTGCTCTTATTCTGAGTTCTAGCTGAGCTTGTACATGAGGCCTTTCCCATTGTGGGTACGGCAGCTAATCCTGAGGAGGCTTCGTGCAGAGTCAGGTCATCCATATTGATAGGGGCTGGGGCTTGACAGCACCCTGTATTTATTAAATTTTTTAGGGAGTCAACACTGATGTACAATGTATGGCTCATGTGTAAAACATCCAAGGTTTCATGCAAGATAAATGTGGTTTTGGCTAGCCATGTCCACAGCTGGCACAGAGAAGACTTGAATTCCCTCATACCTTGTCTCTTTATGATCTTCAATTACAAAAAAATTTCTGTTTGAAAATTGAACCACCAAAACCTACATATTACCTATTTGGAGTAATTTTAATGATGCTAAAAATGGTATCCCTGTTATATATATGTTCTGCAGAAAAAGCGTATGCCCAGCACAAAAGGAATTTGATTGTAAAACAATGTTTGAATCCTTGCAGTAGCTATTGGATACATGCATCTTTGGTATATTAAAGGTTAATTTAAGGGCTTCATATTCCCCGTTCCATTTATGGGAGAAGGGAAATTCTGAAGCTTAGTTCATAGCTCGATTATTCATCTATAAGGTATTGAATAGCTGAGAATCTTTGATGACAGCACTGGGACATGGATTGTGACCTTTAATGGTTGAAAGAACTGAAAGGCAACAGATGATAATCCAGGAACCGTAAGCCATCTCAATATCAGTAAATAGTCATCATGATGGAACTTGAATCAGAAAATTATCCATGATCTTCCACTTTCTTATTCATCAATGAAGACCATACTCTTGGAAATTTTCTTTGAAATGTATATATGATCTATGCATTCGAGAGGCTGCTCGGATTTCTTCATCTTGAATCTTGAAACTCTTATTGACAGAAATAAAACAGAGTCCTGACATTATTTTCTCATCTTGTTTATTCATATGTTCGATCTTTTATCCTGAAATTTATCAAGGTCTTCTGAAGACACGACTTTGCTTTCACAAACCCTTCGACATATTTGGTGAACCCGACGTGAAAGCGTCAAAAATTTCAGGATGGGAGATACTTCAGCCTCTATTTCAACTTCTTCTACAACTCCAGCTGCATCTACTTCAGCTCCATCAATGACTGCTGCGTCAAGTACTTCAACGGAGGATCTAAAACAGATTTTGCAGAATATGTCCATGTATATGCAGCTCCAAAATCAGCAAACACAATTGTATATGCAGCAGCAACAACAATTGCATCAACAACAGTTGTCTCAGCAAAGGCAACTCTATTCGGAGCAGGAGAATGCAAACAGCGCAACTAAGGCTATCGAAGCAGTTGAAAATGAGAAGAAGCTACTTGATGGGCGTAATGTTTCAGCATATTTGAAGACATATGAGATTAAGATGGGGTTTTTTGGAGTTCTTGCTGGACTTATGAGTAAGTACTTCCTTCGTCTTGTCATACCTGCTTTGAGGACAAAAACTTTTTATTCAAAATACACATTGGCAAGATTTTAAGAAGGCCTTGAAAGAAGAATACTTCCTTGAGGACTTTGGTATGGCTACTCGACGGTCATTCCGAGAGTGGGTCTACATACCAAACAAAGGTCTCGCTGCTTTGGAGTTGATTCGAGAATTCGAAGAGAGGTATAGTCAGCTTGATGCCATTGAACAAAGAGCATTGGATGTTGAAAAAGTTGAGCTTTTCTTGCAAGCTGCAGATCCTGCTCTTCAAGAAGAATTGGGTGAGCTTCTTGAAGATCGCACGAAGCCTATGGGTCTTAAAACTGATTGGCAGGATGCTTAGGATGCAGTCTCGACTTTGACCAAGAGGAGGATATGGAAGACTCGCCTACAGAATGGTCCCATGACACCTACACCATCATCTGCTCTTATGCCTACCTCTATCCCTGTTATTTCTTCTCCTCCTCAGCCAGTTTCTTGGCCTATGCCAGTGCCTACTGTTTCCACTCCACCTATTCCTCCTGTTCCACGACCAATGCCTACACCTTCTGCTCCAAAACCATCCGCTCCATCGGTGCCTACCTCTCTTGATGACATAATCAAAGGCATCACAGATTTGACACTTGAGTCAGTCAAAGCGGAGTTAGTGGGAAAGTTGAAGGAGCAGTTTGCTTCAACTGTGCCTACTACTTCTTCTAGTGCCCCTACTGCACCTAGGAGTGCTCCTAGTGCACTGAGGAGAGATCGGAGATGTATTTGGTGTGATAGTACGGAGCATCAGCATTGCAGGGATTGTGACTCTTTCCAGGATGCAAGGAGGCAGAATTTGGTATATTGGGGGCAAGATGGTAAGATTTGGTTGACTGAAACAGGAGCTCCACTTGCTACCAACTTTGGTAAAGGTGGAATGAAGAAGTTAGTGGAGGACATGGCTGCGCGTACTTCTTATGTGACAGCTAGAGGTGATGCTTCTGCATATGGAGTACAGATTGAGAAGGGTCAGAGACTCAGTCAGCGCTATGGACTTATGCTATGGAGACTGCAAACAAGGGGAAAATTCAGCAAACTGTTTTGACTAGTGCAGACTCTAGCATCAGATCAGAGACAGGTTGGGACTCGCCTGTTGACAGGTATTCTATTTATGCTTATTTGGCTAAGTCTCATGGTGCAGATGTATTTGTTGAGGAGAAGCGTAAAAGGGATGAAGAAAATCCAAGTGCAGCTAAGAAGACTAGAGGGGGTGAGTTTGTTACTCCACCTACTGCAGGACCATCTTCAAGACCAGGGCCAAATCGACAGATGGAGGATGCTCAAAAGAGAGAAAAGAGGCAAGAGCCTAGAGAGAGAAAGCAGCCAGGATTCAGATTGATGTCCGATATTGAGACATCTACAGAC